>NC_057710.1:137157199-137208427 GCF_004010195.1 Chiloscyllium plagiosum | reverse complement strand
CGAACACCGAGAACCTACTGTTAATGTGTCTTGGGGGTGGGGTATCAAAATCCATAGTACCATCTCAGCTTCAGTTCTGACTTAGCTATCAGCCAAGGTCAGGTGAATTGGCCATGCTAAATTGCCTGTAGTGTTAGGTAAGGGGTACATGTAGGGGTATGGGTGGGTTGCGCTTTGTCGGGGCGGTATGGACTTGTTGGGCCGAAGGGCCTGTTTCCACACTGTAAGTAATCTAAGTAATCTAATCTAACCAATATCTGCTGTCTGTTTTTTCTCGGCTTCACTCATTTTCCCCGCAATCCTCCCTTAGTGATGCGTTGATCTTATTCCTTATTATCAGGTTAACTCCATCTCCTTTTCTTCCTTGTCTGACCTTACTAAATGCCAAATTTGCAACAAATTAGACTCTTAGCTGTTCCTTTTGACGTCCTTTTTCCTCCACTGATTCTTCCTGCTTCGGCTCATTTGAGGTCCATTTTCAACCTCTTTTTTTTTTTTTTTCCCCCCCCCCCCCCCCCCACCACCCCAGATTTGTGCTAATGATATGAATGTCTTATTGTAATTTGTGTATAACATGGGTCCCTTTTAAATTGAACCATTTATTGTGTTGTCTTTCTTCGATCTGTCAATGTGTCGAAGGTCCATTGATCAAACACCATTTCTTAGGGCACTTTATTTTAAATGAGTTAACACAAAACTGGATTTGTTCTAAACAAAAATTAGCATTATGTCTAATTAAAAGAAAACTAGGATTAACGTTTTACTGGTTAGGTGGCTGAACTGGCTGAAGTGTTCGAAATTTCCTAACTTTAAATTGCTGCACAGCACCAGTCAGACTTGAACACAGAAGCTTATTCATCTATGTCTTTCATTTGATTGTAATCAGTAATCTCTCTCTAATCCAGATCACTTTGTCTGTAAGATAACTTTCTTTCATCCACTCAGGCATTGTTGATCTAAGATTTGGCATTGATCCCAATGTCTATGTTCTTTAATGATGGAAAGGGCAGCTGATTGTGTTCATTGTGAAAGATGCACCATTTTGCTTTCCACTAGCGTTTACCCTGTGGCAGGACTGCCATCCTATTGAGGGAACTGTTGTATTCACTCTGAATTCATTTCTCTGGATTTCTCCCCTGTGTAGGACTCGGGAGAAAGTGAGCACTGCAGATGCTGGAGATCAGAGTCAAGAGTGTGGTGCTGGAAAAGCACTGCTCGACTGTGCACTCATTTTGTGCACTCTGGCCAAAAGGAGGCCTTTGGCTTGCTGTCTGTTGATGCTTCATTCTAAGCTATTTTCTTGCTCCTGTTTGTCACTGGTGGTTTGTCATTACCTTCCATTATCGAAGGACCGGGTGTAGAGGCCAGTTCCAGGTCTACCGGAGCTGAAACCTGAAGAGAACTCATATGTGGGAGTTATTCTGAAACACCCACTAGCCAGGCGAAAGTGGGTACTGCAGATGCTGAAGATTATAGTCAAGATTAGAGTGGTGCTGGAAAAGCGCAGCAGGTCAGGCAGCATCCGAGGAACAGGAAAATCGACGTTTCGGGCAGGACCCTTCATCTGGAATGGCTCCTGCCCGCAACATCGATTTTCCTGCTCCTCGGATGCTGCCTGACCTGCTGTGCTTTTCCAGCACCACTCTAATCTTGATACCCACTAGCTAACCTAATTAAGTGACTCCATTTAAAAATTTTTAGTTGATGAATATCTTTTGGACATCTTTATCACATCAGCAGATGCCATTTTTATACACAGGGAAAGGCTTTTTTATTGTACCCTTGATGAAGATGTGATATGACCGTATGTAGATCCCTCTAGTACGCTGTCCTCCATCTTGACTTGTGACTGTAATGATGAAATTGAGTGCGGGCTGGTTCTTGTGTATGTGGAATAGCAACAAGGATTTAGTGGGAGGTGAAAATAAGGAAGTTCGTGCTTACGTCACCCGTAGCTTCCAAGTCAGTTTGGGTTATGCACCTAACATTGATCTTTGAGGCTACCTGTTCCCACTGCATTCTAATTGTGTGTCTTTTGTAGGTTTACTTATCTCTGAGGATACAAGGTGTCTCTACTCCTTTCCAATACTTCCATCTCAACCTTTGTGACATCTAAAAGATCTAAGTCCCATAGTTAGTCATTCTCCTTTCCAACTAAGGTAAAGTATGACTCCCAACACTTACTCCAGCCAAGTCAAACCTTCCTTTAAGTGTGCAAGCTAACTTTAACTAGTACAGGTCTGTAATACAATATAATATACATACAATACAGTGCAGCACAGGAACAGCCCCTTTGGACCACCAAGTCTGCGTTGATTTGTAATCCTTATTTAAACCAGCTACTTATGGCCCATGTGCAATATCTATCTCTGTGTCCACCTAACATTCATGTGTCTGTCAAGATAAGCCTTAAACATTGCCAATGTGCCTGCTTTCACCACCTTCACTGGCAGTGCATTCCAGGCACCCTTCACCCTCTGGATGATCTATTTTCCCAGCACTTCTCCCCTAAGCCTTCCCCCTCTCACTTTGAACCAGTGCCCTCTTGTCGTTGGCCTTTCTATCTGGGAAAAAGGCCTGTGACTATCCACCTTATAAGCCCCTCATAAATTTGAAGACCTCTATCAGGTTGCCCCTCAGCCTCTGTCTTTCCAGTGAAAACAATCAGAGTTTATCCGAACTCCACATAAGTAAAACACTCCTATCCAGGCAATATTCTGGTAAACCTTCTCTGCACCCTCTCCAAAGTATCCGCGTCCTTCTGGTAATGAGGCGACCAGAACTTCATGCAATGTTCCAAAGGTGACGCAAGTAAAGTTTTGTACAGCTGTAACATAACTCACCAACTTTTATATTCAATGCTCTACCTGATGAAGGCAAACAAGTTGTATGCTGCCTTGACCACTTAATCCACCGATGTTGCCTTTTTCAGGGATCTATGCATCTATACACCCTGTCCCTCTAAAATTCGCACCTGAATTTGATCTTCCAAATGCATCACCTCTCATTTGTCCAGATTAAACTCCATCTGCCAATTCTCTGCCCAACTTTGCAATCTATCTGAATCCTGCTGTATCCTTTCAATAATCTTCTTCACTATCTGCAACTCTGCCAATTTTGGTGTCATCTGGAAATTTGCTAATCACACCAGATCTCGTCCAGATCTCATACATATATACAATATATATTACAAACAACAAAGGTCGCAGCACTGATCCCTGCTGAACATAACTAGTTACTGATCTCCATTCTGAAAACTTTTCACCGCTACCCTGTCTTCTATGGCCAAGCCAGTTTAGTATCCATCTAGCCATAAGATTCTACCTTCTGTAACAGCATGCCATGAGATACCTCAACAAAAGCCTTACTAAAACCCATGAGGACATCCACTGCCCTTCCCTCATCAATCATTCTTTTTACCTCCTCAAAACATTCAATCAAGTTGGTGAGACATGGCCTTCTCTGCACAAACCCATGCTGCCTATCCCCTAAGAAATTCATTCGCTTCCAAATATGAATAAATCCTGTCTCTCATTGTCTTCTCCAGCAGCTTCCCCACCACTGATGTCAGGCTCACTGGCCTGTAGTTCCCTGAATTATTTCCGTTACCCTTCTTAACAAAAGGAACAACATGGACCGTTCTGCTGTCCCCTGGAACCTCCGCTGAGGCCAAGAATGATGCAAAGCTATCTGTTAAGGCCCCAGCTATTTGGTCCCTTGCCTCCCACAGTATCCTGGGATAGATCCCATCTGGAAAAGTTCAGTATAACTGGGGAAGGGTCACCAGACCCAAAACGTTAACTCTTGAGTTTTCTTCAGAGATGCTGCCAGACCTGCCGAGCTTTTCCAGCAACTTCTGTTTTTGTTTCAGATTTACAGCGTCTGTACTATTTCAGTTTTTATTTAGATCCCATCTGGCCCTGCCAACTTGTCTACCTCCTTGTATTTCAAGACACCGAACACTTCCTCCTTCAATTTGTTGATCTGCCCGAGAGTATTCGCACACCTTTCCCTAAACTCGACATCTCTCGTGTCACTCCCTGTGGTGAATACTGATGTAAAGTACGTGTTAAGATCTCATCCATTTCCTCTGGCTCCATACATAACCTTACTCCTTTATCCTTGAGAAGGCCTACTCTCTCTCTAGCTACCCTCTTCCTCCTAATATATGTAAAGATTCTCCTTACAGGCCAAGGACATTTCACAGCTCCCTTTCGCCTTCCTAATTCCCTGTTTGAGCTCCTTCCTACTTTCTGTATATTTTCAAGGACTTTGTATATTATTAGTTGTTTAGACCTTAGGTATGTTTCCTTTTTGTTTTGATACAGTAATGATACTCAGCCAAATGAACAGTGGGGCTGCGCACAGCAATTATTGGAGTGAGCAGTCATCATGTGGAAGTATATCAGTACTTCCACATAGTGTTAGGTATATTAGTCAGAGGGGAAATGAGTCTGGGTGGGTTGCGCTTCGGCGGGTCGGTCTGGATTTGTTGGGCCGAAGGGCCTGTTTCCACGCTGTAGGGAATCTAATCTAATCAGTATACAATGGCAACTTTATTTTCTAGTGATTTTCTGATAAACGTGCAAAGATGGGACCCACCTCTGCAGCAGATGGGACTTGAGCCCAAGCTTTCTGACTCAAAACTAGCTGCTTAATGTTCTAAACTCTGCTTCAGTTCCAGTTTGGGCAGAAGAGAGGTAAATGCGTTAATTAGCTTTGATTCCTGAGTCGGCCAAGGTATGGCTGCAGAAAATTCAAACAGTTAGAGTAAAATAATATTGCCTTTGCCTTTGAATCTGTGAAATGTAGCAAACAAATGGTACTTATTCACAGCCTTTTTAGAGTGGGCCTGGGGGAAGGGGAAGATGAGCCTTAGGTGCTAAATTGTTCAGGTTGGAATCTGCTGTACACGGATTCAAGATTGTTCTTTCAATACATCTTAAAAGAGAGGGTTTCGTATTTGGGTTGGTTCAGAATCAGCCAGTGTTTCCACATCAAAGCATTCCTTTCCTCGTAGTTCCGTATGTGCCACAGTCACAGCTGACACAGATGTGGCTATCCCTCAGTAAATCCTGCCAACTCCATTTGAAATAATGAAACCAGCCATTTCTCACACTAATGTAGAGAACTGGAGGAAGCCATTCAACCAGTTGTTCCAGGGGCAGGCTGTTTTCAAAGAGCAGTCATGCTTTGTTCCACAGCTCCACTACTTTGTCTGTAATCCCACAAATTCCTTATTCCACCTCCCCCAAGTACCTACCCATCATCCAGATCAGTTTCTGGATCAATGGTGCTGGAAGAGCACAGCAGTTCAGGCAGCAACCGAGGAGCTTCAGCAAAAAAATAAATTCCTGATGAAGGGCTTTTGCCCGAAACGTCGATTTTGCTGAAGCTCCTCGATGCTGCCTGAACTGCTGTGCTCTTCCAGCACCATTGATCCAGAATCTGGTTTCCAGCATCTGCAGTCATTGTTTTTACCATCCAGATCAGTTTCCAGATCCTTTTCACCTAGTGTTCCGAATCCACTCAATTCTTATTTCTTTATCTCCTCTCTAGATGTTTGGTCAAAGGTTTTAATCAACTGTCCACTGGGAACTCTTTTATACTCTTGGTTTAGTTAGTGCTCTGTTAGTCTCATTTCATCTATTTCTTGTAATTGAAATTTATGATTTTGACCAATTTTCTGGTGTATCTCTTTTTTTCTAGGCTTTTGTATCTCTCTTGAAGTATGTGGCCCAGAATTGCCTACAATATTTGGATTTATTTTAGTATGTCTTTTTGATTTATTATCTTCCTCTTTCAGCACAAATGTCTGATCATCTTTTATGAAGACAGATGAAAAACACTTATTTAGTTATTTGGATCCTCAATAGCCCCATCTTGTTTCTCAGCTAACCATTTACACATTGCATACAGCTTATCTTTTCATGTTACCTCTTTATTAACTCTTTCAACTTCTTCCTGTATTTTCCACAATAATTCTTTGTATTTATGTATTAATTTTGCACCTGATGTTTGTCTTGAGTCATAGAGTCATAGAAATGTACAACACGGAAACAGACCCTTCGGTCCAACCCGTCCATGCCGACCAGTTATCCCAACCCAATCTAGTCCCACCTGCCAGCACCTGGCTCATATCTCTCCAAACCCTCCCTATTCATATACCCATCCAAATGCCTCTTAAATGTTGCAATTGTACAAGCCTCCATCACTTCTTCTGGCAGCTCATTCCATGCACATACCACCCTTAGATTGCTCCTTAGCTCTCTTTTATATCTTTCCCCTCTCACCTTAAACCTATGCCCTCTAATTCTCGACTCCCCAACCCCGGAGAAAAGACTTTGCCTATTTATCCTATCCATGCCCCTCATAATTTTGTAAGCCTCTATAAGCCTCAGTCTCTGACACTCCAGGGAAAACAGCCCCAGCCTGTTCAGCCCCTCCCTGCAGTTCAAATCCTCCAACCCTGGCAACATCTTTGTAAACCTTGTCTGAACCCTTTCCAATTTCACAACATCTTTCCCATAGGACGGAGACCAGATTTGCATGCAATATTCCAATAGTGGCCTAAACAGTGTCCTGTGCAGCCGCAACATGACCTCCCAACTCCTGTACTCAGTACTCTGACCAATAAAGTAAAGCATACCAAACGCCTTCTTCACTATCCTATCTACCTGCGACTCCACTTTCAAGGAACTATGATCTTGCACTCCAAGGTCTCTTTGTTCAGCAACACTCCCTAGGACCTTACCATGAAGTGTATAAGTCCTGCTAAGATTTGCTTTCCCAAAATACAGCACCTCGCATTTATCTGAATTAAACTCCATCTGCCACTTCTCAGTCCAATGACCCATCTGATCAAGATCCTGTTGTAATCTGAGGTAACCTTCTTCGCTGTCCACTACACCTCCAATTTTGGTGTCATCCGCAAACTTACTCACTGTACCACTTATGCTCATATCCCAACCATTTATGTAAATGACAAAAAGTAGTGGACCCTGCACAGATCCTTGTGGCACTCCACTGGTCACAGGCCTCCAGTCTAAAAACAACCCTCCTCCACCACCCTCTGTCTTCTACTTTTGAGCCAGTTCTGTATCCAAATGGCTAGTTCTCCCTGTATTCCATGAGATCTAACCTTGCTAACCAGTCTCCCATGGGGGATCCTTGTCGAACGCTTTACTGAAGTCCAGATAGATCACATCTACACTCTGCCCTCATCAATCCTCTTTGTTACTTCTTCAAAAATCTCCATCAAGTTTGTGAGACATGATTTCCCACACACAAAGCCATGTTGACTATCCCTAATCAGTCCTTGCCTTTCCAAATACATGTACATCCTGTCCCTCAGGATTCCTTCCAACAACTTGTCCACCACCGACATCAGGCTCACTGGTCTATAGTTCCCTGGCTTGTCCTTACTACTCTTCTTAAACAGTGGCACCGTGTTAGCCAACCTCCAGTCTTCTGGCACCTCACCTGTGGCTATCGATGATACAAATATCTCAGCAAGAGCCCCAGCAATCACTTCCCTAGCTTCACACCGAGTTCTTGGGGTACACCTGATCAGGTCCTGGGGATTTATCCACCTTTGTGTTTCAAGACATTCAGCACTTCCTCCTCTGTAATGTGGACATTTTTCAAGGTGTCACCATCTATTTTGCTACATTTTATATTGTCCATATCCTTTTCCACAAAAATACCAATGCAAATACTCGTTTAGTATCTCCTTCATTTTCTGCGGCTCCACACAAAGGCCGCCTTGCTGATCTTTGAGGAGCCCTATTCTCTCCCTAGTTACCCTTTTGTCCTTAATGTATTTGTAAAAACCCTTTGGATTCTCTTTAATTCTATTTGCCAAAACTATCTCATGTCCTCTTTTTTTCCCCTCCTGATTTCCCTCTTAAGTATACTCCTACTTCCTTTATACTCTTCTAAGGATTCACTCGATCTACCCTGTCTATACCTGACACATGCTTCCTTCTTTCTTAACCAAACCCTCCATTTCTTTCGTCATACAGCATTCCCTACATCTACCAGCCTTTCATTTCACCCTAACAGGAATATGCTTTCTCTGGATTCTCGTTATCTCATTTCTGAAGGCTTGACCTTCTTTTCTTTGTATATGTAAACTTTAATTTCCCTTATCATCCAAGGCACACAAACTTTGAATGTTATACTTTGTTCCTTCAAATGAATATGTTTAGTTTGTACCTGAACTCTCTGTTCCCTGAAACCTTTCATTATTTTCTTACTACTTTACTGTTCAGTCATCTTCAGGGTCATAGAGGTCTACAGCATGGAAACAGGCCTTTCAGCCCAACTTGCCTGTGCTGCCCAGTTTTCCCAATTAAACTAGTCCCATTTGCCTGCGTTTGGTCCATATCCACTCATGCCTATCCTATCTGTGTCTAAATGTTTCTTAAATGATGAAATTGTACTCGCTTTCACCATCACCGCTGGCAGCCTGTTTCAGCCACTCACCACCCTCTGTGGGAAGAATTGCCCCTCTGGACCCTTTTGTATCTCTCCCCTTAAACCTATGGCCTCTAGTTTTAGGCTCCCCTACCCTTGGGAAAAGCTGTCCGGTATCTACCTTATCTTTGCCTCCTCATGATTTTATGTACTCTATAAGGTCACCCCTCAGTCTCCTATGCTCCAGGGGAAAAAAAAAGTTCCAGCCTATCCAACCTCTCCTTATAACTCAAACCTTCCAGTCCAGGTAGCATCCTAGTAAATCTTTTCTGCACCCTTTCTAGTTTAATAATATCCTTTCTATAGTCGGGTGACCAGAACTGCATGTAGTACTCCAAATGTGGCCTTGCCAATGTCTTGTAAAGCTGCAACAAGATATCTCAACTCCTATACTCAATGCTCTGACCAATAAGAGCAAACATGCCGAGACCCGCCTTCACTACCCTGTCTACCTGTGACTCCACTTTCAAGGAACTATGAACTTGTATCACTAGATTTCTTTGTTTTGTAACACTCCCCAGAATCCTCCCATTGACTGTATAATTCCTCTCCTGGTTTGCCTTACCAAAGTGCACCACCTTGCATTCATCGAACTTAAACTCCATCTGGCATTCCTCAGCCCACTGGCACAGTTGAAGATTTCGCTGCATTCCCAGATAACCACCTTCACTGTCCACTATACCACCGAGTTTGGTGTCATCCGCAAGCTTACTAACTGTACCTCTTAAATTCTCATCCGAATCATTTCTATAATTGAAACGTAACACCGGACCCAGCACCAATCCCTGTGGCACACTGCTGGTCACAGGCCTCCAGTCTGAAAATCCACCCTCTCTTTTACCCTCAAGCCAATTTTGTATTCATTTGGCTAGGTCTCCCTGGATCCTGTTAGATTTAACATTAATCAACAACTTAACAGTTTCTGATCTACTTGTATGATATCCTTTCCTCAGTTAATAAAATGAGCTTTCCCCCTCATTGAGCAGTATTTGCTGCTTTATTTTTATAATTATTCTAAAGCAAATGTTTTGATAACTGAGCCACAATCCAATACCTGCTTGTTAGACTTGAAACATATACCTTACCCTGCGAATTTTGCTTTCTCCAGGGGTAGTATTAGGAAACTTTAATAACCCTACTGTTTCTGCACTCTCTTTGTTGCATATCTATTTCCTTCTCATGATTTAAAATCTATCTCTTGCAAAAAAATCTCAATACTATTGTAGCATCCTCTCTGTTCCTCATCTCAAATATATTCATTCCTAGGATCATCTAGAATATCTTATCTCGTTATATCTATCATGCTTAATCAACACTGCCATATCTGCCTGCTTTTTTCCTTCTTTTGTCCTTGAAGTTATCGTAACTAGGAATATTTAGAACCTACTTCTGACCTTGTTTGAGCTATGTCTCTTCATACAACCAAGTCATTATCCCATGTAGCAATTTATGCCTGTCCTGAACCACCTTATCAGTTATTCCATGGCCATTGAGTGGCGTGCCATTTAACACTTCCTTTCATAATGTTGACTGTTTTTCTATAAAGCTGTTGTTGATATACCTTTGTCCTCAGATCTCCATTCTGCTTCTTTGTTATTTTTCTCGTGTAATGTGCTGAACTAGTTTAAACCTTCAGCAACGGTTGAATTCTCAGTGAGAACGTCGGTCTTGGCCCTTGGCTTATCTAATACGGTTGCCCCTTCCCACCACACCTCCCACAGTCATTATAGAAAATGTCAGCAACTAAACAAATGTTTCCAATAATACTCTAGTTATTTGTTTGACATTCAAAGATTTATATTAGAAAACGTAGTGACATGTAACTTGAAGTAATAGAATGATATTCTCTATTCTACTGGAAATCAAAGTTTTTTTTTGTGGATGGTAGTATTTAGAATTTAATTTTTTAAAGTTCTATTTAATGGTATAGTTGCAACTGCATTGCCAACTCCACAATGAACTGCAAAAAGTTTGATGTGTATTTGTGACAGGTACGTGTTTACATCTTTTACAATTACATCTGAGTTCCCACTTGGTGACTTTCTTTTTGTTATATCTGTAACAGTGAAAGTAAGTCGCTGTTGATGAATTTTATGAAACTGCATCTTCACAGTTTATGTAGGTTATCCTGCTTGATTGGAAAACTAAATTCCCACTGTGCTGTG
Source organism: Chiloscyllium plagiosum (assembly GCF_004010195.1). NCBI lineage: Eukaryota > Metazoa > Chordata > Chondrichthyes > Orectolobiformes > Hemiscylliidae > Chiloscyllium > Chiloscyllium plagiosum. Next base: position 137,197,784 of record NC_057710.1, on the reverse strand, counting down.
ATTCTTTAACTTATAGCTACTTTAATTTTAAATTGGAGATGGTAATCAAATCAGCAAATGAACTCCATATTTTTACCAACATTCCTTATGGCAACATAAGTTGTGCTCCACTGTTGTAGCATGTTCGGTTTATCTCAGAATTAATTACCAGCCTAAAGCATGTACTCATTTATTTATTTATAAGCACAGAAATGATAGGTTTGCATAGCTTACTGCATTTTCTGGCATGATAATCTTCACAGTTGTAGTACAGGGAGTGGGAGGTTGTCACAACTATATTTGACTAAAATTGATGTAATGTACCCATTCCCATTATCTCAACGATCTTGCTGGACAGGATTTTCTGTTGACTTTTTTCAAAATGGCTGATGAGAGCCTTTGTACAACTGCTTTCACTGTTTTGTCAGAATGTGAGTAGTACTAACTGTATCGAAATTTAAACCTCTTTGCAATTGATATTGATTTCTTGCCTCCATGGGCATTGGAGCATCCATTAAGAACAGCCCCTCACCTGCTCCTGGAGCCAACTAAGTTAATTGTGCCAATTATATCAAATATTAGTTTTATTCAATCAAGGGATGTGCTAAGCCTGTAATTATTGCCCATTCCCCAGTTACCCAGAGGGTAGTTAAGAATCAACTATATTGCTGTTGGCCTGGAGTCACAAGTAAGGATAGCACGTTTCCTTTCCTCCAATGTCATGCAAGTCCTAGGCCACCTCCACCAACAAATGAAACCCACCTACCAACTGGAGGTAGAACGCCTCATCTTCCACCTTGGGACCCTACAAGCACACGGCATCAACATTGACTTCACCAGTTTCCATATCTTCCCCCCCCCCCATCCAAAATCCAACCCTCTAACTCGAATCCCCGCTCTGTCCTGCCTGTCCATCTTCCTTCCCACCTCTCCACATTCTTGATGAAAGGCTATGTTAATGCCTGAAATGTCAACTCTCTGCTCCTTGGATGCTGCCTGACCTGCTGTGCTTTTCCACATTTTTAGACTTTTCCTTTCCTAAAGGTCATTATTGGGTTCTTCCTGATAATCAACAATGGTTTCAGGGTCTTTTAATTTTTAACATTTTTACTGAATTCAAATTCCATAATCTGGGATTTGAACCTGGATCCCCATAAAACCAATCGCCCTCCCCTGAGCTTCAGATGAATAGTTTTGTGATAGTACCATTTAGGCAATGACCTCCCCATGGCAGCGAGCTTTCCTTAAGCAGGCCTAATGGATGGCTATGTCACCAAGGTTCCTGCCATTGTAGCAGGTTAAAGGTCACTCGCCCTCCGAGTGACTCTCCCTGAAAAACAATGAGTTCCCCTATTTCCAACCCCAAAGACTAGCCAAATATAGTCCAGAGTGTCTACTCCATTTCATTCCTCCTTCCTCTTTCTTACATAACCTTTGCAAGATTAGCAGCAAAATACAATGGCATTTATAACTGCTTTGTAGAAAACTAAATAACTCCATGTATAAAGTGTTTTTCGTGATCATTGATTATGCTGTTCTGTAGCATTTTACAGTTATAGAACATAGAACATTACAGCGCAGTACAGGCTCTTCAGCCCTCGATGTTGCGCTGCCCTGTTCCCACCTACACTATTCCATGTACGTCCATATGCCTGTCCAATGTCAACTTAAATGCACTTAAATTTGGTGAATCTACCACCGTTGCAGGAAAAGCATTCCAGACCCTTACTACTCTCTGAGTAAAGAAGCTACCTCTGACATCTGTCTTACACCTATCTCCCCTCACTTTAAAGTTGTGTCCACTCGTGCTGGCCGTCACCATACTTGGAAAAAGGCTCTCTCTGTCCACCCTATCTAACCCTCTGATTATCTTGTATGTCTCTATTAAGTCACCTCTCAACCTTCTTCTCTCTAACAAGAACAGCCTTAAGGCCCTCAGCCTTTCCTCGTAAGACATTCCTTCCATACCAGGCAACATCCTAGTAAATCTCCTCTGCACCCTTTCCAAAGCTTCCACATCCTTCTTATAATGCGGTGACCGGAACTGTACACAATACTCCAAGTGTGGCCGTACCAGAGCTTTGTACAGCTGCAGCATAACCTCCTGGTTCCGGAACTCAATCCCTCTATTAATAAAGGCCAAAACACTGTATGCCTTCTTAACAACCCTGTCAATGTGGGTGGCAACTTTCAGGGATCTGTGTACATGGACACCGAGATCTCTCTGCTCATCTGCATTCCCAAGAATCTTACCATTAGCCCAGTACTTTGCATTCCGATTACTCCATCCAAAGTGTGGACCTCATACTTGTCCACATTAAACTCCATTTGCTACCTCTCAGCCCAGCTCTGCAACCTACTACATACTTCGTCACTATCCACAACTCCACCAACCTCAGTGTCGTCCGCAAATTTACTAATCCACCCTTCTAAGCCCTCATCCAGGTCATTTATAAAAATGACGAACAGCAGTGGACCCAACACCGACCCTTGCGGTATGCCGCTAGTAACTGGACACCAAGCTGAACGTGTTCCATCAACTACAACCCTCTGTTTTCTTTCAGCAAGCCAATTACTGATCCAAACTGCCATGTATCCCACAATAGCCTGTGTATAATAGCCTGCTGTGGGGAACCTTATCGAACACCTTGCTGAAATCCATATACACCACATCAACCAGTTTACTCTCATCTACCTGTTTGGTCACTTTGTCAAAAAAGTCAATAAGATTCATTAGGCACGACCTACCCTTCACAAAACCATGCTGACTGTCCCTGATCAGATTATTTTTTCTAGATGGTTATAAATCCTATCTCCTATAACCTTTTCCAACACTTTACCAACAAGTGAAGTGAGACTCGTTGGTCTGTAATTACCAGGGTTGTCTCTACTACCCTTTTTGAACAAGGGAACCGCATTTGCTATCCTCCAGTCCTCAGGCACTATTCCTGTAGACAATGATGATTTGAAGATCAATGCCAAAGGCTCGGCAATCTCTTCCCTTGCTTCCCAGAGGATCCTAGGATAGATCCCATCTGGCCCAGGGGACTTGTCTATTTTCACACTCTGCAGTATTTCTAATACCTCTTCCTTGTGAACCTCAATCTCTTCTAGTCTAGATGCAAGTATCTCTGTATCTTCCTCGCCAACATTTTTCATTTTCTATAGTGAACACTGTCGTCGAAAAATATTTATTTAGTGCTTCCCCAATGTCCTCTGACTCCACACACAACTTCCCACTATTATTCTTGATTGGCCCTATTTTAACACACGTCATTCTTTTATTCCTGACATACCTATGGAAAGCCTTAGGGTTAACCCTGATCCTATCCGCCAACAACTTCTCATGTCTCCTCCTGGCTCTTCTGAGCTCTCTTTTTAGGTCTTTCCTGACTTCCTTGTAACCCTCAAGTGCCCTAACTGAGTTTTCACATTTTGTCCGAACATAAGCCGCCTTCTCCTTCTTCTTCTTGACCAGGGATTCCATTTCCTTAGTAAACCACGGCTCACGCATTCTATATCTTCCTCCTTGCCTGAGAGATACATACTTATCTTGGGGACACAGGAGCTTTTCCTTGAATAAGCTCCACATTTTTAATGTGCTTATCCCCTGCAGTTTCCTTCCCCATTCTACGCTTCCTAAATCTTTCCTAATTGCATCGTAATTTCCCTTCTCCCAGCTGTATCTCTTGCTCGGTGGAGTACACCTATCTCTTTCTATCACTAAAGTAAACCTGACAGAATTGTGATTGCTGTCTCTAAAGTGCTCACCTACTTCCAAATCTAACACCTGGCCAGGTTCGTTACCCAGTACTAAATCTAAAGTGGCTTTGTCTCTTGTAGGTCTGTCTACATACTGTGTCAAGAGAAAATGAGGTCTGCAGATGCTGGAGATCAGAGATGGAAATGTGTCGCTGGAGAAGCGCAGCAGGTCAGGCAGCATCTAGGGAACAGGCGAATCGACGTTTCGGGCATTAGCCTGAAGAAGGGCTAATGCCCGAAACGTCGATTCTCCTGTTCCCTAGATGCTGCCTGACCTGCTGCGCTTCTCCAGCAACACATTTCCATCTACATACTGTGTCAGGAAGCCCTCCTGCACACACTGGACAAAAACTGACCCATCTATAGTACTCGTACTGTAGTGATCCCGGTCAATATTTGGATAGTTGAAATCCCCCATGACAACTACCCTGCCTCTCTCACTCCTATCGAGAATCACCTTTCCTCTACATCTCTGGGACTATTCAGGGGCCTATAGAAAACTCCCAGCATGGTGACTTCTCCTTTCCTGTTTCTAACCTCACCTCATACTACCTCAGTAAACATCCTTTCTACAACTGTAATATTGTCTCTGATCAACAATGCCACACCTCCCCCTCTTTTACCATCTTCTCTGTTCTTACTGAAACATCTGAATCCTAGAACTTGCAACAGCCATTCCTGTCCCTGTTCAATCCATATCTCCGTAATGGCCACAACATCGAAGTCCCAGGTACCAACCCACGCTGCCAGTTCACCCACTTTATTTTGGATGCTCATCGTGTTGAAGTACACACACTTCAAACCAGGTTCTCGCTTGCCAGTGTCAGATACTTGATTTTGGAACTCCCTACTCTATCCTCTTCTGTACCTGTCCTACAATTTTGGTTCTCATCCCCCGGCTGTATTAGTTTAAATCCACCTTAATAGCTTTAGCGGATTTCCCACCCAAGATATTGGTACCTCTCGAGTTTAGATGAAGACCATCCTACTTGTAGAGGTCCCACCTACCCCAGAAAGACCTCCAATTATCCAAAAACCAGAAACCCTCCCTCCTGCACCATCCATGTAGCCACGTGTTCAACTCCTTTCTCTCCCTATTCCTCACCTCACTAGCACGTGGCACGGGCAGCAAACCAGAGAAAACAACTCTGTTTGTCCTAGCTCTAAGCTTCCATCCTAGCTCCCTGAATTTCTGCCTTAAATCCCCATCTCTCTTCCAACCTATGTCGTTGGTGCCAATGTGGACCACGACTTGGGGCTGCTCTCCCTCCCCCCGAAGGATCCCAAAAACACAATCAGAGACGTCACGGACCCTGGCACTCAGGAGGCAACACACCAACCGTGAGTCTCTCTCCTATCTGTTCCCTCTAACTATCGAGTCTCAAATGACTACTGCTCTGCTCCTCTTCCCCCTTCCCTTCTGAGCAGCAGGTGCCCCACTGCTTTCCCCTGGTAAGTCATCCCCCACCCAACTGTACCCAATACGGTATACTTATTGTTGAGGGGAATGGCCACAGGGGATCCCTGCACTGCCTGCCGATTCCCTTTCTGTCCCCTAACTGTCACCCATCTGCCTTTTTCTTTTATCTGGGGAGTGACTACCTCTCTGTAATGAAGTATTTTTGAAGTCTGGTCATTACTACAATGTGGTGACATGAATTTTTGCAGTGAAGCACTAAAGGCATTTTACTATTTTAGAGGAGATGTGTAAAGGTCCTTTGTTGCTAATGTTATTTGAGCTGAACCATTTGACACTGTGGAGTGCGAGGTTGGACTGATATTCCAAATGCCTTCATGAGGACTTTGCAGGATTCTTATGGAATAAGGGGACAGTATTAAGGCAGACTTGTAGAACAATTCATGATGATATGTGGGAAAATCTTCAAATTTCAAATATAGTCACCTCTAATTGATTTGTGTGGTTTCTAGTGTATTGCATTGGCTGGAGTTAATGTATTGGAGTGTCTCAATATTTTTCCAGCATTACTCACTGCTGAGGGCAGAACAGGATTTCATCTACTTCCATATCTACAGAGATTCTATACACACAACTACTGCCACATAGTTTGCTTCAATAAGTTGTATTACATGAGGAAACTTAACAAGGAGAGAACAGATTAAAAAACCTATGGTAGATGAGTTTTCTTGTATCCAACAGATTTGATTGCATATGTTTCTGAACAGATTCTGCGAATCCCTGATTTAGGATCAGAAGCAAAATTTGCTTCGACCACAATTAATTTTATGGTAGAATTTAACCACTTCATCATTCAGTGTATGTATCAAGTGTCCCCAGATCAAATCTAGTTTAGGTCATTTGCAGAGGAAACCTTATTTTACTTCAGCCTGACAATGCATCTTAGTTCCAAAGTGAAAAGAATTGTCAACACCGCACTCATGCAATTCTTCATTCAATTCCCCCCATGTAACAGCAACCCACCCTACCTCGCTCAGCGTTGCTGCTGATTATTATATTCTTTTCATTTTGGATCCTGGCAGCTGAAAACACACTTGTACTTCTGAGGAGGTGAATTAGAGCTCCTGACGACACTGGAGGGTGTGCAAGATTAGTGAAAGACCTTAAATTCTTGAACGAGCTTACATTCCTGTCCCTGTTGCAGATGGAGTCAGATTGTATCCCCACCATAGAATCCCTACAGTCCAACAAGTCTGCACTGACCCTCCGAAAGGCACCCCACCTTGTCCACACTCATTGACTCCATCTTTTCCACTGTATTCGGTATTGGCCACAGTTAATTTTTTATCAACAGTTCTGTAAAATCCTTCATCTATGCAGAGTAACCTGAGAACTATCCATCCCACAAGGTGGTAAAAGAAAAGAAATTTTGCTTCTCTATTAATTTGTGTTGGCATCACAGACTAATATCTGTATTCTGTCAACAGTTAGTGCCAGCTGAACCAGATGTGTTCTGCCAAGTTGGTGGTCCTGATGATGTCAAACTTACAAATGGAAGTAATTTTAAAGATGGGTCCTAAAGATTTTAAGTGTTGGACCTGTGACTGTTTCCTTTGGGCAGCTTTGTCCCATTGTAGGATTATCTTTGTGCAGAAAGATACGCTCACATTGTAAATGCAGAGTTACAGGTTTGGCTGGGTCTGGATGGGTTTCTGAATGGGTTGGTGCATACTCGATGGGCTGAATGGCCTCTTCCTGCACTGTATGGATTCTATGATTTTATGAATAAATGGTCTTTGTATTTAGTGTCGTCAACTAACCCGTTGTTTTGTCATTGCCAAATAGTTATTTTTCTGACCTCCCATCAGTCAATTCCATATTTAGTTATTCCCATTCCCACTCTTTGATCAACAATGTAACAATTGCATATTCCACAACAGCGTAGCTAAAAGTATCAGCTGCTACAGCCTCTTCCTATTACCCAACTCTAATCCTAAAGTGAGTTGTGGTTTGGGGTGGAGAGAACAAATCTAAAAGTTGCTTACAGCAGCTGACTCAAATATGTTGTCCTAAATCCCTCAATCATAGTTTCTTTGGGGCTAAAAATAAAATTTGCTCCAAATGAACTTTGGAAAGGTAAGAGCCAAGTTTGAATACACATCACCTTGCAGTTCCCTGAACATTTGGTCTCTTTACTCACAGAAATCATAAAATCCCTACAGCATGGAAACAGGCCATATGGCCCATTGAATCATACTGACCCTCTGAAGAACATCCATCCCCCTACTCTATGCCAGTAACCCTGCATTTCCTAATCCATCTAGCTGCTCATCCCTGGACACTATGGCTAGTTTAGCATGGCCAATCCACCTAGCCTGCATGGCTTTGGACTGTGGGAGGAGACAGGAGCACCTGAAGCAAATCCACACAGACCTGGGAAAAATGTGCAAACTGCATACAGACTGTCAGCCATGGGTGTAATTGAACCCAGGTCCCAGGCAGCTATGGTAACCACTGAGCCATTGTGCCACCCAGTTATAAATATTATGACTGCAATCATTGCAGTACATATGAGGCTGTGGACTCCCTGGAGTAGCTGAGATGATAGAATAGCTGCTCCAGGAACACTGTCTGCCCAACCACTTCAAATTAACGCAACCATATATTTTTACAATCTTGTATTACTTTCCTCTGACTTAATACTAACCTCGTGAGATTACTTGGTGCTCTGTCTATGGTGGTCCCTGCCCACTAACTAAGGTCACTCGTTTTTCTTTGATCACCTCAAATTAGAAGATAGAACACACAATGTGCCTGGACATATTTGCATATTCTAACAAAATATGAATTAACTTGCTTGTGCTTTGCATCTCTCGTGCCGTTTTATTCAAGACAAAAGTCAAGCTCAGAATAGAGTAACACACTCTGCTTTAATTCTAGTTCAGAATGAAAGTTTCACCCACCTCTCTCCTGACCAGCCCATACTGCTGCTATCCTGTCCACCATCCAGCCTTAGGTGAGTTATAATTTCTTCCTGCTGAATTCTGGGAAGGTTTAACTCATAAAGCTGGCCCCTGATCAAGTGCTTGCTTCTCATCATTGATTCCAGTGTCTTTGTCAGATTGTTCAGTCCAAATGTAGCTTTTGATCCCATCTCCTCTTCATCAGAAAAGTTCCCTACACCAACCTCCACCAGCCTCATCCCAATTGTCACTGAAGCTCCCCTTGTTTCAGGATGGATTTAAATACCTTGGAGGTAGTTCAGAAGAGGTTTACCAGATTGATACCTGAAATGAGCAGGTTGCCTTATGAGAAAAGGTTGGACAAGCAGGACATATTTCCACTGGAGTTCAGAAGAGTGAGTGATGGCTTGATTAAAGTGGATAAGATCCTGAATGAGTCCCCACAAGGTGGATGTGCAAAGGATGTTTCCCCTTGTGAGTTGGTCCATAACTAGGGATACTGCTTAAAATTAGGAGTTGCCTTGTCAGGACAGTGTTAACACTGGTGTCTCACAGTTCCAGAGACCCAGGTTAAGTTCCACCCTCGAACTTCTGTCTGTGTGGAGTTTGCATGTTCTCCCTATGTCTGCATTGGTTTCCTCTGGGTGTGCCAGTTTCCTCCCATAGTCCAAAGATGTGCAGATTAGGTGGATTGGCCATGCTAAATTGGCCACAGTGTCCAGGGATGTGTAGGCTAGATGGATTAGCCATAGGAAATGCTGAGTTAAGGGAATAGGTAGGGGAGTAGATCTGGCTGGGTCAATGTAGACTTGATGGACCGAATGGCCTGCTTTCACACTAGAGATTTCATGACAGAGAGAAGGAGAATTTCCCTCTCATGCAGTTGTGTGACTTTCAAGTCAGAAGGTGGTGGAGGCAGAGTTATTGTTTTTTTTTAAGATAGAGGAGAATAGACTTTTAATAGGCAGAGACTCAAGGGTTATTGCGGTAAATGGAAATGAAGAATTTATAACGCAAGCCGATCAGTCATAGTATTGTTGAATGACACAGTAGGTTTTAAGAGCCAAATGGTCTACTTTTGTACCTTCATATCCTCCCATTCGCACTTCTGTCACTTGCTGCCTCGGCCTGTCTGATCTTTCCAGCCAGCGTTCCATCCTTCACCTGGTGTAAACTTCCAATTATTCAGAACTCTGGCATTTATATCCCATCCTGAGTCAAGTCCTATTGTATCACCCTATCTATATTGTTTCCCTCAATGTCAAAGTCCTCTTTTAAAATTCTCATCCTGGCTCAGAAATTCAATAAATGATATCCTTCCCTTTACTTTTCCATCCCTACAACCCAAGCCCTGATGGCTGCATTCCTCAATCACCTTCCCCATGTATACTCGGCCTGTTTCAGAGTCATCTCAACATGTCGTTGAAAATCATCATAGGAAAATATTGGCACATTGAAACAAGAACAGGCTGGAGTTAGAGTTGGTGTACAAAGATAGCGTATTTAGCCGAAGAGCAATCTATGATAAATATGCAAACAGATAACATGTTTAGATAAATGCAAGGTGTTGCATTTTGGTAAAACAAACAAGGGCAGGATTTGTACATTGGTAGTGCCCTAGGTCATGTTGTAGAACAGAGAGACCTAGGGGTTCAGGTCCGTAAACCTTTGAAATTTGCATCACATATAGGATGGTTACGAAAGTGTCTTCGTTGCTCAGACCATTAAGTGTAGGAGTTACAATGTCATGTTGAGGTTGTGCAGGACGTTGGTGAGGCTTCTTCTGGAATAATGTGTGCAGTTCTAGTTGCCCTATTGTAGAAGAGATATTATTAAACAGGAGAGGGTTCAGAAAAGATTCACCAGGATGTCGCCGGGAATGAAGGGATTGAGGTATAAAAATAGACTGGGTGTTTTTCCGTAAAGTGTAGGAGGTTGAGGGTTGACCTGAGAGATTTATAAAAGTTGAGAGGCTGAGATAAGGTGAATAGCAAAGGTTTTTTCCCTAAGTTGGGGGATTTCAATCCTAAGGGCGATTTTTAAGGTGAGAGGAGAAAGATTTAAAGAAGACACGATGGGCAGCGTTTTGAGTGATTAGTGTGTGGAATGAACTGTTAGGGGAAGCGGTGGATGCAAGTACAGTTACAATGTTTAAAAGACATTTGGATAAGTATATGAATAAGAAATGTTTGGAGGGATATGGGCCAAGTGCAGGCAGGTGGGGCTAGTTTAATTTGGGAACGTGGTCAGCATGGACTAGTTGGATCGAAGGGTCTGGTTCCATGCTGTATGACTATAAAAGACAAAAAAAAGCAATGGTTGTTAGGAGAAGGTAGAATGAGATTTAAATGGATGGTGTCACACCCGAACAAATGAAGAAGTTTGAATAAATGATGACAGTGATAAAATGTGATGCAAGGGTTGGAAAACTGATAGAGACAACCAGAAATAATTCTGTGAATTTAAAGGATGTGTTGCCTACAAGAAAACTCGAGCTTGCAGCAAGGATCGAACTCATAAGCTGCTGTGTTCTGTTCACTGTAAAAACAATTGAAATGTAGGTGCTGAGGTTTAAAATTCCATATGGAGACTGTAAGAGAAATTAAATGCTTAAAACTGGAAGAGCAGTAAGAACTCTTTTAAAAAGTGACATCCGGTGGGGAAAGAAAAGTGTTTGTACTTGTCCATTTGAACAGAATTGAAAAGCTACAGAGGTTTCTCCATAGTTGGGCTAACCACAAGCAACAGTATAAAATATGTTTTTCTCAAGGTATCCTTATTGTGAGCATGTTGCAAAGTTTATTTTAATGACAAAAGATCATGGTCACTATACCTACCATTTCCCTACTAAGAATAAGACATTGCAAGGCCAAGGAAGTGAGTGCTTGGAATCAAATGAGTCTATCTGTTCAACACAGCGATTGTGAGTCACATTCAGATTTGGCTGCTCTGCTGCAGCAGTAACCAATTAGTTGACTGATTCATTGGTAAAGTGCTTTGTAGGCCCAACCTCACCACCAATTTTAAAAACAACAGAAATTAAAATTGGGACTAGGACTGCTCCCATCTTCTCACTTGGAATTTTGTAGTATGGTGGAAGCTGTGTATCCCTTTGTGTCTCTTCAAAAGAGTATGTATATATTTGTTCCATTCTCCTGCTTTCTCCACACAGCCCTGCAATTTTCTTTTCTGCTTAGGGCAATTATCTAATTGCTTTTGAAAATAGTGACCGAATCTGCTTCCACCACCTTTCAGGCAATGCATTCCAGATTATAGCAGTTCACTGCATTTTATAAAAAAAAAACTGTGTTCTTTTGCCAATTGCCAGTGTGGCTGCGTGTCGTTTCCAGTCCTGTTGGAAGGAATAGTATTTAGTTTTCATTGCTTTACTAGTTCAGTTAAAATACCTACTTGCAATTGCCAAAGTAATGATGTCAACGTGTAAACTGAACGCTGAGGCTGTAATGTAGTGTTTGGAATGTGACCAGAATTTTTAATAGTGCAAACTTCACAACAAACTTGAATTCTAGCACCAGGTTATATAATTCTTTTTCAATTCAGTCATTAATCTTCTCTGCATAAATTTAATCATTACAAAAAACTGGAGAATCACAAGGTCTCCTTCTGAAATGTGCCTTTTAAAAAGCAGATCCAGAAAGAGCTGGGTGTTTTTTTGTTGAGGATTGTCTGAACAGCTTTGTGGTGCAGGCCTCTGCTGGGAAACTGTTGCAGCTTTTAGAAATGCATAATATGTTACGAAGTGTCAGCATTCCTTAATAAAGGGAAAGTCATATCTGCCAAATTTATTACTGTTCTTTGAAGACGTAACCAGCAGGATTATATATATTTAAATTTCCAGAAAACATTCCATCATGTACAAAGAACATAGAATAATACAATGAAGAACAGGCCCTTCAGCCCTCAGTGTTGTGCCGACCTGTGGACTAGTCTCAGCCCATCCCCAACACTATCCCATCGTCATCTACATGCTTATCGAAGGACTGTTTAAATGCCCCTAATGTGGCTGAGTTAACAACATTGGCAGGCAGGGCATTCCACGCCCTTACCACTCTGAGTAAAGAACCTGCCTCTGAGATCTGTCTTAAATCTATCACCCCTCAGTTTGCAGCTATGCCCCCTTGTACAAGCCAATGTCATCATCCTAGGAAAACGACTCACTGTCCATCCTATCTAATCCTCTGATCACCTTGTTTTTCACTATTAAATCCCCTCTTAGCCTTCTTCTTTCCAATGAGAACAGACGCAAGTCCCTCAGCCTTTTCTCATAAGACCTTTCTTCCAGACTAGGCAACATCCTGGTAAATCTCCTCTGCACCTTTTGCAATGCTTCCACATCCTTCCTGTAATGGGGTGACCGGAACTGTACACAATATTCCAAGTGCGGCTTCTCTAGCATTTTGCATAGTTGCAGCATGACATCACGGCTCCGGAACCCGATCCCTCTACCAATAAAACCGAAAACACCGTATGCCTTCTTAACAGCACTATCCACCTGGGTGGCAACTTTCAGGGATCTATGAGACCCGGGTTCAATTCCTGCCTCAGACTGTGTGGAGTTTGCACATTCTCCCCGTGTCTGCGTGGGTTTCCTCCGGGTGCTCCGGTTTCCTCCCACAGTCCAAAGATGTGCAGGTCAGGTGAATTGGCCATGCTAAATTTCCCATAGTGTTAGGTAAGGGGTAAATGTAGGGGTATGGGTGGGTTGCGCTTCGGCGGGTCGGTGTGGACTTGTTGGGCTGAAGGGCCTGTTTCCACGCTGTAATGTAATGTAATCTAATCTAATCTAATAAATAAGTCCCCAGGGCCAGACCAGATATATCCAAGGTTACTACGGGAAGCAAGAAATGAGATTGCTGAGTCTCTGGCGATGATCTCTGCATCCTCACTCTCCATGGGAGTAGTACTGGCTGATTAGAGGGAAGCAAATTTGTTCCTCTGTTCAAGAAAGGGAATAGGCAAATCCCTGGGAATTACAGACCAGTCAGTCTTATGTCTGTGGTAAGCAATGTACCGGAAAGGATTCCGAGAGATAGGGTTCATGATGTATTTGGAAAAACACAGTTTGATTAAAGATAGTCTGTGTGGCTTTGTGAGGGGCAGGTCATGCCTCACAAGCCTTATTGAGTTCTTTGAGGACGTGACAAGACATGTTAACAAAGATCGAACAGTGAATGTGGTGTACATATGTTTCAGTGAGGCAGTTGATAAGCTTCTCCACGATTGGCTCATTCAGAAAGTTAGGAGGTATGGGATATAGGGAAATTTGGCTGTCTGTATACAGGATTGGCTGGCGGAAAGAAGACAGTGCGTCGTAGTGGATGGAAAGTATTTCCCTGGAATTCTGTGAACAGTGGTGTCCCGCAGGGATCTGTTCTTGTGCCTCTGCTCTTTGTAGTTTTTATAAATGACCTGGATGAAGAAGCGGGAGGGTGGGTTAGTAAGCTTGCCGATGACAAAGGTCGGTGTTGTTGTAGAGAGCTGTTGCAGGCTACAACAAGACATTGACAGGATGCAGAACTGGGCTGAGAAGTGGCAGATGGAGTTCAACCTTGGTAAATGCGGAACGATTCATTTTGGAAGGTCGAATTTGAATGCTGAATACATGGTTAAAGTCAGGATTCTTGGCAGTGTGGAGGAACAGTGGGATCTGGGGGTCCACATCCCTCAAAGTTGTCAACCAATTTGATAAGTTTGTTGACAAGGCGCATGATATTTTAGCTTTCATTAACAGGGAGATTGTGTTTAAGAGCCGCGAAGTTTTGCTGCAGCTCTATAAAACCCTGGTTAGACCACACTTGGAATATTGAGTCCAGTTCTGATCACTTTAGTATAGAAAGGATGTTGATGCTTTAGAGAGGGTGTAGAGGAGATTTACCAAGATGCTGCCTGGATTGGAGGGCTTGTCTTATGAAGATAGGTTGTGTGAACTCGGGCTTTTCACACTGGAGAGAAGAAGGAAGAGAGGTGACTTGATAGAGGTGTACAATGTAATGAGAAGCATAGATAGAGTAGATAGCCAGAGATATTTTCCCAGGGCAGAAATGGCTGTCACAAGGGGTCATAATTTTAAGGTGATTGGAGGAAGGGATAGGGGAGATGTCAGAGGTAGGCTCTTTATGCAGAGTGGTGGATGCATGGAGTGCATTGCCAGCAGTGGTGGTAGAGTCAAAGACATTAGGGACATATAAGTGACTGCTGGACAAGCACATTGAGGGGTAAATTGAGGGGTTTGTAGGTTAAGTTGATCTTAGATTAAGATAAATGCTCGACACAACATCGTGGGCTGAAGGGCCTGTACAATGCCGTACTGTTCCATGTTCTATTATGGAAGAGGTTGCAGGAGAGCATTCCTGGGCTGGAAGACGTCTTTGATGGCAACGACCTGGAACCTACTTTTCCCACCGCAGAATTTGAGCTATGCATTTGGTTCTCTAATTTTATTCATCCTTTGCCAATGTGCATGTGGCTCATAACCTTTTCGGATTCTGCCTTCCAAGTTAATGCATAACCTCTCATACTCCTCAGGAGAATCTCTTTCCTAGTTCTACCTGTGGGGTATTGGTTCCAATGTGCACTACATGCTCCTTCTCCTTGGGATTTAACTTTGTATTTGAGCTCCAACATCCGTTTGCATTTTGCTGAATCTGGACTCAGATCTAGGCCTGATTTCTCAAGTGTAACTCTAGTTGGCAGTGGCTTTTTCTGAACTGTGTTTTTCTTGCCTTTGTTCAGGATTTCTGTTTGCCGTGGCATTCACCATCTGAATACTTGCTTATATCTCAAAATCATATCTCGCTTTTCCACAGAATTCCTGTGGGTTTTTTTCACATTGAGTGATTTTTTTGACTTTGAGTATGGTGTCCACCACTGAGGCTGAGTGGAATCTGCAACTCCTGCCACTTAATATAGTGTTGTTTTCCTGCTGCCATGAATCCATTTCTTGTTCTCGTTATTATTGCAGTAGGTGGCATGGTGGCTCAGTGGTTAGCACAGCTGCCTCTCAGCACCAGGGACCTGGGTTTGATTCCAGCCTCTGGCAACTGTCTGTATGGAGTTTGCCCATTCTCCCCATGTCGGCGTGGGTTTCCTCTGGGTGCTCTGGTTTCCTCCCACAGTCCGAAGATGTGCAGGTTAGGTGAATTGGCCATGCTAAATTGCCCATAGTGTTAGGTGCATTAGTCAGAGGGAAATGGGTCTAGATGGGTTACTCTTCGGAGGGTGGGTGTGGACTTGTTGGGCCGAAGGGCCTGTTTCCACACTGTAGGGAATCTAATCCAGTCTATAAGTAGGTTATGGGGAAGGATAAACCATATGTAAGGCTCAGCTTAGTCTTTAGTAGTCAGAAGTAGGTTATCATATAGGAGTAGTGAGAACAAATGACAATAACTTTTATGAAAGTTAGCTTACACAAACACCACATAGACTCTTAATGCTGCGAGTTGTAGAGGCTGGGTCATTCAATAAACTTAAGACTGAGATAGAGATTTTTAGTCAGTAAGGAATTGTGGATTATGGGGATTAGGCAAGAAAGTAGAGTTAAGATTATCAAATTATTGAATGGCGGAGCAGATTGTCCGTAGTGTTAGGTAAGGGGTAAATGTAGGGGTATGGGTGGGTTGCGCTTCGGCGGGTCGGTGTGGACTTGTTGGGCCGAAGGGCCTGTTTCCACACTGTAAAGTAATCTAATCTAATCTAATCTAATTCAATGGACTAAATGGTTTACTCCTCTGATGTCTTATGGTCTAATTGCATTTCCTAATAGGCAAAATGCTAGCCCTCTGACTAACTCTTAGCTATGAGCAAACAAACTGAGTAACTGTTAGATGGACAAATAGACATGCTACAGTGGAAGTATTGTGTATGCATGTGCACGGAGCTCCATCAAGCTCCTTTGTTAGCCTTTCCATACCCACTGCCATATATATGACAAGGGCACTGAATGGGTGCGGGATTTCAGTGTGTCTCATAAAGAGTGGTCTGGTAGCACTGTGAGACTTAAAGGGCATTGATGCTGGACTGGATCTGGAGCAGGGGCTGAGGGGAACAACAAAATACAGAAATCTACTTGATTTCAGTTCACCTGTCGTCAGTACAGCTGCCCTTGATAGTATCTGCCAGAGTGTCCACCCCACCGTCCTTGTGGGGATAGAATCCTGTCTCCACTTTGAGGATATTGCGATGCTTGGCAATACCAGCCAGCTAAATAGGACAAACTTTAAATAGATCTATCAACTCCAGACTGGGATTTCATGAGGCACAGTGGGTCATTAACTGCAGGATTGTATTCAACCACAATCCACAACCTCATGGTCTAGTATAACCCCCACTCTACCATTACCATCAAGCCGTGGGATCATTGGAGTGGGCAAGAGGTCACGCACAGAGCAGCACCAGGCATACACAAAAAATTGTCAACCTGGTGAAGCTACAAAACAGGGCTACTTCTGAGCCAAATAGCAGAAGCTGCAAGTGATAGGCAGAGCTAAGTGATTTCATAACCAATAGATCACATTAAAGTCTGTCCCACACAGTTGTGAATGTTGAGGAGCAAACTGAATAACTAACAGGAGGGAGAGGCTTAACAAATATTCCCATCTTCCCTGAGGGGAGAGCACAGCACATCAGTGCAAAACGTTAAGGCTGGAACATTTGCATCAATCTCCAACCAGACGTCCTGAGTGGATGATCCATCTTAACTTCATCCAGAGGTCTACAGTGTCATGGTGCCAGACTTCAACCCATGTATTCAGAAATGGCTATGTGCACTAACAACATTGCTGCAGCACTAAGTTGTGCCAGTATAGCAACAGCACCTATGTGCAGGTATGGCAGATGGAGTTTAATTCAGATAAATGTGAGGTGCTGCGTTTTGGGAAAACAAATCAGCAGGACTTATTCACTTAATGGTAAGGTCCTGGGGAGTGTTGCTGAACAAAGAGACCTTGGAGTGCAGGTTCATAGCTCCTTGAAAGTGGAGTCGCAGGTAGATAGGATAGTGAAGAAGGCATTTGGTATGCTTTCCTTTATTGGTCAGAGTATTGAATACAGGGGTTTGGGAGGTCATGTTGCAGCTGAACAGGACACTGGTTAGGCCATTTTTGGAATATTGTGTGCAGCTCTGGTCGTCTTCCTATCAGAAGGATGTTGTGAAACTTGAAAGGGTTCAGAAAAGATTTACAAGGATGTTGCTGGTATGGAAGGTTTGATCTGTAGGGAGAGGTTGAATAGATTGGGCTGTTTTCCCTGGAGCATCAAAGGCTGAGGGGTGACCTTATAGAGGTTTACAAAATCATGAGGGGCATGGATAGGATAAATAGACAAGGTCTTTTACCCGGAGTGGGGCATGTCCGGAACTAGAGGGCATAGGTTTAGGGTGAGAGGGGTAAGATATAAAAGAGACATTAGGGGCAACTTTTTCATGCAGAGGATGGTGCGTGTATGGAATGAGCTGCCAGAGGAAGTGGTGGGGGCTGACACAATGCAACATTTAAAAGGATCTGGATGGGTATATGAATAGGAAGGGTTTTGAGGGCTATGGGCCAAGTGATGGCAAATGGGACTAGATTAGGTTCGGATATCTGGTCGCCATGGACAAGTTGGTCTGATCCATCTTAAAAATGTGTTGCTGGAAAAGCGCAGCAGGTCAGGCAGCATCAAAGGAACAGGAGAATTGCCGTTTCGGGCATAAGCCCTTCTTCAGGAAACGTCGATAATTCCTGAAGAAGGGCTTATGCCCGAAACATTGATTTTCCTGAACCTTTGATGCTGCCTGACCTGCTGCGCTTTTCCAGCAACACATTTTTAAGCTCTGATCTCCAGCATCTGCAGCCCTCACTTTCTCCGGACTGATCCATCTGTTTACATGCTGTATATCTCTATGACTCTATGTCCTGTACACGGAATGTAGGACAAATCTGACCTGGTTAGCACTGCTGTCTCACAGCACCGGGGTCCCAGGTTCGTTTCCAGCCTCAGGTGACTGTCTGTGTAGAGTTTGCACATTCTCCCCATGTCTGCGTGGGTTTCCTCCGGTTTCCTCCCACAGTCCAAAGATGTGCAGGTCGGGTGAATTGGCCATGTTAAATTGCCCATAGTTTTAGGTCAATTAGTCAGATGAATGGGTCTGGGTGGGTTACTCTTCGGATAGTCGGTGTGGACTGGTTGGGACGAAGGGCCTGTTTCTGCACTGGAGGGAATCTAATCTAATCTTACAATTACTCTGAGAGGGGCTGGTGACAGCACTATTGAGTAGCTCTTGCCCAGCATTAGCCTGTTCACTGAAGTTCTGTTGGGTTCTGCCTTGCCCATGCAGCTTCTGATTCTCTCTTAGTCCAAGTGTAGAGTTGAACTCCAGAGTGAAGTGAGAATGACATTAAGGCAGTGTTTCCTGAATGTGGCATTGAGGAACCCAGACAAAACTGGGAATCAGGTGGCAAACTTTCTACCGGTTGGAGTCATACCTGGCACATAGGAGGATGGTTCTGGTTGTTGAAGGCCATTTATCTCAGCTCCAGGGCATCCCTGCAGGAATTCCTCAGGGCAGTGTCCTAGGCCCGTCTTCAGCTGCTTCATCAGAATGTTCCCTCCATCAGAAAATCGGGGAGGGCATGTTTACTGACAGTAATGTTCAGCGCCTTTCACTACTCCGCTGATTCTGAAACAATCCATGTCTATATGCAGCAACAGCAGACCAACATTGAGGAACCCAAGTGCCAGGCATGAGCTATCTCAAACAAAAGGGAATCTATCTATTGCCCCTTGATGTTCAATGACATTACCATTGTAAAATGTCCCTCTATAATCTCAGCATTAGCACTGATCAAAAACTGAACTAGACGAACCACAACACTCAAACTTGACACCATCCATGACAATGTAGCCCACTTCATTGACATCCCAGTCACGACCTTCGATATTCACCTTGGACACCCAGTGCCTACAATATACACCATGTACAAGATGTACCGCAATAACTTACCAATTCTCCTCCAATAGCAGCATCTAATCCCATTTAGAGGGGCGAGGGAGGCAGATCCATGGGAAGCAATACCTCCTATAATAAATGCTAGCCTGGCCAGATATACCCATATCTTTGAACAACTAAGGAAAAAAAAATTTGTTTTATGTCATCAGCAAAATTTTCAACAATTAACTTATGAATTGTGTGTGGTTTGTAACCTCCGAGGGATTTGGTGAGTTATTTCCAACAAATTTATAGAGTAGTATTCAACCAAGTACATAATGACGGGACTTGATTTAATGAAGTGCCAGTAAATTGCATTAATGAACAGTGGCAGGATCCTAAAGTTACCATAAATATTGTCTATGATGCAGAGAGATGGCTTTGAGCATGGACTGAATGGTGGAGCACACAGGCATAAAGAGCAGATGCCTCACAGCACATTGTGCTACCAGTTGGAAGGGAAGTGGCATTGTTGATTTCTGATAAACAGTTGGTGTGTGAAAAGACAGGAAGTTAGTGCACTGGATTGAGCGACACACAAACAGGCTTGTGCCTGTAACAGAAACTGCAGAAATGCTTGATCTGATAGGGTTTTTGTTCAGCTTTTTACAGACTTCCTGTACCTGAACAAAAGATATCAAGAGTTGGGTTCTAAGTTTATTTGGTGGAATATCTGAAGCAGAGATCATACCACTGTTTACGTTGGTGTTCAGTTTTCACTAGAAGTAAAATATTCATTTAAAATAATGGTAAATTAAAGAAAGAAATGTAAAGACTGCATCATAAAAGGAGGAGAGTTTTGATATTCGGTAGAAATCATTGATTAATCCTGGGTGTGATGATCACATTTCTCTTTTAGCCATTTGCTTTCATTTTTGGAGAAAAACTCTCTACTAACATGCTGGAAATGGTCTTCACAAACATCAGCATTATTTGGTGTGAAACTTTGTAGTCTTTCTCCTTTACTGAAGTTTTTAGTTCTGATGTGCATTGATGTAGTTGCCATTACAGGCACCATCACGTGAGGAGATCAGCCGAAAACAAACTCTACCGTGCATACTCAGCTCAGCCATGTGACTCCAGACCCACAACGATGAGTTGTCCAAGGCAGCTCATCACTGTCTTGAGGATATTTAGGAATGGGCAATAAATGGTGACTTGCCAGTAATGCCTACATCCTGTGGACATTAATTTTGAAAACGCCTTTGTTTAGCTTAGTGACTTTATCAGAGTGACTGCCGAGAATGTTAACTCTCTCAAAATATCCTCCTCTCTCCACCCAGCATATGATTGGCTTACAGCTTGCCCTTTGTCATTACGTGTTCTGTTGCAGTTACTAGTTGGACTTGGTTCCTTCTGCTGGCCTGGAGCAGTAACTGTATTGTAATGATTGTGATGACAGTTCTCATTTTCAGGCAATGGTACTGTGCTTTGATCTTCACCCAAGTTGCACATGATTTTAATAGATACACAACTGTAGTAACCTAGGAAATAAAGCATACACTGTAATATTTGCATTTTGGTTTCTGTGTTTGCATTGTAATAACTCCAATATCAATTGACTTGTTACCATAAATGCACAGACAAAGAACTTTTCCTTTCCATTGACATTTGTGTACAAATATTTCTTGGAAATCCAACATGATCCATTTGTGTCATTGGCTGTTTGCCTCACCATCCATGTAATACACAATGCTATAGAGCCTGAGTCATCCTTTGTGTTGTCACCTATCTTTATAGACGGTAGGACATTAGTTCCACAGTTAGGGTGCTGCTTTTCCACTCGTGTATCAAGTTGTATGAATTATTTTTATTTTTGAGGAGAAATACAACGCATAAGCAAAATGACTTCACCACAAATGCATGTATGTGTACACACCCTCTCCTACACCCTATGCAGACTGGTGCATGCTGGTTCAAAGGCTATCAGAAACATGAGTACTGTACATGCAAATACAGGTCCTTGAGAACCATGCCTAGGAATTTGCACACAGGATCTGTCTAAGATTAGCAGAATTTTTGCATTGTTAGCCTACGAATAATTTTGAAAAGTTTCTACTCAACCAATTTAAAGCATTTCTTTAATGTGATAAAAAATGTAACAATCCAGTTCGCATGTTAAGTTATTTCACCATGGAGTCTCTGTACTCCGTGTAACAGCTACCTGTACTTTTACTGGGTTTCTGGATAAAATGTCAGTGGAGACCTCAGCTCTTAATTGCAGGCAGCAGAACCTTACTACTGATTCATTTTACCTGAGGGCAGAACAGTATGTCTTAGCGAGCTCTCCTGAGTTTCTGTAATTTTCTGTCTGTCAATGAAAGACAACAGATGACTCAAACATATGAATATGCTAAAACTTAAAATTTCTCTAGAATTTTAATTGCATGTGGCAAGACTGACTTTTTTGTTCTACCTCTTCCTCCCTCTGAAACTTGACTTTGAATGATCCAACACAATATTACAAATAGATGGGAGTGGGTACTGCAGATGCTGGAGATTAGAGTCAAGATTAGAGTGGTGCTAGAAAGGCATAGCAGGTTAGGCAGCATCCTAGGAGCATCCTGCTCTCGGATGCTGCCTGACCTGCTGTGCTTTTCCAGCACCACTCTAATCTTGAGACTATTACAAATGTCCATCATCTCAAATGGATTTATTTTGAAGGCTACGGAGAAGGGTTTGGCTGGCGGTTGTATATACTGCAGGATGAACAATGGAGCTGATTAGTTTAATGCTTGCTACTTGTTCTGTATTTAATCATCCAGTTTGCCTCATCAGCTTATCTTTAACATATACTTTGATTATTCCTGAGGTACAGAGCAAAAATATCATGTTGCTGATCCAGCACACAAACAATTAGAGTTTAAAGCTAAAATTTAAACTGCACTGTCAAATGTGTACCTTGTAGGCTCTGCTTCCACAGACTGAGCCACAGTGAATAAGAACCACTCAGGATAATTTGTGCTGCTTTGACCAGGGTAGCTGCTTTGTCAGGTTTTATATTGCAACAGCAGCAAACCCTCACAAAGTGGTACCATTACTCAAGAAGGGAGCAAGGGATACAGCAGGATGCTGCAGTCCAGTCAGTCTAACCATGATTTTGTTAAGGGGATGTCATAACTGACCAACTTGATTGAAATTTTTGAAGAGGTGGCGAGGTGCTTAGGGGCCATGCTTTTGATGTAGTTTAATTGGAGTTCAACAGAGTCCCACGTGGGAATCTAATAGCAAAGCTAAGAGCCGATGTTGTCTAAGGAAATTTGGTAACTTGGATCCTCAATTGGCCAAGTGGCAGGAAGCTGACTGGAAATCTGATATTGGGGTCCCACAGCGATCAGTTTTTGATTTATGTAAATGATTTAGCCTCAAATGTAGGAGGATTGATCAATAAATTCACAGATGATACCAAAGATTGGTGGGGTTGTAAATAGTGAGGAGGATTGCTGGAGACTTGATGGACTCGTCAGTGACAAATGGAATTCAATCCGAATAAGTGTGAGGTGATGCATAGGGCAAGACAAAGAAGGCAAGGGAATACACGATGAACAGTAGGATCCTGGGAAACACCAAGAATAGGAGGAAACAAAAAAACAGAAATTGCTGGAAAAGCTCAGCAGATCTGGCAGCATCTGTGGAGAGAAATCGGAGTTCACGTTTCGGGTCGAGCGATGCTTCCTCCGAATGTGTCACTCAACCCGAAAAGTTAACACTGATTTTTCTCCACAGATGGTGTCAGATCTGCTGAGCTTATCCAGCAATTTCTGTTTTTTGCTTGTGATTTACAGCATCAGCAGAATAGGAGAGACCTTGGTGCGCATGTATACCAACCTCTTAAAGTATCCTTACTCGCTTCCTGCCTCTTTCTTTCAGTCCCAGAGCTTCTCATAAATCATAGTACAGCAGATGCTGGAGATTTAAATTAAAGCAGAAAATGGCAGGAAAACCCAGCAGCTCTGGCAGATGTATGAAGGGAGAAACAGTGAAATGTTTTGAGTCTAATGACTTCTTCAGAGTCTTTGGTCTCTTGTTTCTGATAGTCCGATGTATTTAATGTTTGAATGTGGAAAGAATTTCCCTAAATTTCTACTTGTATTTCGAGAACAATTACAGAGTTGTACAGCAGACAGTAAGGATATAGTCATCCTGTTAGAAATGTCCAGAGATGGAATTTTCCTTTGTCCGGTGTAATGATTTGTCAGCTCCTTATTTTTTTGGGGGGGGCACATGAGCTCACAAATTCACCACAGCCTATCTGTGCCTCTGTCTGAATTGAATGTTTCCCTGTCTTTGTTTTAAGTATATGCCAGCCTACACAGACTACCCTTTAGCACTTTTCTCACATAAAGCATTTTTCTGAAGCTTTTTAGTTGGTTAAAGCTTGTGTTTGTGAATAATTCATGACAATCCATTTTAGAATTTGCATGAGAGGATTGAAAATTTACATGTTTTGTGATTGAAAATAAATCACGTCTGAAATTCAGAAAATAGTCAACCTGTACAATTCCTAATTTTAAAAATTAGGCAAATATTAGAATCCCTACAGAGTGGGAGCAGGCCCCATCAAATGCACACTGACCCTCGGAAGAGCATCCCACACAGACCCACCCTATCCCTGAAACCCTGCATTTCCCGTGGCTAATCCACCGAGCCTGCACATCCCTGGACCCTGTCAGCAATTTAGCATGGCCACTCCACCTAATCTGCACATCTTCGCACATGGGAGGAAGCCCACGCAGACATTAGGAGAATGTGCAAACTCCACACGGACAACCGTCCGAGGCTGGAATTGAACCCGGGTCCCTGATGCTATGAGGCAGTGGTGCTAACCACTGAGCCATACTGCCTTATTATTGCTTACTGGGCGATTGCAGTGATGAAACAGCTTTCTAATTCATAGAAGTAAGATATTAATTCATAATGCAAAAATGTTTTGTTTGGTTCGCTGGAGCTGCACTTTTCCATTTGTATCTGCCCAGTTGTAATCCGAGAATGACTGACTGTGTGTAACTTTTCGCAAAAGCTGTTACCCTTGTCCCTTAAGGGGCTATCCCTGGCCTCTCCTATTTCTCATCTAGATCATCATCTGGAAATAAAACATCGGGATTTATTTGTGTGTTCATTGCATCCAGCTTTCCCTCACCACCACCTCACTCATGACCCCTCCACTTTCTGTAATTATTGTCTGACATCCATTACTGGATGAGCAAAGTTTCCATCCTTTTAAATATTGGGAAGATTAAAGTCTTTGGGTGGAATCATTGAGATCTGAACAACCAGGCAGCTTGCCTTGCTGCTCAGCAGTCCTCAGTCAAGGGGCCAGGAAGGCCTGCTGTCTGGTACAGTGCCCTGTCAATCTCTCGGCTCCCATATGCCAGAAGCTTATGCAGCAAACACACTGTGTGAACAGAAACCGAGCAACTATGTCTCCGTGTTACAGGGAACACTTGTCAGTCAAGGGGTCCTGGCACAATAACTTAAGGGCAGCTTCTGATACCAGTCCAATTGTCTGTCTGTCTGCTATTGTCAGGATGGGCTCAGTCCGGGGAGCTGTCCCCTGCAGTCAAAGATTCGATTACACTGAGTCCCATGACTCTGTCATGGCCTGTGTTGGAGGGGGTAGGAATGGTGATGGAAGGGTTAATGCAGTCGTGGGTCTGCAGACTTCCTGTCCAGGATTGCCGGGTGAGATTGCTCAAGAGAGCAGACCAGGGTCAATCCGTCCAGTCCACCCAGAGGAACTGGGAAATGGGGTAGGCGCTCCCGCTGCAGGGATATGAGATCGGGAAGCCAAGTCGGGGACTGAGGGCTGCAAGCTTGAGGGATGACAGGTGTGAAGGACAGGCAATGTATTTAAGGTGGTGGGGGGGGAGGAAATGGAGGGAGAGATTTGGTAAAGCATGGAAGAGCAGGTCTGTCATGTCTCCACACCCGGGAGTGCCCAGGCTTTTAACAGGGGACCAAGTATATGACCATAAGGGCAGCTGCTGGATTACGTAGGGCAGTGGGTGGGTACTTGGGCTGGTGTGAAAGCTATGGAGCTCACAGGAAGGTCTCCCAGGAAAGGGATCCAGATGTTTGGGGCCTGACTGACATCGCCATGTCTCTTTGTGAGGAAGGGGCACTCTCAGTGCTCGTTGGGGTCCCTGTCTCCATGCCATTGATGATGAGGGCCAACGCGTGGGGTGATGGAGTGCAGTGTGTATGTGTAGGTAAAAACAATGACTGCAGATGCTGGAAACCAGATTCTGGATTAGTGGTGCTGGAAGAGCACAGCAGGTCAGGCAGCATCCAAGGAGCAGTAAAATCAACGTTTCAGGCAAAAGCCCTTCAGGAATAAAGGCCTGAAGGGTGGAGAGATAAGCTAGAGGAGGGGGGGGGGGGGGAGAAAGTAACATAGAGTATAATAGGTGAGTGGGGGAGGGGATGAAGGTGATAGGTCATGGAGGAGAGGGTGGAGTGGATAGGTGGAAAAGGAGCTAGAAATGTTGGGCGGTGTGGTTGATTGGTGTGGGTGTCCCGGAGATGTTCCCTAAAGCGCTCTGCTAGGAGGCATCCAGTCTCCCCAATGTAGAGGAGACCACATCAGGAGCAACAGATACAATAAATGATATTGGTGGATGTACAGGTAAAACTTTGATGGATGTGGAAGGCTCCTTTAGGGCCTTGGATGGAAGTGAGGGAGGAGGTGTGGGCGCAGGTTTTGCAATTCCTGCGGTGGCAGGGGAAGGTCCCAGGATGGGAGGGTGGGTTGTAGGGGGGGGGGGGGCATGGACCTGACCAGGTAGTCACGGAGGGAACGGACGAAGGGCTTTTGCCCGAAATGTTGATTTTATTGCTCCTCGAATGCTGCCTGAACTGCTGTGCTCTTCTAGCACCACTAATCCAGAACGCAGTGTGTATGTGTGTCTAGCATCCCCCAAAGGAGTAGGACCTGGGGCCCTCACGGTGTGGCTGGACTGCCACAACCTTTGGGCAGTGAGGGCCATTGTGACCCAGATACTGCCTACTGCTCCGCTCAGTGTGTGTCTATCTGTCCGTGTGCATGCATGGATACAGCCCTCTATGTGCGCACGCACACTTGGATGCAGGCCCTCTGTGTACGCACGCACATGAATACATGCCCTCTGAGTGCACGTGCATGGGTAATGGCCTCTCTGTGTGTGCGTGCGCGCACGCACATGGATACAGGTCCTCTGTGTATGCACGCACATGGATACAGCCCTCTTTTTGTGTGTGTGTGTGTGTGTGTGTGTGTGTGTGAATACAGCCCTCTGTGTGCAAGTGCACGCACGTGGATACAGGTCCTGTCTGCTGACCCCACAGTCTCCTCTCCTGCCTGGGTCTGAACAGGAGCCTGGTATCCGTTTGATCCTCTCAGTGCCAGCAATCTGGGCCATTTCCTCCTCAGAGAGGTCAGGATCTGGGCTGGTGGGGGCTGCAGGGGATAACTTTGCTGACCTTCCTCTGAGGTCTTCCTGTGATGTTGAAGCGGTGCCTTCTATTGGAGCCTGCTACACTGAAAGGAGACTGAAGGCTTCATGGCCAAAGTTTGGAAGTGGTGAGCAATGATTAACCCTGCTGTCAGTGACAATGTGAGAGCTGTAGTGGAACGTAAAATGTAGTATGGACTCAGTTAGCATGATGTGGATATCCCAGTATCCCGCAGATGCAACCCTGGTGGTCTCCTGTTAGGGTCAGAGTTCTGTCCTTGTTGGGGCTGATGATGCTGCCATCAGGCATTGCTCCAGCCACCCGAGTTCTCTCCAGCCAGTGATGGGCTGTTGTCTCCTGAAATGAGAGAGAGAGAGAGCCAGAGAGAGAACGAATTGAGTGAGCTGAAAGTTGTGCACACAGCTGTTAGTGCTCATGCCATTGGTCAAAAAGTGGTGAAGTGTGCCTGGTGGATAAGTAGGCAACACAAATGGCATGCCAAGCCGATGGTTCTGACAGCCTGGAGGTGGTGAGGGGGAGAGAGAGCGAGGCTGAGGGAACATGTTTCAGACAATGTTCAGACTGGCAGGACATAAGCTTAGGGCAGGAGGTGGGTGCAGCAGAGCACGAGTAAGGTATGGTGAGGTGACAGAGAGAAGAGTGTGTCACTTCACCTTTGAGTGTGTGGAGCTGGAAAAGCACAGCAGGAGAGGAAATATCCGAGGAGCAAGAGTGTCGACATTTCGGGCAAAAGCCCTTCATCGGGAACGTTAACGCTCCTGCTCCTCATGCTGCCTGACCTGCTGTGCTTTTCCACACTCTTGACTCTAGCATCTACAGTCCTCACTTTCACCTACCTGACACTTTACCCTGGTCAAACGAAGAAGGTTATTAATTTTCTTGGACACTACTGGCCATTCTTTTGAACTATGGAGCTGGTATTGACTCAGGTGGCAACCTCCAACCAGGCTGCCAGGGTCTTGTGTGATCTCCCTAGCAGTGACCCAGAACCATGCTGTCCACCAGGGCCACCTGAATCAGTGAATCATGGCGCCATTTTCCCCTTCCCAAACATCTTTGGAAAGACCGTCCCTCGAGAAGAGTGGGACCAGGGTACCAGTGTTTGGCCACACACACAGCAGCTTTTTGAAGAATGTGCCAGTCTTTCAGTGGCTATCAGGTGAATGGCAAGATGTGCCAGGAATGGTAGCTGGTGCATGGAGCTAAAACCTGGCAAGAGGATCACCATCGGGGTGGAGGAGATAGTTAATAACTTAGTAAGATGCATCAAGAGATAGTGAGGCGTTGTGGACAGTAACCCTGAGTCAAACTTGGAGATACTGACACTTTGCTAAAATAATGAAGAATTCAACCTTTTGTCTTCAATACCAGCTGTGAACTCCTCTCTCCAGTTCTCAATTTCATTCATCGCCTAGTACCTGTGGTCATAACCTTGGCTTCATATTTGACCATAAGGTGAGGTTTCAAGCACACCTCTGTGCCACTGCTGAGAGAATTTCACCTCTTTAATGTTGGTTTTCTCCAACCTTGCCTAAATCCATCTACAACTAAAACCCTCATCCATGACTTTTGCTATCCTGATGTTCTTTTGGACCAGATTTCCATCTCCCACCCTGCAGTCATCCATTACCCCAAACCATATCCTCATTTGCACTGAGTACTGTTCAGCCATCATCCTCTGTGCCCAGCTAACATTGCTCCCAGTTAAGCAATGCCTTGATTTTTATTTCTTGTAAATTTCTAATCCTGTTTTTGATTTCGTGATCTTGTGTCCCTCACTTTCTCTGTCTGACCTTCACATCTGACACTCTCTCATAACCACTTGTGCATCTCTGGAGTTTAATAACCCTATTGTTGGCCTCAGGCTGTGATGTCCTGATGCTTGTGATAAATCTGTGTAAATTAGGCTGAGCAATGCTTTCATGTTTGTTGCTACAATGAGTGTGGGCAGTGAACTTTGGATCAATTGTGTTTATTTGAATAAAAATACTCATTAATTTTGGCGCACACCTTATGAGCCATAAAACTGGTGGAGTTGTATTGGAAGTGTATACGTGGAAACTGGACCTTTTAGAAAAATAGGGATATCATTCGTTTAGCTCAGTTCAGATGACAAGGTGAATTTCCCAGCATGTAGAAGTGAAAAAGCTTTGAAAGTTCTGGCACTCCCATCCTAAACCTCCCCCTCTCTCTACCTCATTTTTCTTCTTTGAGATGCTCCTTAAAACCAACTTCTTTGACCAAACGTTTGAAAATGGCCCAGATTCCTAATGTCATTCATTGTCGTTAAATGCCAAGCAAAAATTGAATACCGTTTGTGCTGTTTTTAACAGTCTGCTTAGTTACTCCCCAAGATAGGAGGAGAAAGTGAGGTCTGCAGATGCTGGAGATCAGAGCTGAAAATGTGTTGCTGGAACAGCGCAGCAGGTCAGGCAGCATCCAGGGAACAGGAGAATCGACGTTTCGGGCATAAGCCCTTCTTCATACTCCCCAAGATAGCAAGCCTCATGAAAGTTAAAGCCCTATATTTCTGAACAGGATCACAGAAGAGATTCATTTGTTGTTCCTATTGATTTCAGATTGTAAACTAATGAGGGGGGCATGGTAGCTCAGCGGTTAGCACTGCTGCCTCACAGCGCCGGGGACCCAGATTTGATTCCAGCCACGGGCGACTATCTGTGTGGAGTTTGCACATTCTCCCTGTGTCTGCTTGGGTTTCCTCCGGGTACTCTGTTTCCCCCCACAGTCCAAAGAATGCAGGTCAGGTGAATTGGCCATGCTAAATTGCCCATAGTGTTAGATGCATTAGTCAGAGGGAAATGGGTCTGTGTGGGCTTGTTGCGCCAAAGGGCCTGTTTCCACACTAGGAACCTAATCTAATCTAAAAAACTTCTGAAGACCTTACTGGAAGTTGCTCAAAGGTGCAGCTTTGGAGTTCTTTTCCTGCAAGTAATTAATCCATTAGTGATTAGACAAAGAAATTAGTGCTAAATATATTCTCAGTTCACTGCGTGTCAGCCAATTTAAAATCAATGCTAATTTCAAATATATGGAAACAATAGGCACATCTGGTCTTTAACAATGTTAACAGTGGCTCTTGTTTAGTTTTGGAATCAGAAATTTACTATTTGAAAGAATGACATAATGCCTCATGGGTTTACTGAGTTTGCATTTATGCAAATATTTGCTTTTTAGTTTACAATGTTCCCAGAATTCTATGTGAATGTGGTTTGATGAATGTCTCTTTGCTTTTTAACTGATAGTTCTGGTTTTAAGAAATGAAAACACATGTGGCATAGGCCCCAGGGATTAACCACCTGCAGTTGACTTAGTCATTTTGGGCATTATTTGCAGTTTTCACTTCCTTATATTTGAAAGTAAATGCAATTCTGAAATGTAGAAGCATCCTGATTTGATAATTCTGTCTCTAAGGCTGAGTGATACTTTCATTATTCTTGCCTACAATGGGTGTAGGTAGTGAACTTTGGATCAATGTTGTTCATTTGAATAAAAATGCTGCTAATCTTGGCTCACGACCTATGACACAGAAGTATATACACGGAATCTGCCCCTTTTAGAAAAAAAGAGGGACATAATTTGATATAGTTCAGTTCAAATGACCAGATGAATTTCCGAACAAATAGTAGTGAAAAAGTTGTTTGAGATTTAAAAATAAAATTGAGGGATACTTTAGGAAGAGCAGGTCCTGTATTTGCATATTTATCACAGAAAAAGATGCCTGTGGACCTTAGTATGTAAAAATTGCAGACTTCAAATTCCCTTGGTACTCAATTGTTATATTGGTTATATTAGCTGTAAAGAGCTAACAACTGAGTAGCCAGGAGCCCGTTGTAAGTATGAGTGTTCCAGTGAGGCTGTGCTGGAAATTCATTGGGCAGGTTGCTACTCTGCCCGTTCTTTCTCACTGAGATTGGGAGCTCTGCATTTCTAAAAGATTTGTCTGGTTCCTTCAGAAATATGGAACTGTTCTTTCCTCCTGGCACAGTTCTTTGCTCGTACCATGTCTCTCGCTACTTACCCCCGCCCCCCTTTCACAGCAGTCAACTGCCATATTCCAAAATGTAGAGGTCCTGACAGCTGCTGCGTTTAAGGGAAATGTGATGTTGGGGTGATGGCGGAGGATGGGAAGGTGTGGGAGAGGATAGGATGCCATGTGGGTAGGGGTTAGAGTGTCAGCTGATAGGGTGGCCAATTGGGAGGAGGTACAGTGCCATCTGAGTATGGTGCCAGG
Organism: Chiloscyllium plagiosum; assembly: GCF_004010195.1. NCBI lineage: Eukaryota > Metazoa > Chordata > Chondrichthyes > Orectolobiformes > Hemiscylliidae > Chiloscyllium > Chiloscyllium plagiosum. The sequence continues at coordinate 137,166,975 of NC_057710.1, read as the reverse complement.
GTGCAAGTTGGCAAGTTAAATAATGCAATGTTTAGAGCAGGTCAGGGCAAGCAAAAGAAATCGGGTCCAGCAAGAGAGAGGACGGGTTCAGGTTGAGCAGGCTCTACCAACCCAACGGGGTTCAGGTACACGGTTTGCTGAGTCCTTCGGGAGTGAGGGCTGACAGCCGCAGGGAGGGGGCGTAGGGCGTCCTGAGACCCATGGGGGAGGGGGTAAAAGGTTGAGACCTGGGGAAGGTGTAGTCAGGTGGTGTCTGAAGTAAATGTAGGATGTGTTTAATAGCTACTCAGGAGTTACACTAATGTATTCAATAGTCTTAACATTTCCTGAGTAATTATTTTATTACTTAATCCCATCAAAACCATCCAAAGTCTTCAATTTAATGGGGACCTTTGGAGGGTTCTAGGTATTGACCTATTCCTCAGAGGAATATTCAAGTTCCTGGACAATTCTTTGGAGTTTGCTATGACGAGGATTCTACAGAGTACCACTGCAAAGCTATACTGGGATAAAGTCACCACAGACATACCAGACACTGGGGCTGCTCTCTCATTAGTGAGGGAGATCTTGTAGTGATTTAACTTGAGGGCCACCGTGCCTCAGGCAAGGGGAAAGACTGTGAAAGAGACTCCATCATGTTATCTTCAGCCGGTGCGGGAATTGAACCCAAGCTGTTGGCCTCGCACCGCACCACAACCAGCCATCTGACCATGGAAGCTAAATGACTCCTTTTTACACTGGAGTCACAACTGTCTGCCGATTGGAAAATGCAAACTGCTGTGTGTGCCATGATACCAATCTAAGCAGTCTTCTTAAGAAGCAAGCATGATGGTTGCTTTAAAATCAAAGAGCTCCCATGTTTTCAGTCTTAAAGTGTAATCATTTCAAAAGTCTGGGAACAGGAAAACAATCAGAATCCACAACCTACGGAATACAACCTTTTTGCCATCAGAAGAAACGGATATTATGAACAGATTAATTCAGACTGCACTTGTGCCCTTTGGGCAAACTCATCGAAGGAAGTTAGCAATTAGGATGGCTAATGAACTGTTGTTTAATGTTGCAAGAGGACTGGTATACAGGAAGATAGAGATCTTGCAATGGTTGTATAGGGCTTTGAGATCATATTTGAAGTACTGTATTGAGTTTAGGTCTTTTTTTGTTGTTTCCATACTCAAAGAAGTCTATACACTTATGTTGGAGATTCCTAGGATGTAACAGTGTCCTTTTGGAATACTGTGTTCAGTTCTGGACTCCCTGCTATAAGAAAGATGTTGTTAGACTTGAAAGTTTGCAGAAAAGATTGTTCCCAAGTTTGGAGGGTTTGAGCTATAGGGAAAGGCTGAAGAGGCTATTTTGCCTGAAGCATCGGTGGCTGAGGAGTGATCTTGTTGAGGCTCATAAAATCACGAGGGACATATAGAGTGGGTAGCCAAGATCTTTTTTCCAGAGTGGGGTTGTCCAAAATTAGATGGCATAGATTTAATGTGAGAGGGGAAAGAATGTAAAAGGGACCTAAGGGCAACTTTTTCACTCAGAGGGCAGTGGGGGAAGGAATGGTGGAAGCTGGTACAATTAAAACATTCAAAATCGATCTGGATGAGTAGATGGATAGGAAGGGTTTAGAGGGATATGGGCCAAGTGCTGGCAAATAGGACTAGATGAATTAGGATATCTGGTCGGCTTAGATGAGTTTGACCAAAGGGCCTGTTTCCATTCTTGTACGCCTCTATGACTCTTTGAACATAGAACATTACAGTGCATAACAAGCCCTTTGGCCCTCGATGTTGCGCAGACCTGTGAAATTAACCTGATACCCATCTAACCTGCACCGTTCTATTATTATCCGAATGTATGTCTAATGCACATTTAAATGCCCTTAATGTCGGTAGGTCTACTATTGCTGCAGGAAAGCTGTTCCACGCCCCTACTACTCTCCGGGTGAAGAAACTACCCCTAATATCTGTCCTAAATTTGTCACCCCTCAATTTAAAGCTAAATCCCCTCAAATTAGCCTTCACCATCTGAGGCTCTCACTGTCCACTCTATCTAACCCTCTGATTATCTGATGTGTCTCGATTAAGTCACCTTTCAACCTTCTTCTCTCCAACGAAAACAGCCTTAGTTCCCTCAGCCTTTCCTCATAAGACCTTCCTTCCATACCAGGCAGCATCCTAGTAAATCTCCTCTGAACCCTTTCCAAAGCTTCCACATCCTTCCTACAATGCAGTGACCAGAACTGTATGCAATACTCCAGGTGTGGCCTTAACAGTGTCTTGTACAGCTGACGCATGACCTCATGGCTCCAAAACTCAATCCCCCTACCAATAACTGCCAGCGCACCATATGCCGCCTTAATAGCCATTTTAACCTGGGTGACAACTTTCAGGGATTTGTGTACCTGGACACCAAGATGTCTCATTTCATCCACACTGCCAAGAATTTTACCATTAGCCCAGTACTCTGCATTCCTGTTATTTCTTCTGAAGTGAACTATCTCACACTTTACCGCATTAAACTCCATTTGCCACTTCTCAGTCCAAATCTGCATCTTATCTATGTCCCTCTGGAACCCACAACATCCTTCGGCACTGTCTACAACTCTGCCTACCTTAGTGTCATTCGCAAACTTACTAACCCATCCTTCTACGCCCACATCCAGATCCTTTATAAAAATGACAAACAGCAGTGGGCCCAAAACAGATCCTTGCGGCACACCACAGGCAACTGAGCTCCAGGATGAACCTTTTCCATTAACCACCACTCTCTTCTTTCAGCTAGCCAATTTCTGATCCAATTCACTAAATCACCTTCAATCCCAAAACTCCATATTTTGTGCAATAGCCTACCGTGTGGAACCTTATCAAACACCTTACTGAAGTCCATATACACCATATCAACCGCTTTACCTTCATCCACCTGTTTTGTCACCCCCTCGAAGAACTCAATAAGGTTAGTTAGGGCACAGCCTACCCTTCACAAAACCGTGTTGACTATCTCTCATCAAATTATTCATTTCCAGATGATTATAAATCCTATCTCTTATAATCTTTTCCAACCCACAACCGAAGTAAGGCTCATTGGTCTATAATTACCAGGCTTGTCTCATCTCCCCTTCTTAAACAAGGGAACAACATTTGCTATCCTCCAGTCTTCTGGCGCTACCTCTGTCGACAATGATGACATAAAGATCAAAGCCAAAGGCTCTGCAATCTCCTCCCTGGCTTCCCAGAGGATCCGAGGATAAATCCCACCCAGCTCAGGATCTTATCTATTTTCAGATCTTCCAAAATTGCTAAAACCCCCTCTTTGTCAACCTCAATCCCATCTAACCTCGTAGCCGGTATCTCTGTATTCTCACTAACATTGCCCTTTTCCAATGTGCATGCTGACAAAAAGTATTCATTAAGTGCTTCCTCTATAGCCTCAGATTCCACACACAACTTTCCACTACACTCTTTGATTCGCCCTAATCTTATTCTACATTCTTTTATTCATGATATACCGATAGAAAGCCTTAGGGATTTCCTTGATCCTATCCGCCAACAACTCTTCATGTCCTCTCCTGGCTCTTCTTGGACCTCTCTTTAGATCTTTTCTGGCTAACTTATAACTGACTCTATGATAGTCTGAGAAATTGAGTCTATATTCTCTGAAGGTTTGCTTCCCATGCTGCAAAGCAAAACAAGTTTTGAATCATTAGCAGCAGACAGCAAATTTAAGAAAACTGATGCTTGTGATGTATATCTTTTAAACATTTGGGCGGCATGGTGGCACAGTGGTTCGCACTGCTGCCTCACAGCGCCAGAGATCTGGGTTCAATTCCCGCCTCAGGCGACTGGCTGTGTGGAGTTTGCACATTCTCCCCATGTCTGCGTGGGTTTCCTCCGGGTGCTCCGGTTTCCTCCCACAATCCAAAAATGTGCGGGTCAGGTGAATTGGCCATGCTAAATTGCCCGTAGTGTTAGGTTAAAGGGGTAAATGTAGGGGTATGGGTGGGTTGCGCTTCGGCGGGTCGGTGTGGACTTGTTGGGCCAAAGGGCCTGTTTCCACACTGTAAAGTAATCTAATCCAATCTAATCTAATATCTTTTAAACATTTGGGGGGCATGGTGGCACAGTGGTTCGCACTGCTGCCTCACAGCGCCAGAGATCTGGGTTCAATTCCCGCCTCAGGCGACTGGCTGTGTGGAGTTTGCACATTCTCCCCATGTCTGCGTGGGTTTCCTCCCACAGTCCAAAGATGTGCGGGTCAGGTGAATTGGCCATGCTAAATTGCCCATAGTGTTAGGTTAAAGGGGTAAATGTAGGGGTATGGGTGGGTTGCGCTTCGGCGGGTCGGTGTGGACTTGTTGGGCCGAAGGGCCTGTTTCCACACTGTAAGTAATCTAATCTAATATGGGAAGAATGGGAGGTGGTCTCATTGAAACGTGCATGATTCTGAAGGAGCTTGAGAAAGTAAACACTGCGAGGTTATTTTTCCCCTGGCTGGTAGTCTACGACACAGATACACTTGGGATATGGGCTGAATCATTCAGCAGTGTGATGCAGAGAGGGTTGTGGATCATTGGAGTCCTCAATCCCAGAGAGCTGTATGCTCCATTGCTGCATATATCGAAGGCTGAGATGGATGCTTGGTGTCTCAGGGAATCTGATATGGGGAGCAGCGGGAAATTGGATTGTAGCAGAGATCAGCCGTGAGTGCACTGAATAATGCAACAGGCTCAAGAAGGTGGTCTTTTATCGTCTACTCATGCATCTTTTTCTTTAGTCCTTACTGAGGTGTATAGACAAGCCCCATCACTTAAAGCTCAGCTCCCTTCTGATTTCAGGGAAAAATTAAACTGACAAGTTAAACTGGACAAACTGCTATTTACGAGTTGAGAGTATATATCATTTGAGGGTATATCTAATGGACCTGAGGTTGGAATTGATGAGGAAAATTAATTGGTTAACATAAATTGAATGTAACAGCTCATGCTCAAAATTCAAATGCTTAGGCATACTAATGTATTTGGAAATTTAAATGATCTATTTTGCCTTGGTACTAATTGCCTTGCATTAGGAAAATAACATTGTGGTGTAGCAAAATTGCAAAAATGTGTGCAATAGCAGAACCATTGGCTTTAAGACATGCCTCTAATGTAGAGGTTGTGTTTAATTTATAATGACAGCTGGAGTTTATTACTTCAAGAGCAAATAATGGGTGCTCCTGCAGACTAGTCATTGTAAATAAATAAATTTTATTTCTGTCGTGCTTTTTTTTTTGACACAGTATTCTAAAACACTGATGTTCAAAGTACAGCAGCCAGTATGTTCACAGCAAGATCCCACAGACAGTAATGAGATAATGTCCAAATAATCTGTTTAAGTTAAGTTGGTTGAGGAGCAAATCATAACCAGCACACTGGAGGAACCCTCCTGGTCTTTATCAAAGTAATCCCAGTAACACAGAAGTGTGACAGCACTGAAAGATGCTATTCAGCTTGTTAAATGTCCCATTACCTAATGCCAATCTCCAACTCTTTTCGCCATACCCTTGCATATTATTTTTATCCACTAATCATCCATTGCCCTCAAGGAAACAAAAATGTCCAGCTGAAAGGGCAAATGAGTCTCTGTTTAATGTCTCATCTGAACAATGGTACGTCAGACAATGCAGCACTCCTTCAGTACTGCACTGGAATATCAACACAGACCTTCAGTCCAAGCCCTGAGGGAAACCGGAATCTACAATCTTCTCACTCTGATCTGAGCGTGAGCAACTGTGCCACAGCTAACACCAGTAACGGAAGCTAATGAAGGGCTTTGCAATTTTGTGTAAAATGGAAGTTGGGAATCAAAAAATAAATTAAATGTTCTGATCTAAGAGACACACTTAGAGACAAAATGAAGAGTGAGAAAGATTGAGGAAGCAAGAAGAATTGACAACTGCAGAAATGTCTAAGAAAAAATGCCTGGGAGGTGAAGGAGGATGTGATAGATGGCAAGAATTAGAATGGGAGAAAAGCAAAGGGACAGTTATACAAGGATTGTTTTTGTAAGCAATGCCATGGAAGGTACATTAGGTAATGTGAATCATCTGTACTGAGGAAAGTATGGAAATAATGAATTCTCTCTTACCAAGATAAGTGAATGTGATAATATTATTGTGCATAAATTTAGAATTAATAATCAACTTTAAATTATTGTTATGGAGAAATCTAGATTAGTTCAATAAAATAATCAGACATTGTGTACATTTAAAATCCTGTCAGTGTGATGAAGTAAGTGTTGCCTTCTGTTCTCGCTTCCATTAGCTGACAATGAATATACTTTGTGATTTTGAATGTCAGTTGAAGCACTTGATGGAAAAGTTATTGCAGCAAAATGCATTCAGAGAAACAACCTGCAGTTACGTCAAGCCATTAATGTAATAAAATGCCCAAAGGCATGCAGTCAAGGCAGAGGTTTTATTGAGCGAAAGAAGATTGCATGAAGACAAAGCTCACTCCGAAGTATGTTTTAAGGAGCATCTTAAAGATGTTGCAAAGCTCAGGGAGGGTTTATCACATCTTAGGGCCAAGATGACTGATACTTTTTGTGGGGCTGGAAGAGGTTAGAGATGGGGAGTAGTGAGCCCACTAGAGAATGATGTTTTTTAAAATAGCGTCTTGCTGGACTTGGGATCATTATAGGGCAGCGCTCACTGGGTGATGGACTGAATGATTTTTGGTGCATTTTAAGACTAGGACGTTAGAGGATTGATATCTGTGCAAATAGAATAATGAATAGGAGCTTACAATGCAAAAGCAGTAGAGGTTGAATGAGTAACTATTGTTTTCCCATAAAATAATTAACTGCTGCTTTCAAATTTGAATTTCTTTAATTGTTCTACGTAGCCTCTGATTTGTTTAGATTCCTGATCTCTCCGTAGGGATGTGGAATGTAAAAATTACATTTCTCTGTATGGTAAAACAAATTGCGTTCGTCCACCACCTAGTGGTTGATTCAGTACTTTTTCGCAGGTTCCAGTATGACTGTATTCTTCACTGAGGAAAAACCTGACAGGGATAAACACAGGAACTGGAGTGGAAGTCAAATTAAATGGTAATCTTGATGCTGAGTACTTGGCGGTTATGAGAGGATTAACAGATCAGTGGTTGAGAGTTCAAATTAGATTAGATTCCCTACAGTGTGGAAACAGGCCATTTGGCCCAACAAGTCCACACCGACCCTCTAAAGAGTAACACACCCAGACCCATAATCCTTCTGTCTAATGCACCTAACACTATGGGCAATTTAGAATGGCCAATCCACCTCACCTGCACATTTTTGGATTGTGGGAGGAAACCGGAGCACCCGGAGGATACTTGTGCAGACACTGGGAGAATGTGCAAACTCCACACACAGTCGCCCAAGGCTGGAATTGAACCAAGGTCCCTGGCATTGTGAGGCAGCAGTGCTAACCACTGAGCTACCGTGCTACTGACGGATTCCAGTTGCAATCCCTTGGTCTAGTCTATCGTGATGCCACTTAGGGAGCCTCAAGATTTCTATCCTATCAATGCCCCTAGCATCACAAGACCAAGACAGCACTGGTGTTTTTTCTATGAAGATGAATGGAAATGTATCTGAAAAACAAGTAGACAAAAAAAACACAAATAACACATATTGCTGAAGAGACAAACATGTTAAATGGATTGATCAGATTTGAAATAGTAAAGGTGGCATGGTAAAGTAGCACAATTGAGCCAAACAAGTATTTCTGCCAAATTACTGAACAGAGCAGGAGTCTTAACAAAGCTTGCATTTTCCGGTACAAAGGAACTTAGCACAGAAATTATTGTTGAGAAGGTTATAAAACAGACAAATTGGAGTCATTGATTTTAAAATAGAGTCATAGAATGTAATATAAGAAAGTTATGCTCAACCATTATAAGTCACTGATTAAGCCTCAACTGAAATACTTGTACTGTGTTCAGAACTGCGCATCGTACCTCAGGAAAGGTGTTAAAGCTTTGAGATTACAGAAGAGATTTACCTCAATGTTGCTATAAATGACAGACTTCAGTTATGTTGGAAGAAAAGCAAGAATTAATTTTTGGAACTGAGAAGGCTGTGGGTGAATGTAACAGAGGTGTTTCTGCTGGCAAGAAGGATTGCTAACTAAAGGACACACTTTTGAGGTAATTGCATTCAAAACCAGAGAGGAGGAGTTTTTTTTAAATACAGAGAATAATGATCTGGAGTGCACTTCCTAAAAGGATGGTGAAAATGGACTTGATAACTTTAACAAGAGAATTTGAAACCGACTGTTGTAAGACTAAATATATAGCCTGTCGAAAGAGCTGGTGCGTGTACAACAGCAAATGGACACTTGTGCTGATTCCAAGATACTGAGATGAATTACAGTTCAGAGTCTTGGTTTAAATCTGGGCCAAACTTAAGGAATTAATTGGTTCTCTATTGCTTCTCTGAAATTCTGTGTGAAGTGAGCTTGGTCAGACATCATTTTTAGTCAGAATGTGGAGCTGGAAAAGCACAGCCGGTCAGGCAGAATCCGAGGAGCAGGAGAATGAACGTTTTGAGCATAAGCTCAGAATCCTGATGAAGAGTTTCCAGCACCATACTCTTTTGACTCTGCAGTCCTCACGTTCTCCCAGATGTCATTTTTGTATGACATTGGAAGGCATTGTTTCACTTCAATAACTCGGGGGTTGGAGCCTGACTATAGAAGCTTCCTGGTGTTCAAGGCTGCTTTAACGAGAGAAAATGTGTGTTTAGGGTGATTATTGATTTTCTTGTTTTGCTAGCAATTATTTAAATTCAACAGACCTGTAGCAACAATTGTTGGTTGATTGCAAAAATAAGCAAGAGAATTAATCTGAAGAAGCTCTCAATTCGAAATATAATCGAAAGCTCTCCATCAGAAAAAGTTGTGAGGAAACTGCCTATGGTGATGAAGGGTACTCTAGTGCGATTCGATGCAAAGTAGTATTGCTTTAAAATTAATCGTGGTTTTATTTCTACTAAGGCACTGCAGCTTTGAGTATATTGACCTTGTGAGGAGTACAGTATGGGCTTACAAGATAACTTAATCCCTGAAGTGGAGGTATGAGGGGAGATTGTACAAACAAGGGGTGTTTTCTCTAGAATCCAGAAGGTTAAGGGTGATCTGATCAAAGTCTTCAAGATATGAACAGAAAAAGACAGGGTAGCTAAAGAAGAACGGTCTCCACTGGTTGGGGATTCTCGAACTAGAGGGCACAGACTAAAGATTAGGGCCAAACCATTTAGAAGACATGCTAAGAAGCACTTCAACACACACAAAGTAAATGATTGCCTTCCACCAATGGCAGTTGATGGTGGATCAGTTGTTAATTTTAAATCTGAAATTTTTGTTGAACAAAGGTATGAAGGGGATTGGGCCAAAGGAAGGTATATGGAGTAAGGCCACAGGTCAGCCATGATCTCACTGGAGGTGGAATAGGCTCAACAGGCTGAATGGCCTACTCTGTTCCCATGCTCCTTTCTTTCCTGTAATATCTCAGTATAGTTTAGAATTAGCTGAAAATGTGTTGCTGGAAAAGCGCAGCAGGTCAGGCAGCATCCAGGGAACAGGAGAATCGATGTTTCAGGCATAAGCCCTTCTTCAGGAATGAGGAAAGTGTGTCCAGCAGGCTAAGATAAAAGGTAGGGAGGAGGGACTTGGGGGAGGGGCGTTGGAATTGCGATAGGTGGAGGGAGGTCAAGGTGAGGGTGATATGCCAGTGTGGGGTGGGGGCGGAGAGGTCA
>NC_057710.1:137106741-137154809 GCF_004010195.1 Chiloscyllium plagiosum | reverse complement strand
CAGCAACACATTTTCAGCTCTGATCTCCAGCATCTGCAGTCCTCACTTTCTCCTCGAATAGTTTAGAATTACACTGGAGGTGTGAGGATCGATTCTGAATTTCTGAATCATCACCTCTGGGGGTTAGAGAATATTTGTGCAAAACTCTCCCTGAGGGGCTGAATGGTTGGAGTTAAAACCACAATGGGGCAAATTGGTTTTGTTCACTAAAAGAGTTAGTTATGTTGGGTGGTTTTTGTTTTGTGTGATGGAAATCTTTCTCAAATGTAAATTGAATATGACACGGTTTGGCTTCTGTATGGTGAATTTCATGTTCATAGGACTTTTCTTGCTTTTCTACAGGGTAACTGACAAGTAAAATAATTTTTTAAAGAATGCTTTCAATGGCCAATGCATTACTAATTCTAGGTCATGAGTTTACAAATTGGATTGAAAGAACAGAGGGAGGGGTTAGGAGAATGAATTGAAGCTGTTGGGTCTCATCATCAGTGGATCGTTTAATATGACCTGACAGTCGTACTGCACCTTAGCTCTGGTCAGTTGAAGTCGAGTGTGGCGCTGGAAAAGCACAGCAGGTCAGGTAGCATCCAAGGAGCGTGAGAATCAACGTTTCAGGCATAAGGAATGAGGCTTGTGGGCTGGGGATGCTGAGAGATAAATGGAAGGGGGGGGTGCTGGGGTTAAAATAGCTGAGAATGCAAAAGGTAGATGAAGGTGGGGAGAATGTGATAGGTCAGTGAGGATGATGGAGCAGATAGATAGGAAAGACGATGGACAGGTCAAGAGGAAGGTGCTGAGTTGGAGGCTTGGGACTGCGATAAGGTAGGGGGAGGGGAGTAACAAGGTCAGAACCCCCCAGTCCTCACCTTCCACTCCACCAAACTCCGTATACATGGCATCATCCTGCACCACATTTTCCACCTACGAACCGACTCCACTACTAGGGATATATTTCCCTCCCTAACCATTCCCTCCCTAACCATTCCCTCTGCGTCTCCCTAGCCAGATCCACATCTCACCCCTCCCACCAGCCTACACCCCACTCTTAGCACTTTGCCCTGCCACGACAAGAAGTGCAAAATGTGCGTCCACACCTCTCCCCTCACCTCCTTCCAAGGCCCCAAAGGATCCTTCTACATCCGACAGAAATTCACCTGTACTTCCACAAATGTCATCTACTGTATCCTTTGTACCTGATGTGGTCTCCTCTACATTGGGGAGACTGGACACCAACTTGTGGAACGTTTCAGAGAACATCTCTGGGACACCAGCACCAACCAACTCCACTGCCCTGTGGCTGAACACTTCAACTCCACCAAGGACATGCAGGTCATGGGCCTCCTCCTTCACCAAACCCTAACCACCTGATGCCTGGAGGAAGAATGCTTCATCTTCCACCTTGGGACCCTGCAACCACACGGGCTTAAAGTGGATTTTACCAGTTTCCTTATTTCCCCTCCCCTCACCTTATCCCAGTCCCAAGCCTCTAACTCTGCACCGCTCTCTTGACCTGTCCACCTTCCTTCCCACCTATTCGCTCCACCCTCGTCCCCAATCTATCACCTACTCCCTCCCCTTCATCTACCTATTGCATTCTCAGCTCCCTACCCCCAGCTCCCTCCCCCTCTCCTTTATCTCTCAGCCCGCTGGCACACAAATCTCATTCCTGATGAAGGGCTTATGCCCGAAACATCAATTGTCCTGCTCCTCGGATGCTGCCTAACCTGCTGTGCTTTCCAGCACCACACTCTCAACTCTGACCTCCAGCATCTGCAGTCCTCACTTTCTCCTTCTGGTCACTTGAAGCGTAACACTCTATTGGCAGCACACTCCTCTGTTGTAATCTAAAGCTAAAATTTTAGCTTCTTATTATTAAAATTAATGACTGAGGAATTTAATGCTTGGGCATTATATTTAGTCCGAATAAGCGTGTTAGATTCCAGTACCACGATATCCAGACCCAGTTTCTTGAGTTTCAGGAGATCACGTAAGCATCAGGTAAAACATTGTGTTGGAGGCCCACTCACCTCAGAAGCTGAATTGATAAAAGTTTTAAAAGAGAAGTGGATAAATATCTGAAAAGAGTATGGAAAAGGGGGAGGAAATGGAATTAAGATTGATAGCGATTTCAGAGATCTAGTACACATGCGATGTGCTAAAGTACATCCTGCTATAATAAAAACTCTGTGATTTTTATGAACACCTCCTTGAGTAACCTTAGAGGAACAGCTCAGAGATTTTACTTGCATTTCCATTTCTACAGACAGAAAATAAATACATTATTTGGTGCTAGGAATGGGTAGCACATCTAATTGAAATAATGCATTATTGCAGAGAACTGTCGCGATTGGGTCATTGAGTATATTCAAGGCTCAGACAGATTCAGTGAGAGAATCCAGAGTAATGGGGAAAAGGCAGGAGATTGGAGGTGAGCATTATCAGATCAGCCATGGTCTTGGTGAATAGTGGAACAGACTCATTAAGCTAATGGTCTATTACGTCTTAAGTGGGATCCCATCATTTTTCATTTAATTATGTTTATATTTTGTTAGGATTTTAGGCCCCATTACTGCTGAGCAGAACTAAGTCATGCCTACCCACTTCACATGAATTGAAAATGTGAATTTTTATGAATATTAAGTATCACCTAAGCCCAAGGTGTAATATTCATATTCTGGGCTAGTTCTACCTTCTAAGGATTTCGGCAGATCTTCGAGGTGATAAATCGTATGGTGGCATGGATTCATATCATTTTTAATAATTTGAAACTATGCTAAACACTTGTGTATTGTAATCCAAATAATTTTATCCTAGGTATTGAAAACAATATTCTTCAAGTCTACGCTGCAATACATTCATAACTCTAGCCTGTTTGATTCATAAAATTTCAACATCATTTTCTTAGTACAGTTTAATGGCAATGCAAAACTTAGTTAAATTACACCAAAAAGAAACTTCTTCATTTACGTAATTGTTAATTTATTTCTGCTTTGGTTCCTGCCATGTAAATGTGTCCCTTGGAGACTTTGGAATTAGACTGGCTCATATGTTAACACCAATCCATCACTTTTTACCCTAACTCATTCCCTAAGATCTGACAATATTACTTCCATCGTTTTCTCTTCTGGTGAGTCAAGGCGCTTTTAAACCTATGTTTCACACCACCATTCATGTTTTTCTCCCCTATTCACTTCTCTGGAAATATCAGCAACATACTTCCTTCATTTTGCGATAGATATGACATAGCTCAGTGGGTTTTCTTGTTTAAGCATGTGTTGCAGATTATGATTGTGTTCCTAATTCCATAAGTAGCATACTGAGAAAATTTCACTCTGCTTTGCAGAAGAGGCCCTTCCATTTTATTTTTGAATTATAAAGTTTATAAAATCTTCCATTGAATTATCATGGTTGGGTACATTGCACACTGGAGGGCTTTTGAAAATATGTCCTATTACAAATTATTTAGGCAATGTTTTTTAAATGATGTTGGGAGAAAATATTTTTCAACTATTTTGTACTTTTTCAAATTTCTTCTTCCCAGAAACTGGCCTTTTATAGCTACAAAGACAAATTGAAATTATCACTGAACTGCTTCTGCAGTTTTTTTGAAGGATGTCCACTTAACCTTGCCCCACAGTCCTGCAGATTTTCCCACACCAAGTATTTATCCCATTACCTTTTGAACTTTTATTGAGCCTGTTTACACTGTTCTTTCAAGCCGTGATTCCACGCCGTAAGTCTTTCCTCATGAGATCTTTTTTGTCAAGTTTGCCAATTAGCTTGCATTTTTCTCAGATTACCAACTCCTCTACCACTTTCAACAGTTCCTTCTTTACTGTAATATGGTTTAATGAAGACGAATAATTAAATCTCTCCCCAGTTTTCTGTGCTGAAAGAATCTCTCTCTCATTTTGCTGCAGAACTTATGATCTCTTTCATTTCTTTCTTGTCTGCACCCAGTCCCGGGCCTTGATAAGCCCAGTTAGCACTTTATTAGTGAAGGTGGTCAGGTAGCTTAGTTGGTTGGACAGTCTGTTTGTGACCCGGAATGATACCAACAGTGTGGGTTCAATTCCCACACTGGCTGAGGTTACCTCAAAGGATTCACCTTCGCAATCTCTCCTATCACTTGATGCATGGTCATCCTTAAATTAAGCCACCACCAGTTCTCTCTGTCTAATGAGAGAATAAGTCCTCTGGCCTGTTAAGACTATGGTGACTTTTTTTTGTATTCAGTGATTTATAAGGGTTTAGCATAGCTTCTTTCTTTTGTATTCTATGCTTCTATTTATAAACCCAAACAGCTATTTTTTAAACTGACCTGTCCAAACTTGCCACCTTAAAAGACTTGTTTATCTAAACCCTCCTGTCTCTTTTGCTTAAAGAATGGTACTAGTTGGTTTTTATTGCCTCCTTCATTGTTCCGAACAAACAAATCACTTTCTGCCTCTCTGCACTAAACTGCATCAACCACATGTTTGCCCATTTCCTCCTGAAGTCTGTTATTCTTCACAAAGTCTGCACTGGGATGTATCCTTAACAAGAAACATACTGATCCTTTCCTCCCCATCTTGTTTAGTTACCTCAATGATAAGAAAGTAAGCTAAATACAATTTAGAACCACTTTCAAACCAAATGGGATTTTTTTTCCCCCGTTGATTGTACTTGTTCTTTATTTTTCCTATTTGATTTACTTGCACCTTTTGCAAATCAAGCAAGTTTTTACTTTTCATACATAGACAACTTTTACATGCAGTACCACTTGTAGTTCTAAAGAAAATGTCAGAGTCTGAATCCTCACATTAACAATTTTGTAATATATACAAATTTTTGTTTTCTTTTTATAGATTGAGTTGTCTCTTGTTCGCTCTCATTCTTTATCATCTCTTTCTCTCTTTATAAAATTTTGTTCAGTTTTTCTTTAATTTTTCTGGTTTTTTTGTGTAGATATTACTTAACTTCTATGTTCTTTAATTCAATCTCAATGTTCATTTCATGTTTCTCAGGCACCAAAATCCTTGAAAATTATTAATCACATCTGATTTTCAGGAATAAAAATACAAGGGTATACTTAGCCTTTTAATTCATAGTTATTTTGTGTGCTGATTGTTATTTTCTCCCTTATTAACCCAACAGTCTCTGCTTTACTTCTGTTTATCTGTTTCAACAGCTGCTCACATGTAGCAAAAAGTGCAATTAAAATTGCTAAGGTGAATTATTTCTGCTTTGCCAATCTATCTGTTGCTATGCACAGAAAAGATAACCAGAGTATCCTCCATCTCGGCAAAGTGAATATAGAAACAGAGAACAACAGTGTCTCTCATCAATTTAAACTGTGCTATCACTACCACCTCCAACATGGCAATAATCTAAGACATACATTTATTTTAGAATCTCTCAGTTGCTACTGTTATAAGCAGAGCACAGTATCATTGTGGCGATAGTTTGAAAAACTGAACTTGTTGAAATGTTTGAATAAACCCTCATCCTACCATTCACTGGTTCTGGCTGTATTTTTTTAAACAAGGAGATGAACAGCCCAACGTTGTGTGCAATAATATTTGCAGATAATTACAAGTGAGTAAATTATACCGAAAACAAACACTGAAAGGAAGGCCAATCAGCCATTTTAATTCATCCTAAGACACTCTAAGGTCCCCTGATAAATGGCTTCCAATTGTATCTTGACTCCAGAGGTTTCAATTTGACCACACTTCATGTGTATTATGTATGAGAATCTCTGTATGAGGAATAATTTATTTATCTTAACTTCACATTATACTATCATGAACTGTGTTCTGCCTGTCTTACAAGCAAATTAATGGAAAATTGTAAATTTGGAATACTAACTATTTTAACTAGGAGAAAGTGAGGACTGCAGATGCTGGAGATCAAAGCTGAAAAATGTGAAATAAGTGAAGAAGGGCTTATGCCCGAAATGTTGATTCTCCTGCTCCTTGGATGCTGCCTGACATGCTGCGCTTTTCCAGCAACACATTTTTCAGCTCATACTAACTATTTTGTCTGTCTCGAGAAGACAATGTCTCAGAACCTCATTTGTAGAATAAAAAGCTGGATTTCCTCCAATATTCCCTCATGGTTTGGGCTTTTGTTTCTAGAATTTGGCCTGTGACATTTTGGTGAAATAGTTGCAGCACTCTATCATTGTCCTGGTGGCCTGATAACTGCTACACCAGGTATGGTGGTGACCAGCGGATGTATAGTTTGACCATTTTCTCTTAGCCATTTTCTACAATAGCATTGACCTTATTGTTTGCAGTTCCACATTGGTCAAACATGTTTCTGTCAAATAAACCAGGGCTGATTTAGCTCAACTCTTGGCTATTTACATTGAACAGAAGAGGACAGGAATGGGGCCCTTCAGCCCACAATGCTGTGCCAAATATGCCAAATTAATCTAATCCCTTCTGCCTGACCTCAGTCCATATCCCTCCATCCCTTGCATATGCATGTGCTTATCTATAAGTACCTGAAACACCCCTGTTGTATCTGTCTCCACCATCAGTCCTGGCCATGTGTTCCAGACTCCTTCCGCTCTCTAAGTTTAAAAATAAAACTTGCCCGTCACATCTCCTTTGAACTTTATCCCTCTCATCTAAAATGCATGCCCCTTAGGATTAGACTTTTCAACTCTGAAGTTTGGGGGCAGGTGGTATTCTGACTGTCAACCCTATCTATACATCTCATAATTTTATAGACTTCTATCAAGTCTCCCTTGAGCCTCTGCTGCTCCAGAGAAAACAGCCTGAGTTTTTCTAGCCTCTCCTTACAGTTCATCCCCTCTAATCAGGCAGCTTCCTGATAAACCTCTTTTGCACTCACTCCAAAACCTCCACAGCCTTCTTGAAATGTGGTGACCAGAATTGAACACAACTTTTCTTGTGACATTAAAACACTGAATGTGTTTTTATTTTCTCCTCCAGTGCACAGTATTTTACACCAGTTTGCTTTACGTCTGAGCCATCATTTCTGTACCAGCTTATGTATTCAATCCACCCATTTTAGAATAGAATAGAAAGTTCTTCATTGTCACATGCACTGCAGTACAGGAGTACAGTGAAAAGCTTTTACAATGCCTGCCTCTAACAGCACCATCTTGGGTACAAATACCTAGGTACAAATCTTGGATACAAAGAGGAATAAAAGGAAAAGCAGTAGCATTACTTAGTGTCCAAAAAATAAGTTAGAAACAAAATGGTTATAACATAGTTTAAGGATTGACATTACACTCCAGTAAAGAGTTTCAAATAGCAGCAGTTCAGGGCGTGGTCTGACCAGCCATGCCAGGCCCCAGTCCAACAACTGTCCCGCTCTGCTCCAAGCCTCTGGTCTGCTCCTCACCAGCACTCAGCTGCAGTAAGGTGGGCTTGAGAAATCCAAATGGTTTTGCCAGTTGTTGTTTTTACATTGTTGCCCCCATTGCTTTTCCTTTCTGTACAAGACAAGCACTCCAGACGAACACCTCTCCTTCCTAGAACAACTGAGATTGGTTTAACTAGTGGATGAAAACCCATATGTTGTCACTGCATGGTATGGTGTGCTGGAGAACTACAGTACCTCACACCATAGCATTTCAAGTCCTACTTGGTTTGCCATCATAAAATATAGAAAGTCCACTTTGATTCTAGCAGCTATAAGTTTATGTTCATATTTTGTGCACGTTATAAAATTGCTCAAATCTGTTATGTTCCACAGAAAAGTAGACAAGGACAGCTTTTCAGTTTAAGACAGTGTGGAATGACCTTTTACAGCACCCTAGTATCATCTGATGGTAAGTCTATGTTGTAATATTTTGAACATTTTAATGAGCTATACTTCGGTATTGATTAATATGTGATGGTGGCAAAGAAAACCACCTCCAAATATTTGGCTAGATTGTTTTTAAGAGTGTCATTTGTGGCTCAGCTAGTAGCATCCCATCCTGAGTCAGAAGCTAATGTCGTACTTCAGGACTTAAGCACACAGGTCACAACTCCAGTGCAATACTGAGGGAGTGCGCCACTGTCAAAGGTGCTGTCATTTGAATGAGAGATCATACCAAAGATCCACCTGGCTTTCCTGTGTGCTTGAAAGATTGTACAGCACTGTTTTGAAGAAGAGGAAAAACAGATAAATTATCCATGGTGTTCAGGCAAATATTCATCCTTAAATTAAAGTTACGAACAGACATTACCTGGCCACTGTCAGCCTGCTGTTTGGAACTTGCTGTCTGGAAATTGGCTGTCACATTCCCGACATGACAACACGGGTTGTGTTTCAAAGTAACTTGCTGGATACAAGGTGTTTTGAGATTAGATACTGCATGAATGCAAATCTTGGAACACAAATGGGATTGATTAAATCCAGTCCTGTCTCCAGTTCTACATGCCATTCAGAGATCAAAGCTAATTATCCTTGGATAACTTTGGACAATCACTCATTCTCTGATTTGGAATTGACAATTCATTAAGCATCAATGATCATTTGTGAACGACCATTCCAAATATCATTTAACTTTTTCTTGAAGAAGTGTTTCTTTCTAAAGTTTTGTTTCTGAAAGATCATTTTAAGTCTGCCTTTATATTCTGTACTCGCCAAACAGTGAAAGTAGCTTCTCTGTTCCCTTCTAATATCTTGACAATTTGACCAAATCTCCTAAACTATAGGATGATACCATTCCAGTTTCTGTAACCTCTTCTCAATTTGATCCTTAGAGTCTAGATATCATTCAGGTAAACTAAAACTGCATTTCCTTCAGGTTTTGGTGCAGGTTTTGTTATGCAGTGGAGAGAGTTTCTATTTTTGAACCAGAAACTCTGTCTTGAGTTCCGACTCAAAAACGGGCTGGTCATACAAGCGAGACCTATTTATTCATTTTTATACTATTCTATGAAGTAATGCTTAACTTTTTAACTCCTGTTTCCCTTACTACTTTGGATTTTTGTACCTAGGACCAAAGATGGCACCATGTGTGGTCACATTATACACTTATCACTGTACTCCTGTACTTCTGTGCTACGCGTGACAATAAAATCTAAAGTTCAAAGAGATCTGCCTGCTAATAGTTCTCAACCCTTCCCCACTATCTCCCAAAGGAGGGGGAAAACTGTACAGGAATATGAAGCATGACTTCAATGATCTTATGTTCTACTTCTATAGATATAAAGGCCAATATTCTTTCAGCCATTTGATTATTTTCTATACCTGTTCATTACATTTTAATCATCGAAACATTCTAGTTTGTTTATTCTTGCATTTTAACTTAGTAGCAAAAGAAATTTGGAATATTGCGTGCAACTCTGGTCTCCTTGTTATCAGAAAGATGTTGTGAAACTTGAAAGGTTTCAGAAAAGACTTAGAAGGATGTTGCCAGGGTTGGAAGATTTGAGCTATAGGGAGAGGCTGAACAGGCTGGAGCTATTTTTCCCTGGACCGTTGGAGGCTGAGGGGTGACCTTATCGAGGTTTACAAAATTATGAGGGGCATGGATAGGGTAAATAGGTAAAGTCTTTTCCCTGGGGTCGGGGAGTCCAGAACTAGAGGGCATAGATTTAGGGTGAGAGGGGGAAGACACAAAAGAGACCTAAGGGGCAACGTTTTCACACAGAGGGTGGTACGGGCATAGAATGAGCTCCCAGAGGATGTGGTGGAGGCTGGTACAATTGCAACATTTAAGAGGCATTTGGGTATGAATAGGAAGGGTTTTGAGGGATATGGGCTGGGTGCTGGCAGGTGGGACTAGATTGGGTTGGGATATCTGGTCGGCATGGACGGGTTGGACTGAAGGGTCTGTTTCCAACTGTCCATCTCTATGACAAGTAAATGTTTCACTGTTACTGCACTTGTGCCGGGGAGCTAAATTAAACTGGAAGGTTTATGTTCAGTTTGTCATTGTAGGAAGTACAAGCAATGTAGACCGATGTTGTAGGCCCCAAGTCAGTCACTGACTACGACTCTTCTTTCTTCTGTTGATATTTTCTCACCTGGCCACGTGCACAACACAAGCTTCACACCCGAAACAGTTCTACTGCAAACAAAACGAGACTTATGGAGCAGAAGTCGTTTTTCTGAGAATGGGATTTGGAAAGCAGTGTAGGAAAATAAGTGGAAAAGGATGAAAATGAATGGATGCTTCTGGCCCACCTGAAGAGTTAGAGACACATACATGTAAGGGGCTTAGAAAAGGGGAAATTGAACCAAAGCTTGCCTTAATGAGACCAATGATGATTCATAGTACAGAAAGCTTTGTTTTACCAGCACCTTTTATGCACTGGCAGTCTTGGTAAACCGGCACCAATTATATACTTCAAATACCACAGGTTTACTGTTTTGTTACAATCTCTACTATGTCCATGTAGTCAGTTGAGGATGCTGGTAAGTTTGATTAAAGGCAAAATTGCATTATTATTTGTGATTTATGATGTAAATAAAGTATAGCAGTGATATGCATACACCCGCTTTCTTTTTCTATAACTTTGTGTGTGTTTTTACACTGATTATGTCAACCTCTCGATTATTTGGAATATTTGATTAACCTGGTCCCGTCGGGGCCAGATTGTAAAAAGCTTCCTGTACTTGGTTGTGTTGTGGGTCTATCTCTTTTGTCTCACCCATTGGACCATGTCCTGAATAGAATCAATATCATTTTAAATTCTGTGGTTGAACAGCTTTACACATTATCAATTCCAACTTTATTGGAACATAGGAGCAGGAATAGGCTATTCAGCCCCTTGAGCCACTCCATTATTCCAGGTCATGGTTGAACACCTACCTCAATGCCATATTCCCATGCTATTTCAACATTCCTTGATGTCATCAGTAACTTGAAATTTATCAATCTCTGACTTGAACTTACTTAGTCATGGACTCATAGAGATGTACAGCAAGGAAACAGACCCTTCGGTCCAACTCGTCCATGCAGACCAGATATCCCAACCCAATCTAGTCCCACCTGCCAGCACCTGGACGATATTCCCGCCAAACCGTTCCTATTCATATACCCATCCAGATGCCTTTTAAATGTTGCAATTGTACCAGCCTCCACCACTTCCTCTGGCAGCTCATTCCATTCATGTACCACCCTTTGTGTGAAAAAGTTGCCCCTTAGGTCTCTTAGATATCTTTTCCCTCTAACCCTAAACCTATGTCCTCTAGTTCTGGACTCCCCCACCCCAGGGAAGAGACTTTGTCTATTTATCCTATCCATGTCCCTCATGATTTTATAAACCTCTATAAGGTCACCCCCTCAGCCTCCAATGCTCCAGGGAAAACAGCCCTAGCCTATTCAACCTCTCCAACCTCTCCCTATAGCTCAAATCCTCCAATCCTAGCAACATCCTTGTAAATCTCTTCTGAACCCTTTCAAATTTCACAACATCCTTCCGATAGGAAGGAGACCAGAATTACACACAATATTCCAAAAGTGGCCTAACCAATGTCCTGTACAGCCGCAACATGACCTCCCAAACCCTGTACTCGATACACTGACCAGTAAAGGAATGCAGACCAAACGCCTCCTTCACTCCTATCGACCTGCGATTCTACTTTCAAGGAGCTATGAACCTGCACTCAGAGGTCTCTTTGTTCAGCAACACTCCCTAGGATTTTACCCTTAAGTGTATATATCCTGCTAATATTTGCTTTCCAAAATGCAGCACCTCACGTTTTTCTAAATTATAAATTCCATCTGGCACTCTTCAGCCCATCTGATCAAGATCCCATTGTAATCTGAGGTAACCTCCTGAACTGTCCACTACACCTTCAATTTTGGTGTCAACTGCAAACTTAGTAAGTATACATCTTATGCTCACATCCAAATCATTTATTTAAATGACAAAAGGTAACGGACCCAGCACCAATCCTTATGGCACTCCACTGGTCACAGGCCTCCAGACTGAAAAACAACCCTCCACCACCACCCTCTGTCCCCCACCCTTCAGCCAACCCTGCATCCAAATGGCTAGCTCTCCCTGCACTCCACCTGATCCAACCTTGTCAACCGCTCTCCCATTGGGAACCCACCGATCACCCCACTGAGATCCACACGGATCCCGTTCACTGCTCTGCCCTCACCAGTCGTCTTTGTTTCTTCTTCAAAAACCTCAATCAAGTTTGAGAGACATGACCTCCCACACACAAAGCCATGCCGACCATTCCCAACTAGTCCCTGCCCTTCCAAATACATGTACGTCCTGTCCCTCAGGACCCCACCCAAAAACCTGCCCACCACCGACATCAGGCCCAATGGTCCACAGTTCCTTGGCTTGGCCCCACCGCTCCTCCCAAACAGAGGTACCACACCACCCAACCTCCAGTCCTCTGGCACCTCATCCATGAGCACCGATAATACAAACATCTCAGCAAGGGGCCCAGCAATCACCTCCCTATCCTCACACAGAGCTCTCGGGCGCACCCGATCCGGTCCCGGGGCTCCACCCACCTCCACACGTTTCAAGATATCCAGCACCCCCTCCTCTGCAATATGGACACTCCCCAAGATGTCACTATCTATTTCCCCACACTCTATACCCTCCATGTCCCCCTCCACAGCAAACACCGATGCAAAATTCTCACCCATTATCTCCCCCATCTCCCGTGGCTCCACAAAAAGGCTGCCCTGCTGATCTTGGAGAGGGTCGAGAGTGTGGTACCAGAAAAGCACAGCAGGCCAAGCAACCTCCAAGGAACAGGAAAATTGACACCCCAGCCAAAAGTCCCCTCCATCAGGAATTTTTGATGAAGGACTTTGCCTAAAACATTGTCCCTCCTGCTCCTCGGATGCTGCCTGACCTGCTGTGCCCCACCAGCGCCACAGTCTTCACTCTACTGTCCAGCATCTGCAGTCCCCATTTTTTGCCTGATCTTGGAAGGGCCCCGTTCTCTCCCCTGGTCATTCCCCCACCCCCCCAGTCTGCAATGTTCTCCACTCGACCCACAAAAGTTATCCCATGTCCCCTCCTGACTCCCCTCGCAAGCAGACTCCCATTGCCTCCATACCCCTCCAAGGATTCACCCGACCTCCCTGTCCATACCTGACACATGCTTCCCTTCCTCGTCAATCAAACCCTCAACTACTCCAGTCATCCTGCACTCCCCACACCCGCCAGCATCCCCCTCTAACAGGAACACACTGTCTCCAGACTCCTGACATCTCACTTCTGGAGGCTTCCCATCCTCCAGCCATCCCCCCTCCCAACCTGGGAACATCTGCCTCCAATCAGCCCCCGAAAGCTCCTGCCCAACACCATCAAAATTAGCCCTCCTCCAATCTAGAAATTCAGCTTTTAGATCTGGTCTACCCTCCTCTATCACTACTCCTAAAACCAATAGAACTATGGGCCCGAAGTGCTTCCCCTACTGTCACCGCAGCCACCTGCCCCGCCCCATTTCCCAAGAGTAGGTCAAGTCCTGCACTGTCTCCAGCAGGCACATCCACACACTGAGTCAGAAAACCTCTTTGCGCACACCCAACAAACCCCTCTCCATCCAAACCCCCACCAGCATGGCAGTCCCAATCAGTGTCCGGAAAGTCAAAATTCCCCACCACAACCACCCTATTATTCTTACAGATAATTGGCAGGAATGGACAAAGCAGAGAACCACGTAGGACTGATAAATTAAATTGCATTTATTTCAATGCAAGAGGCCAAATAGGGAAGGCAGATGAGTTATTGGTTGAGTTTCTGCAGCCCTCTGGGGAAGTGAGTTCTGGAGAGTCGTTATCCTCAGAGTGAAGACGTTCCTCCTCATCTCAGTCCTAAATGGATTTTTTTTTTATTGTGAGACCATGTTTTGTGGTTGTCATCCCCCCCAGTGAAAGGAACCTCCCTTCCTGCACCTACTGTGTCTCCCCCTTCAAGAATTTTGGAGGTTTCGATGAGATTACGTCCCATTCTTCTAGACTCAGGGAATACAGATACAGTCTCCTCAGTCTCGCCCGGTAGGCCATCCCACCATCTAGGGATCAGTTAGGAGCTCTACTGCTTTCCATCTGTGGCAAATATAATCTTTCTAGGGAACTACACAGAATAGTCCAGGTGTTGTCTTCATCTGTGTTTGTATCATTGAAGCAATTCTTCATTCCTCTACCCAAATCTTCTTGCAATAAAGGCAAACAGGTGTACTATTTACCTGCCAGACTACTTGCTGACCTGCATTCAAGCTTTCTGTGACTTACTAATCGGGACACCCATGTCTCTTTGGATCATTGACGCCTGGCAGTCTTCCACCATTTGAGAACTATTGTGTGTTTACATTCTTCCTCCTAATTCATTTGAACCATGAAAATAATAACTAATATTGGAAGCTGTTCAGTAATTCCATCTGAGTTGCGTGTTTTTGTAGGCGAATCTGAAATTGATCCAAAAACAACAAACACTATTAATAAAGCACTATTAATAATTGACAATGTAGTTATTGACCTACTTCACTTCCCTTTCCTTTCATGCATCCCATCCTACCCTAAGATCAGTGATAGCTCCTTCAGCATTGTGTGCCTTGCCCCAATCTGAGGAAGTGAATTCATCCTTCCTTGGACAGGGAATATTTTATCATATGTCTGTTCTCATTATTGACCCCTGCATTTCTTTAAATCATCACTGAATCCATCCTGGTACTGCTGGGTGAGAAGGCAGGGTTATCGATCTTAAAAAGGGCTTATGTGCAAAAACATTGACTCTCCTACTCCTTAGATACTGCCTGACCTGCCATGCTTTTCCAGCACCACACTCTTGACTCTGATTCCCCAGCACCTGCAGTCCTCACTTCCTCCTAATGGAGTAGTGTGTGTCTAGTGTTGTCTCTCAATTGATCATTGTGCAGCAACCGAAACATAGTTATTTCTGTTAAGTATTTATTCTTTTGGTCTGATTTGCCTGAATTAACTGATTATAGAATTACATGAAGGAATGAGAATATAAGAAAACTCTAAACGTTTGAAGGGGTTTAGCACAATGATGCCATTTCCTCTAAAGGACTAAGTGCAGCTATACAATCGTGCTGTAACCCAATCAAAAATTATTCAGGCAAATAATTTAAAGCAAACGAAGCTTTGCAGAGAATGTAAAACAGAGAAGATCTATCACACTTGGAATCATGTACTCATATTATTGCTCAAATGATTTATTTATAAGTGTATATAACCTTCAGACTGCTTCCTGTGAGATAGACAATATGTAAACACTGACTGATAGAAGTTAATTCCGCACTGAGCTGTAAATGCCAAGTTTCACATGAGCTGTTTTGATTCTGTGTAACCTGGACCATTCAAGTTGAGACTATCCATGTGTACATTAGGATTCCAAATATCCCTCTCAAGGTGCACTCATGCCTTCAATCATCGAGGTAACCATTGAAAGAAAAACCTACCCCAACCCTATATGTGGGAGGGATAGTACCTTGCAGATTGTACAGGGATGCAGTGATCTAGTAGTATAGACTATTAATCCAGAGACCCAGGGTTCTGGGGACCTGCAGTTCAAATCCTGCCATGGCAGTTGGTGAAATTTGAATTCAATAAAAATCTAGAATTAAGACTGTGAAGCCATCATTGATTGTTGGAAAAAGTAATCCGGTTTACTAATGTTCTTTAGGGAAGAACTGTGCCATCCTTACCTGGTCTGACCTACAAGTGACTCCAGATCCATTGCAGTGTGGTTGTCACTTAAACTACCTTCTGGGCAATTAGGGATGGCCACATTGCATAAATATACTTTTTAAAATCACAGTTTGTGTGTCTCTCCTGATCTCGCTATTCCTCCAGAGACAGGATCACTGACTGGTGGAGTAGCTTTTCTACCCACTGTGAGGAAGATACCTCTCCCTGATGTATTGCTTGCGTTCAGGATGTGTGGAGGAGCTGCGCCTTACTGTGAAAGAATGAGACCACTTCATAACAGTGTGCATCTTGTCAGGAGTGACCCAACCTTTGGGAAAGTGTAGAACTTTGCTACTCTGCCATGCAAAGCTTGATTTTTAAAAATGTATTTTCAGGGGTGAATTGAAGGAGCCCTTGGGTGTACAGCACAGAGATAGATGTACAGCATGAAAACAGACCCTTTGGTCCAACCCGCCCATGCCAACCAGATATCCCAACCCAATCTAATCCCACTTGCCAGCATCCGGCCCATATCCCTCCAAACCCTTCCTATTTATTTGATAAGTCGCGTGTTGTGAATTTGCTCATTAATCACACCCACATTAGATTTTGGAGTGCATCAGTTCCAATTATTTTGTTAACTGCTGTTATTTGCTAGTTAATACTCAGACAACGTACAGGACATAAAGATCTCTGCAGAAGTAGTCAATCTGTTGTGTGGTTTGAGTGTAATTCCTCAAACAATGAAGATAACAATGGAGTGTTTTTTTCCTGCTCCACCAACTCGTTCAATAAGGTCAGCACCTATTTACCAAAAATGAGTGGTTTACCTTGTGGGCGGCACGGTGGCACAGTGGTTAGCACTGCTGCCTCACAGCGCCAGAGACCCGGGATCAATTCCCGCCTCAGGTGACCCGTTGTGTGGAGTTTGCACATTCTCCCCGTGTCTGTGTGGGCACCCTCCGGGTGCTCCGGTTTCCTCCCACAGTCCAAAAATGTGCAGGTTAGGTGAATTGGCCATGCTAAATTGCCCGTAGAGTTAGGCGAAGGGGTAAATGTAGGGGAATGGGTCTGGGTGGGTTGCGCTTCGGCAGGTCGGTGTAGACTTATTGGGCCGAAGGGCCTGTTTCCACACTGTAACTAATCTAATCTAATCTTACTCTAATAATTTGACTTACATTGTCACATTTACCTCGGTACAGTGAAAAGTTTTGCTTTGTGTGCAGTACAGACTAATCATTACCATACAAAATGCATTATAGTAATAGAACAGAGCAAGGAATTCAATGTTACAGCTGCAATATTTTCCAATGGATGGAGTAAAACCTGAAATCAACGATTACTGACATCTACTTAATTTCAACAGAAGCATCAACCTACTTTGGTGATTGCAGTAGGTCCTGTTTTTAATCTTCAAATGATTTTACTTTGCATATTAGAAGCTTTACTAATATAGCTGTCAGAGGATTCGCTATAAATTCAGTGAAGCATACATTTTCAAATCAATTCCCTAGAGGGAGTGAACATAGCCAGCAGCACCAACCTAACTAGGAAACCAAGGTCTCCACAAAGGTGGATGCAAACAGACCCTTGTAAAACACCAGTAGGTTCTGAACTCAAGATAAAGACTTTGTGTCATTGCCTTCTGCGTCCTATTGCTTGATCAGTTTATGACCTAGGTATTC
The DNA here is from genome assembly GCF_004010195.1 of Chiloscyllium plagiosum. Lineage (NCBI taxonomy): Eukaryota > Metazoa > Chordata > Chondrichthyes > Orectolobiformes > Hemiscylliidae > Chiloscyllium > Chiloscyllium plagiosum. The sequence goes on along the minus strand of NC_057710.1, from coordinate 137,137,529 downwards.
TATCAGTAATACTGTGTTCATCATTGAAATTATTATTAACTGCAGCAACATTGGAGCAGCTGATTGCAGTAACTCAAGATAGATGAAGGTTTTTTTTAAGTGATTCTTTTTGTAATGTACCTCAACTCAAATTCTTAGTATAATTTGCCAAGTATACGCAGCTGAAGTGGTGGAGATTTAATAGATTGTGCACAGTCTGCATTACATTCCTCCAGGAGCTGATCGGATTTTAGCCTCCTTTCCAAGACTACTTCTCAAAAGAATCAATTCTTCAAAACTTCTGTTTTCAGTCTCCTTATGCTATGGAAGACCTGTCATCCTAAAAATTGGAAATTTAGTACTTTGCAAGAAAGCTACAATATACAAGTTATTTTTTTCTGCCCATTTTCCCCACCATTCATTTGGAAAAGCTTGCTGAATGACATTTGGACTGCACTTTGCTTCTGTGTTTTCTAGCGCGTCGGTCGTCCCTCGATTTGAGGAATTACATGTTTCTGCTATGGCTCTTGTTCTGGACTTGGCTAGACCACTCAAAACATTCTTGAGCAGGCAGCCCAGACCATAACTTTGCAATTTGTTTTGTTAAGTGTACAATGAGAATTACTCTGAGTAAGCCAGCTAGGTTGACTACTAGGTTTTAAAACAGACAAATTTATTCACAAGATTACACAATGAAACACACAGAACAGAATAAAGAAGCTCTACAGAACTCAGTTTATCCAAACTAGAGTAATTATGCCGTTCCAAATATACACAACAGTCTCAATAAGCAAAACCCCTTAAAAACACAGTTTTAAAAAAAAGGAACAGATGCTTACAAATTGGAATTGGAAGGGCAGAAGGAGAGAGTGAGTGAGTTTCCACACAGCTCACTGTTGAACTCCCAACTAGTTCTGGATGGAACCGCTCAGCTAGAGAGCTGACCACTCTCCTTCCATTATAGACGTCACTTCTAAAACATGACCACTTTGGTCTGAAGTCTCATCTGTTTACATATAAACAAAAAGGCCTCTCAAAATCCTTTTCATCTCTGTACTAAACTAGTCTAATCGGAGCCCGGTCTGGTTTATGACCCCTCTGAAAAAAAATCAAGGACACAGTATCCTTGAGAAAAGGAACAGCTTTTAGAAAAAAGGAACAGCTTTGTGACACAACCCAGTTTAAAAAAGACGAACCATCTATATCAAAAGATGGCTTCGTTTTTAAAACCTTTCAAACCCGGTTAAGCAGTCTAAACACACACATACTCTATACTAACTATAAACATACAAACATGCACAACCACATGCAAATTCAGGCCATGGTACACCTGCTACTGAACACCTCCGTATGTCCTTCAAGCCTCGATAACGCATTGACAATCCCATGCTGCCTCATGCACAATTGTCAAATTGAATGGCTGTAACAACAAGCTCCATCTAAACAGTCTGGCATTTTTGTCTTTTCCACAAATGTCAATGGGTTATGATCAGTGTATACAATTGTCTCAGATGTATTGCTGGTAATATCAACACTGAAATATTGTAATGCCAACACCAAGCTTAAAGTCTCTTTCTCCACCGTTGAATATTTCTGTTGATGAACGTTCAACTTCCTGGAAAAAAACCCAATGGGTCCTTCTATCCCCTCGTCGTCCTCTTGCAGGAGCACCACACCAACACCCACATCACTGGCATCAGTAGCCACCTTGAAAGGCTCCGTGTAATCCTGTGTGGCTAATACTGGGGCAGTGGTTAACAGTTTTAGGCTGTCAAATACTGTAAATGTTCCTTCTATGAGTGACTAAAAATCATCCGGTCATCAACGTACATCACACAGTTGGGTAATCCGGCAATGACCTTATTAGTCAGTCTCTGAAATGTAGCTGGAGCGTTTTTCATACCAAATGGCATGACTTTGAACTGATATAGTCCATTTGGGATGATTTCACGGCTGTGCTAACGGAGGACACTATGGAGGGCTTGAGCAGTAAGGCATTACGGTAGAGCTGAGAAATAAGAGTGCAGTTACATTGTTAGTACTGTACTACAGGCCTCCCAATAGTGAGCATGAGTGAGGTAGAAGAACAAATAGATAAACAGATTATGGGAAGATATTGAGGCAATAGAGTGGTGGTGATGGGAGATTTTAATCTTCCCAACATTGACTGGGATACACTAAGTGTCAGAGGCCTGGGTGGGGCAGAATTTGTAAGGAGCATTTGTAAGAAGGTTTTCTAGAGCAGTATGTCAATAGTCCCAATTAGGTAAGGGGCCGTATTGGACCTGGTGTTGGGGAATGAGCCAGGCCAGGTGCAAGGAGTTGCAGTGGGGGATTTCTTTGGGAATTAGTGACCACAATTCTGTAAGTTTTAAAATGCTCATAGACAGAGATGAAAGTGGTCCTAAGGGAAGATTGCTAAACAGGGCCAAGGTCAATCATATCAAAATTCAGCAGGAGCTGGGTAATGTGGATTGGGGGCAGGGATTTGAAGGGCAGTCCACATTTGATATGTAGGAGGCTTTCAAAGATAGTGCAGGATAGGTATGTCCATTTGAAAGCAAAGGATAGAAAAGGCAAAATTCATAAACCGTGATGACAGGAGAAATTGTGCAACTAACCAAGAGGAAAGGAGAAGCGTACATAAAGTCCAGGCAGGAGACAGTGAGGACTGCAGATGCTGGAGATCAGAGCTGAAAATGTGTTGCTGGAAAAGCGCAGCAGGTCAGGCAGCATCCAAGGAATAGGAGAATCGACGTTTCAGGCATAAGCCCTTCTTCAAGAATGAGGAAAGTCTAGGCAGCTAAGAACAGAACAGACTTTGGAGCAATATCGGGAGAGTAGGACTAATCTTAAACAAGGAATCAAGCGGGCTAAAAGGGGTCATGAAATAATTTTAGTTAGCCGAATTGAGCAGAATTCCAAGGCCTTTTATTCATGTATAAGAAGCAAGAGGGTAACAAGAGAAAGGGTTGGTCCAATAAACCTGAGAAAACGGGTGAGATTCTTAATGATTATTTTGCATCAGTGGAGAGGAACATGATGAATGTTGAGATTATAGATAGAAGTTTGTTTATTCTGGATCACGTTGACATAAGGAGGGAGGATGTGTTGGGTAGGCTAAAGGATATTAAGGTGGACAAATCCCCAGGATTGGATGGGATCTATCCCAGGTTGCTGAGGGAGGTGAGAGAGGAAATACCTAGGGCCCTGACAGATATCTTTGTGGCATTCTTAAACACAGGTGAAGTGCCGGAGGACTGGAGAGTTGCTCATGTTGTCCCCCTGTTCAAGAAGGGTAGCAGGGATATTCCAGGTAACTGCAGACCCGTGAACCTGACGTCAGTGGTGGGAAAGTTGCTGGAGAAGGTACTGAGGGAGAGGATCTATTTATATTTGGAAGAGAATACACAGGAAGGCATTCACACTTCTTCTCTGTATATGCCTTTTGATATAACTGTTTTAGCTTCTCATCTTTCTGCTGTAACTCAATCAGCTTAGCAGATTTAAAGATACTTGCATGTTTACCTATCTGCTCCTTCTCTGTCCCACTTATCTGATCACAAAAGGTCTCTGATAACACTACGTCAGCTTCCTTATCTGTGCCTTTTGAACTCTCCTACTTCAACTTGTGTCTCTGATATTGTGACCACACAATTGGGGAAATTCTGAATAAAGATCCTTCTTTTCTTCAGTTGCCTGTGTCTCTACTAGCTTTCCTACTGGAGTAGGCAACATGCCTAACATTGAATCAGCTACATCATTTGCATGGACAAATGGTATTCCTGGAGCTGAGAGTTTGTCCAGTTCTTCTACCACAAATTCTCCACTCTTCACTGGGCTTTCTAGCCTCACTTTACATAAATGAACACTTTTTTGTCTCACCATGAATTCCTGTTACCAGTACTTTTTCTGGCAATAGTCACTCAGGAGTACATACCTCCTCATCTTCCAGCATCACAGACTGAGAGGATCCTGTGTTCCTTAATATTGTAACCTCTTTGTTAATCCTGCCCTAGGTGAATAAACTTTACCCTTACATGTATATTTTTTTAAGCAGATCTGGCACATGGTCCTTAACCAACCTGTGATCATCTTGTACACTCTGAGGCAGTTGTCTAACTTCCCTTGTGCTTTTTGTTACTAATCCAACAAAACTCCCAGGCTTGTCTGGTTTTCCTACATTTGGTTTTCCTCTAGCCCACCAACACTGATTTTGTGTAGCCCACTTTATTACAATGAAAACACCAGAGCTTTTTAACTTGTTTGTGCCCCTCAAGGGTTTCTTTTTATACCTTGTGGTAAGTTATCCTTATGATCTTCACTGAGATCTATCTTTCCCTTTCCACGTGAGGATATCTCTTTGCCCCAATTTCTACCCCTCATGGACTGAAATTGATTCTGGAAGCCAAACTGAGTTTTATGGACCAGCTCATAATCATCAGCCACTTCAGCTGCTAGCCTTGCTGTTATAACTCTCTGCTCTTCCACATGAGTTTGCACTACTTCAGGCAGTGCATTTCTGAATTCCTCCAAAATAATTACCTCTCCAAGGGCATCATGGGTTTGCTCAATTTTCTTTAAAGCCCTTATCCATGCATAGAAATTACTGTTTGATTCTTTCAAAGTCAATATAGGTTTGACCAGGGTCCCTCCTTAGATTCCTGAAACGTTGTCTGTAGGCTTCTGGAACAAGCTCATATGCACTTAAAATGTTTTTTTTCACCTCCCAGATAGCTCCCCTGATAGTGAATACCTTACTCGCCCTACCTTGCAAGTTTTGGTTTGGATCAACAAAACAGTCATTGCCACTGCATTTGTTTAGCCACCTTTTCAAATGAGATGAAAGAGGCTTCCACATCCTTTTCATCAAATTTAGGCAATGATTGAACATACTTAAACAGGTTTTCACTGGGTTTCTGACTACCAGGGGTTTGATCGTCCTCACTGTCTTCCTCATGAAGCCCAGCCTCAGCCTTTATCTCCAGCCTTTTGAGCTGACTTTCCTTTTGAAGTGTCTGTTTTTGAAGTTCAAAAGCTCGCTCTTTTTCTCTGCTCTCTCGTTTTCCTTCTCCTCTTCTCTCTCTTTTTCTCTGTTCTGCTGCTCTCTTTTTCCCTCACTTCTGCTTTCAATCATAACTCTAACTGTTTCATTTCTGCTGTCCCTTCCTTATCTCTTGCCTCTATCTCAAGCTGCTTCATTTGCAATTGAATTCTTACCATCTCTACAGATTCTGATGGTTTCCCCAGCAAGTTTAAATGCTGAGCTACTGCTGTAATTATCTCTCCTTTCCTCACAGAAGCAGGCAGTTCCAATCCCAGTTTGTATGCTAATTCCTGCAGCTTGGTCTTACTCACCTTTTGCAAAACATCCAAAGTCACCACCTCCACATCCAGAAAACTTTTGGTGACTGAAAGAGCCATTACTATCCCAAGCTTTGTCTACCCAACCAAGCCAACACCTGAAATAAAGATACTAGCACCTATCACTAGCTGTTTATAATCCCGCAAAGAGACCCCAGTCTGTTATGGACTAGGCCAGATGACTCAAAACATTCTTGAGCAGGCAGTCCAGACCATAACTTTGTAATTTGTTTTGGTAAGTATACAGTGAGAATTACCCAGAATAAGCTAGCTAGGTTGCCTACTAGATTTTTAAAACGGACAAAAATGTATTCACAAAATTAAACAATGAAACATAAAGAACACCTTCAGAACCCGGTCTATCCAAACTAGACTTAATTATGCTGTTCCAAATATACACCACAGTCCCAATAAGCAAACCTTCTTAAAAACACAGTTTTTAAAAGAAATGGAACAGATGCTTACAGGTTGGAATTGGAAGGGCAGAAGGGGAGAGAGAGTGAGTTTCCACACAGCTCACTGTTGACCTCCCAACCAGTTCCAGACTGAACTGCTCAGCTAGAGAGCTGACTACTCCCTTTTCATTATACAGGTTCCTTCTAAAACATGACCACTTTGGCCTGAAGTCTCATCTGTTTACATATACACAAAAAGGCCTCTCAAAATCCTTTTCCTCTCTGTATCACACTAGGCAATCGGAGCCCGGCCATTAGGGCCCCTCTGGAAAAATCAAGGAACAGCTTTTAGAGAAAAGAAACCAGCTTTGAGACACTCTTCATACAGCTGACCAGACTGATTCCCGCTCCACAGTTCTTTATGTACTTGGAGCAGGATGTGGGAGGACATGGAATGTGGGAGGAGTGCAAGATTTTGCTGATTTAACTTTTTCCCCCTTTCTCTGCTGACTGTCAGCCTTGTTATTAACGTATTAGGAATCGAAAGTTGTGGTGCAACTCAATGGACAAATTATAGCCATTATGACAGATTAGGAGCAAATGTCTCTTTGTTATTAAGCTGCCGTACTTCAAGGAAAGCTGCAGAAAACCTGGGAATTTTTCCTTTTTTCTGTCCTCCTTTGGAATGTTGGACCTTTGGGAATGGAGAGAACTGGAGCTTGCGAGATGGTTTTCAGTCTTACTGACACTGAGCTGCAGAATCAACTGTAGCTAGTCTTAGAACATAGAACAATACAGCGCAGTACAGGCCCTTCGGCCCTCGATGTTGTGCCGATCCAAGCCCACCTAACCTACACTAGCTCACTATCCTCCATATACCTATCCAATGCCCGCTTAAATGCCCATTAACCACAGAAAATTTGGAAATTCTTTATCCTGTCTGCTATTTGAGGAGCAGTAGACTCAGCATCTTTCCCAGACTCAAAAATGAGTGAAATTTTGGCCAAAGAAGAACAGGTTTTTAATACACATCTTTATCCTGAAGCTAATGTTAAAGGAATGACACATGTAATTGTCATTCGTAATTGCATCTGGATAGAAAGCAACTCATTGTCTGCATAGTGCTCCTTGATATTTAAGTTGAAAATGTTATAAATGTGTGCGTTCTTTATCTCTGTCTGTACAATATGCTTTGCAGATGGGAAATGATTCCTGCTTTAATCAAAATTCACAAGTATCTTTTCCCTGTAATTAATTTTAGAATACTTGCAAACGTTTAGCAGCAGTCACCAAATCACTACTAAATTCTTTTCAGGAAAATTGCATTCTGTTAACATTGATGTTACAAATGATTGGATTTTCGCTGGGCTGGATGACGGATTGAGAGTGAATCAGGCAGCAGGGGGATAAATGCATCTATACCCTTCCACTATCCAGTCAACAATATAGAACTGTATTTGGCAGCTTTTGAAATTGATGCTATCCATTTAGGAATATTTCAACGGTTAGAGAATTGAATGAAGGAAGTTAGTTTTCAGAAGAAATTAAGAGCTGTCATTTCCCAATTTATCAATATTGTAAAGCCAGTAGCTATCAACACAAAGTATTCAACTTCACTACCTTGCCTGTGAGCAGTTTTGAAGTGTCACTCAAGTTAATATTGGATTCCTTTTTAAAATGGAGTTGGGTAATTATCTGAAGAAGAGAACATTTGCAAAATGCTGTGAGAGAACAGGGGAGTAGGACTAACTTGGAATCCAATCACTACTCTATCAACATCCTTTCTCCCCAGCATTATTCCCTCATAGCTACTGCATAAATGCTGCCCCCTCCACATTTCACAACAGGTCTGATGAAGAGTCATCTCGATTTGAAACGTTAACTTGCTCCCATTCCATGGATGCTGCCTAACCTGTAATTTTCAGCATTTTCTTGTTTTTAGGACTGAGTAGTTTTCGTAGGGAGTCACAACAGACACATAAGGTTGAATCCTCTTCTGCAATTGCGCAATGATTCTATGATTGTATAAGAGCAGAATGTCAATATGAATTCTTCTAGCCCAAAGTAAAAACTGGCTGTGTTGTCTACAGAATGTTTATATAAGCAATCTTGTCTGTGGAAAGTTTTCCCATTTTCGTCTTGCTTGCTTTTTTTTTGTGGGCTGTAGGATTTTCTGCCACCAACCCTTTATTCTTGTCAGTCATATTTAAGCTATTTTACATCAAGCTGTTGATGTTACACATCAAGTACCGACTAGTGATTGGATTGTGCCAGTTTATACTGGCATAAAGTATCCTCTTCCAGGGTAAGTTCCATAGCAGGGTTAAGCAATCAACTTCACAGAAAGTGGTTGTTCGAGCCTGAAAATAGATGACCAGTCAACAATGGCCTTACTTTAGGCCTTCTGATACAGGAAGCTGCTGTTTAACATACAATTTTTGTAACAACTGATCAAATGCTTTTACAGTCATCAGATTCCACCATCCAATTAATCTGATTAAATATTTCTGATCACCCCTCTTTTCAATGAGAGGAGAAAAAGACCTGAAGCTTCTCATAAAATGATGAGGAATAAACTTTGGGTTTACAAAACTCAGGCGTTAAAAAGTTAACAGCATGGTATGGCACATTTAAAAAAGCCAGTTTCTTTGTGTCTCTAATGGCAGTTGAAGTAATACTGATGATTGAATTTTTCTGTTCTCTTCTAGAGGCAACTGTGGAATACAAGCATGGATTTCCAGTAATCTCTGTCACACTTCCCTCTAGAAATGAGCGCTGCCAGTTTCTGGTGAAGCCGCTTTTGATGAATGTTGGTGACCTTCTAAAGGACTTGAAAAATGAAGATCAAGGCATCAGTAGGGCAGCAATCTTTTCAGAAGGTGAATGTTATCCAGTACACTGCACAACTAGAGTATCTCTTTCTGCTTCAGCTTTAAGCAATTAGACTAAAACACTCTTCATGTTGGGGTGTACAGATGTTGCAGAAAATAATATACTTTTGTTTGGTGTATGCTGTCTGAGCTTGGCTCTATGCCATCAGTTTTTATCAGAAGTCACACGCACCAGGTTATAGTTTAACAGGTATATTTAAAATAACAAGCTTTCGAAGCGCTGCACCTAGCATCTCCACATCAGTCTTTACATGTCCAGCAAAAATTGAACTTGCGGAACTGGATTTGACTTGATACCTTCAACTGTACAGGAGGCATGGAAATGTGAATTTAGCAATTTGCAGAAGCTCAATTTGATAGAGTAGGATTTGGTAATGGGAGATGAATGCAGTGCCATTTAATTAAAAGCACAGGAAAATTACAAGTAATGCTTATTGTTAGCTGTGTATTCATTGATTTAGTGTCTTAGCTATTACTCGCAGAATTAAATGATCTGGTGCTCAGAACACAGGACTTGCATTGGTTTTGAGAGCTGAATCATATTTTTGGCACTGCAACTTAACCTTTTATCCAATTTTGCTATCAGCAAGATAACTAAACACTTTTAATGCTGTAGTCTCTAACACAAATTCACACCTCACCATATAGTGACTTAAAGAGATACACATGGAGTCAATAACATTTGCGTAAATTATAAATCATGTTCTGCACCCCATGTTCATTGGAAATATAGTATGGCAGTGTGCTTTGGTTTGCTGCAATTTGGGAAATAGACACCAAATTGCATCATTTGTGAAGCAGGTTCAAAACGTGCATTATTCAGAACAAATTTGGGGTAATAGGTAGCTGTAGAAAGGAGAATATCTTGGCTTATTTTATATAAGTAACGTGACAGAAGACCAGTCAGGGTGAGTATGGTACTTGCTGTTGAGGTTTGAAATACAGAGAAAACTATACCCCAGCCAGACAGTCAACATTGCTCATGTACTGAAATCATATCTCCTAATCTCTGTCATATTCCTTCTGTATCTGATTTTGCCAGTTGCAGCTGTCTGGGAGTAAAGAGGTGGGGAAAAGTACGAGATAACCAACTTTTTTATGATTTACAAACTCTTTATCACTAACCTTTGTTTGCCTGCAGATGGCACTAGAGTTTCAGCTACAACACCGATGACCATTTTATTAACAAAGAACTTTGAACTGGTTATTAATGAAAGAAAGTATTTTATAAAGCCCCCATTGAGAGGTAAGAAATATTTCTTGACTGTGCTTTGGACAAGATTAAATTAGATTAGATTAGGTTACTTACAGTGTGGAAACAGGCCCTTCGGCCCAACAAGTCCACACCGCCCCGCCGAAGCGCAACCCACCCATACCCTGACGTTTACCCCTTACCTAACACTACGGGCAATTTAGCATGGCCAATTCACCTGACCTGCACATCTTTGGACTGTGGGAGGAAACCGGAGCACCCGGAGGAAACCCACGCAGACACGGGGAGAACGTGCAAACTCCACAGTTAGTCGCCTGAGGCGGGAATTGAACCCGGGTCTCTGGCGCTGTGAGGCAGCAGTGCTAACCACTGTGCCACCGTGCCGCCCACAAGATAATCATTTCCTTCTCATGATGTTTGAAAATCCTTTATGAACATGAAACTTTCTCTTTACAGCAAAATCTTTAAAAGTCAGCATGTGTTCTGAACCTAAATATTACTTTGTGTAATGAGGTTAGTGTGATGTCAGGCACAATGTTCATAGTTCTTCCCAGGTATTCTGAAGAATGTTAACCTGTACTCAATGTAGTTAGGCATATTTACTCCACATCCATTGATACCTTAACCTGACAAAACTTTATTGATCTTAGTCTTGAAACTTCCAATTGATCCAATACCCACAGCCTTTTGTGAGGGTGTTTCATATTCACGCTATCATTTATATAGGCGAGCTTCCTGATTTCACTCGGTAGTGGTCCAGCTCTAATTATACGATCATATCACATTATTTTATTGCGTGCCAGTTACATTCATAAATGATCCAGAACCTTCTATATTTCTATCTTTATGAATCTGAGTTAGTCTTATCAGAAATTTGATTATGTATAAAGATCTGAACTATTGAAGTATCTAGGTAAAACAGGCTCTCTGCCTGTATTCCTGAAAGGATTTTGCTGCTCCTCGGATGCTGCCTGAACTGCTGTGCTCTTCCAGCACCACTAATCCAGGAACTATTGAAGTATCTGTCTATGAAGTACCTTTTACTTCAGTTCCAAAGCATCTGAGATCATGTAAGCACTTGCTCAATATGTGCAGTCACATTATTAGAATCACCTTCGTGTCACTTTGGACTTGAAAGGGCACCCTATCCAGATGTATCTCAGCTAGGCATGACAACTGCACACCCAGAAGAGTGGGGAAACTACGGAGAGCTGTGAACACAGCCCATCACACAAGCCAACCTTCCATCCATTGACTCCGTCTATGCTCCTCACTGCCTCAGGAAGGCAGTGAACATCATCAAAGACACCTCCCATTCTGGTTATAATTTCTTCCAACCTCTTCCATGGGGCACAAGATACAAAAGCTTAAGCACATATACCAACAGATTCAGGAACAGCTTCTTCCTTGCTGTTTTCAAACTTCTGAATGCACCTCTCAAATATTAAATGTAATATTGATCTTGTTCTTTGTATGCCTTATTTGCAGCCATAACATTATATTCCTTACTCTGTCTTATTGCCCTAATTCACCTGGTATGGTATGATCTGCCTGTACTGCACGCAAAACAAAGCTTTTCACTGTACCTCGGTACATGTGGCAATGATAAATTAAATTAAAATCTCACAAAAGAAAATAAAAACTTTCCCCCAAAGTAAAAGGATGATCACTAAATCAGATTCTGAATGGTAAAACTTAATTGATAAATAAAGTTCTAAAGCTGTCAGCTGGTGTATTGTTCCTGGAGGCTTCCAAGGCCTGAGTTATTGTTTTGTCCCTATGATCCACTCTCACTGCATTTACTCTTTCATCCAGTGCTTATGGATAAAATGCAAAATTGTTTACTTGTGTTTATTTTGGTGACTGACAGCGGATCAGTCCTATAATGGATGCCATTATAATTTGCTTCACCTTATATGTTTCTTTACAAGAACCATGCCAGTGCACAATCTGGTCTTTTTCCTTTACTGGCTGCAACGTCATCTTTGTATCACTCGTTTTTTGTGTTATTTTATTCAAATCATAAACTATGGCTTTCTGCATGTGGGAATAAATGGCAAGTATGGCAATATATTTACTTTAACAAAACTACTTCTTGGATACACCAGTCTTGCTAAATGGTATAGGTGTGTATTGCTACATATTCTGACCATGTAACTTCAGGTACTGTGCACACATGAATGGTTTAAAACTCCCATGTGGATAGATTGTTGGCAGAGTTTCAAAGATTTTTTTACCTAACATAAATCCATGATGACAACTTTCTTAAAACACAAATTCTGGTCTGAATGGCTATGATGTAACCTTCTTCATTGCTTAACTCCTTCCTATTTCTGCTCCAGACCTCATTACAGCCTTGGTCCAGACATAGACAAAAGAGCTGAATACCAGCTGAGAGCTCATAGAGTCATAGAGATATATATACAGCATGAAAACAGACCCTTTGGTCCAACCCGTCCATGCCGATCAGATATCCCAACCCAATCTAGTCCCACCTGCCAGCACCCGACCAAATCCCTCCAAACTGGGCAGCACGGTGGCACAGTGGTTAGCACTGCTGCCTCACAGCGCCAGAGACCCGGGTTCAATTCCCGCCTCAGGTGACTGACTGTGTGGAATTTGCACGTTCTCCCTGTGTCTGCGTGGGTTTCCTCCGGGTGCTCCGGTTTCCTTCCACAGTCCATGTGCAGGTCAGGTGAATTGGCCATGCTAAATTACCCGTAGTGTTAGGTAAGGGGTAAATGTAGGGGTATGGGTTGGTTGCGCTTCGGCAGGGCGGTGTGGACTTGTTGGGCCGAAGGGCCTGTTTCCACACTGTAAAGTATTCTAATCTAATCTAATCTATCTACCTGCGACTCCACTTTCAAGGAGCTATGAACCTGCACTGCAAGATCTCTTTATTCAGCAACACTCTCTAGGACCGTACCATTAAGTGTATAAGTCCTGCTAAGATTTGCTTTCCCAAAATGCAGCACCTCGCATTTATCTGAATTAAACTCCATCTGCCACTTCTCAGCCCTTTGGCCCATCTGGTCAAAATCCTGTTGTAATCTGAGACAACCCTCTTCACTGTCCACTACACACCTAATTTTGGTGTCATCTGCAAACTTACTATCTTTTCTCAATTTTATTGCTTAATCATCAGTATGTTGCCGGTGCACTTTTCACTCCAAAAGGCATGGCTTTATTTGGATAAAATCCATTCAGAGTTACAAAGCTTATTTCTCTGACTCTATTAGCTAATTTTTCCAGATTGTGCGCGCATGTAATGTTGTTTAATAGATAATGCACCCTTTATATTAACATAAATAGCCAAAGACATTTTTCCTGGCCTAATCACAAATTGATTTATGAGTCATTCATAAGTTTATCAGTCACTCTGTTTTTTGGGAAGCTAAAATATTATGCTATTTGGACCATATACCGCCCTTCTTAAACAGTGGCACCACGTTTGCCAACCTCCATGCTTCCGGCACCTCACCTGTGACTATCGATGATACAAATATCTCAGCAAGAGGCCCAGCAATCACTTCTCTAGCTTCCCACAGAGTTCTCGGGTACACCTGATCAGGTCCTGGGGACTTATCCACTTTTAACCGTTTCAAGACATCCAGCACTTCCTCCTCTGTAATGCTAAGAGTTATTGCGCTTGACATCAAGCAGCTTTTGACCAAGTGGGGAATCGACGAACAAAACTGAGTCAATGTGAATTGGGGAGAAAGTTCTCCACTGGTTGGAGTCATACCTGGCACAAGGAAGATGGATATTAGAAGCCAATAATCAGAACCCAAGACATCACTTATGATGTTCCTCAGGTGAATGTCTGAGGCACAACTATTTACAGCTCTTTTGTTTTTAATTATCCCAACCAAATGCTTCTGTTACACCACTGAGGCTGAGAGTAAATCCAATGCAATCCATTCTTCCTCTAACACCACCATGGAGCAGACGGTAGGTCTGTCAGAGGTGAGGTTCTGATGCTTACATTAGTTGGTGGGCCTTGCAGTTTACTCTGGAAAGAGTGTGCTCATCATTCTGCCTCCTGCAGGCAGTGAGGAGGATGTGATAGACTCTGAAGAGCTGCAGTCCTCCAAGGAGGAAGTTGAGAACATTGAGCATTGTCAAACACGAGAATCAGACAGGGCTTCGTTGGCAGTTTGTTCCAGCAGATGTGAGTTGGAGGCAATAGTCACTTGATTGTAACTTTGTTCATTATGAAAGACAAACAATCCCTGCCTGTTCCCAGAAGCAAATGCAGCTTCTGTCTGTGTTTTGTTAATAACTTTTGCTGTTGCTGAATACAAATGCATGTTTGAACCACTTGAAGCCTTCCAGTATGTGATGGTCTCACATCGATCAATGGGAGGATGATGGGCAGCATTCAGCATTGGAGAAAGAACTGTAAGATGGGATGAGGCGGAGGGCCGGTAAGCTTAGTTCTTAAATAGCAATGGATGTACCAACGTGCAAATACCCATGTAGACTGATGTAATTGTTTTGGTTGCCACCCCCCCATGGGCACAGTGAAGGGCAACTCTGCCTGACTGAGTGAGCTTCAAAGATGGCACCAGTGCCAAGGACCCTGTGTTTCTGCCTTTGGCGAGTGGGAAAATACGAGGAACGTAGTGCACAGTTAATAAGGCCTGTTTAAGAGGATAGTATGAGAAAACTTGCCAGGCCTCATGCGGTGAAACCCTCCATAAAACTCACCAAAACTGACACTTAGCTGATTTCTGGTAAAATGTAGCCCTTTGTCTTTGATAATAATAATAAGTTTAATAAGTTTAAGCTTAAGTTGATTTTGAAAATTTTGATAGGTGCTTTTAGCAGTAGAGGAATGAGAAACTGATTTTTGGAGACAATACCATATACTCCTACATTCACTCTTCAATACAGCTCATCTCTTTAACATAAAGATATGAAATTGCTAGCAGTTACTGCACAAACATATGAATTAGGAGCAGGATCAGACCATTTGGCCCCCAACACTTTTCCACCATTCAATAAAATCACAGCAGATCTGATTGTGCACTCCAATTTCCTGTTTATCGCTGACCCTCTGACTCCCTTGTCAGTCTAACTCCTATCTTATTCAGCCTTAAACATATTCAATGTTCCTGCCTCCAGTGCTTTCTGGAAAAGAGAATTTTGCAAACCATTGCATTTCTGAAAGAAAATAATTCTCATTGTACCTGTCTTAAATGGAAGACCCTTTCTATTTAAACTGCATCCCCTAGTTGTAACCTCTCACATAAGGTGCAACATCCTGTCAGCATCTACTCTGTCAATACGATCATTTCTCATTCTCCTAAACTCCGAGGGATACAAGCCCAACCAGAGTAACCTGTCTTCATTAGATAATAACTTCTAACTTCATCCCAGGAATCAGTTGAGTGATTTCTCTGCAAAGACTCATATCCTTTTTTTTAAATACTGTAAGACCACCAGGACTGTACACGGTGCTTCAAATATGGTCACACCGATACCCTGTACACTATAGCAAAACTTCATTTTATTATTCCATTTCCCATGCAATAAACAACAATATCCGATTTGCCACCTTTCTTGCATCTACATACTAATATTTTGTGATCCTTGCACCAGGAAACCCAGATGCCTCTGAACCTGAGAGTTCTGCAATTTCACGTAACTTAAATAATATGTTGCTTTTCCCATTCTTTTTGCCAAAGTGGGCAAATTTATATTCTCTCCATCTGCCAATATTTTGCTATTTCACTTAAGGAATTTGCAAAGCTAGGCTTGGTCCTCATCAGAATTAATTTGCTCACTTGTTTTTTTTGTGCCATCGACATATTTAGAAACCATATATTTAGTCCTTTTATCCAAGTCATTGATAGAGTTTGTAAATAGGTGATTTTTTTAAAATAAAAATGTATTTGTGGGATGTGGATGTTGCTGGCTGGTCCAACATTTAATGCCCATCACTAGTTCTCCTGGAGGTGGTGGTGGTGAGCTACCTTCTTGAATCACTGTAGACCATGTATACCCACAACACTGTTAGAAAGCGGGTTTCCAGGAATTTGATACAGTGACACTGAAGGAATAACTATGTATTTCCAAGTCAGGGTGGTGAGTGGCTTGGAGGGGTCCTTGCAGGTGGTGTTCCCAGGTATCTGCTACCCTCATCCTTCTAGATGGAAGTGCACGTGGGTTTGGAAGATATTATCTAAGTATCTTTGGTGAATTGTTGCAGTGCATCTTGTAAATAGTACACACTGCTGCTACTCAGTATTAGTGATGAAGAGAGTGGATGCTTGGGGATGTGGTGCTAATCAAATGGGCTGGTTTGTCCTGGATGGTTTCAAGCTGCTTAAGTGTTGGAGCTACACCTATCCAGGCAAGTGGGGAGTATTCCATCATACTCCCAATTTGGGCCTTTTAGATGGTGGCCAGGCTTTGGGAAGACAGGAGCTAAGTTACTTTATTCAGTATTTCTAGCATTTGACCTGCTCATGTTGTCACAAGATTTACATGACCAATTCTGTTGAGTTTCTGGTCTTTGGTATCCTCCAGGATGGTATTAGGAGATTCTGTGATGGTAATCCTATTGAATATCATGGGCAATGAATAGATTCTCTCTTGTTGAAGATGGTCATTGCCTGGCACTTGAATGTTGCTTTCCACTTTTCAGTTCAAGCCTGAATATTGTCCAGGTCTTGCTGCATTTGAACATGGACTGCTTCAGTATCTGAGGAGTCTCGAATGGTACCGAACGTCATGCAATCACTGGAGAACATATTCACTTATGACCTTATGACGGAGAGAAGGTCTTTGAAGATAGTAAGGCCTAGGACGCTATTCTGTGGAACTGGGCTTGATTGGTGCAGTTGGAGTGTTCCTACTTCTGAACCAAGAGACCCAGTTTGAGTCCTGCCTGTTCGACAGGTGTGGAATAACATCTCTGATTAGAAAATATCTACCTTGAGGAATTGCTGAAATGACTAACCCCCAACAATGCAACTACCTTTCTTTGTGTCCAGTATGATTCCAATCAAGGGAGAGTTTTCCCCTGATTTCCATTGACTCGAGTTTTGCTTGGGGTTCTTGATGACATCTATTCCTGATGAAGGGCTCCTGCCCGAAACATCAATTTTCCTGCTCCTCGGATGCTGCCTGACCTGCTTTTCCAGCACCACTCTAATCTTGACTCTAATCTTGACTCTAATCTCCAACATCTGCAGTCCTCACTTTTGCCTTCTTGATAACATACTTGGTCAAATGTGGTCTTGATATCAAGGGCTGTCCCTATCATCTCACCTCTGGAATTGAGTTCTTTTGACTAAGTTTGAAGCAATGCTGTCATGAGGCTTGTAGCTGGGTAACCCTGGTAAAACCATGATAATCCCTGAGGCACTCCATTGGCACTCTTGAAGCCTGAAAATTACCTTTTTGTCTCTAATGATTGCTTCCTGTTAGCTAATCTATCTATTCGCAAAAATAAGTTGCCCCCGACACTGTGAGTTTTTATTTTGTGTAATAACTTGTCAAATACTTTTTGTGAATCCAAATATACCACATTGACGGGTTTCCATTATGGCCGTTGCTTGTTGATTGTTCCTTTCCTAATGATTTCTAAAGAACTACTCTGATTTCTCTTTCACAAAACCATGTTGACTCTGCCTGATAGCATTAGGATATACCTCCTCAATAACAGATCTTTGCATTTTCCTTATGATAGATATTGAGTCTCCCTCTTTCCTTGAATAGAGGTATCACATTTGTCATTCCATAATCTGATGGCACCTGTCTAAAATCTAGGGAATTTTATAAACTTAAAATCTTAAAATCAACACATTCATTATCTCAGCAGCCCATTATTTTTAAAGCCTAGGATGAAGTCCATCAAACCCTGCTGACTTGTCAGCCTTCAGTTCTAAGAATTTTTATCTACTTTAATATCTCCAGATAGTTTTCTCTCATCCTCTGATTTCTCCCTTTTTTTAATTAAACAGAGTAGTTCCTGGCACTGCCCTGGTCCAGAATGTCAGAACAGCTGACATCATTGCGCGCCTGGAACTGGAAGCCAGCTCCAACTCCGCCCACATTCACATGTAATTCCATTGAGATCCACAATACCCACATCATCCTCACTCCACATGCAGCTCCATTTCACACCTTGCTCATCACTGCACGCAACGTTCTGCTCCCTCCCTCGCTGCTTCACTCAGCGTCCTGCTCTCCCATTCAACACTTCACTCAATGAAGTGAAGTTTGCCACCACACACACCTGTGAGCAAATCGTGTACGCTTTGAGTCAACTTAAATCATTTGGAAAGCACTCATTGTATTGCTTCTATTCTTTACTGCAAGCACAGCAATTTGGTGCTTGATTTTATACACTCTATAATCTCCTGACCGGTCACTATTCTTTGCGGAATTGCATGCTTTTCATTTCAATTTCACGTTCTATTTAACTGTTTCGTTAGCCATAAATTATGGATCCTTTTCTTCAAGTTTTTCTTTCTCAGTGGAATCTTTGCTGATGTTATGAGACCTCCTGAAGTTATTTTCACTGTTTCTCTACTGACCTAACTTAACCTAATTTCCAGCTCACTTTGGACTCTGTCCTCACAACTCGTTATTATCCTGATATGAATTTAAAACACGTCTTCAGTTGAAAGTGAAACTCACTTGTGGGTGGCCCCTGCTAGCTGGGGACTCCTTTAGCAAGACATCATTGAATTATTCCACCTCATTGTACATACCAGGTCTAGAATAACCTGCTCTAGAATGTGTCATTTTAAGAAACTGGCCCCAAAACACTCCATGAGCTCATCTTCTAAGGTCTTTTTGCTGATTTAATTAATAAATCTATTGAAACATAAAAGTCACCCACAATTATCGCTGTGCCTTTCCCACAAATCCCCATCCTGTGTCGTTGCTGTTCAGGGGCCCACTCCCTAAGTGACTTCTTAGATTTCCTATTTTTTACCTCCAACCAAACTGATGCTACATTTTGATCTTTAGATATTACTATTGTGTGAAGAGACATGGGGTTTCCTTTGTAAGAAGGAGATTATGTCCAGCATGCCTCAGTGAGAGCACTGTCAGCCCTATCAGCAAGAGATATGACTACATAAGTTAGGCTGAAAGCATTATGTGGTACTGAGTGCTGCACCATTGGTAACAGTCTTATGAATGAGACTTTAATCCAAATCTGTCCTTTCAAGTGAATGTAAAATATCCTATTAGTAAAAGAAAAGTAGGCTCTCCTGCATTTCTCTCTCAACAATAGAGACATACAGCACAGAAACAGACGCTTTGGTTCAACACGTCTACACTGACCATAATCCCAAACTAAACTAGTCCCACCTGCCTGCGCTTGGCCCATATGCCTCCAAACATTTCTTATTCGTGTACTTATCCAAATGTCTTTTAAATGTTGCAACTGTACCCATATCCACCACTTCCTCTGGAAGTTCATTCCACACATGAGCCACTCTTTTTTTCAAAAAAAAGAAAAAAATTGCCTCTTTTTTCAGTTTTTCTCCTCTCATTTAAAAAATAATCCCCCCCAGTCTTGAAATTCCCCCCCTCTCAAGAAAAGAGAGGGCGGCACCGTGGGCGGCACGGTGGCACAGTGGTTAGCACTGCTGCCTCACAGCGCCAGAGACCCGGGTTCAATTCCCGCCTCAGGCGACTGACTGTGTGGAGTTTGCACGTTCTCCCCGTGTCTGCGTGGGTTTCCTCCGGGTGCTCCGGTTTCCTCCCACAGTCCAAAACAAAATGTGCAGGTCAGGTGAATTGGCCATGCTAAATTGCCCATAGTGTTATGTAGGGGGTAAATGTAGGGGTATGGGTGGGTTTCGCTTTGGCGGGTCGGTGTGGACTTGTTGGGCCGAAGGGCCTGTTTCCACACTTTTTAGTAATCTAAAAAAAAGACACTCTGCCGCTCACCTTATCTATTCTCTACAAAGTGAACTCTCAACCTACTAAGCTTCATGTTGGGCCGAAGGGCCTGTTTCCACACTGTAAGTAATCTAAAAAAAAGACACTCTGCCGCTCACCTTATCTATTCTCTACAAAGTGAACTCTCAACCTACTAAGCTTCAGTTAAAAAGAAAGACCCAGTATATCCAGCTTCTCTTTATAACTCAAACCTTCCATTCCCAGCAACATCCTGGTAAATCTTTTCTGAACCTTGTCCAGTGTGATTAGCATCTTTCCTATAACAGGGCGACCAGAACTGGACACAGTACTCCAGAAAAGGCCTCACCAACGTCCTGTACATCCCTAACATTCCATCCCAATTCCTATATTTGAAAGTCTGAGCAATGAAGGGAAGCATGCTAAACACCTTCTTAACCACCTTATCTATATATGATGCAAGTTTCAAAGAATTATGTACCTGAACCCCGAGGTGTCTCTGTTCTACAACACTGTCCAAGGCCCTACTTTTAATTGTATAGGTCTTGTCTTTGTTTGTTTTTCCAAAATGTAATACCTCATGTTTATCCAAATTAAACTCCATCTACCAAAAAGAACTGCTGTACATAGCGTCTCTGCATTTTTCATGTTTCAGTATGTTTTTATAAACATTAATAATGTGTAATTTTACATTAAATTGTGCAGTTTTGAAAAGCAGATGATTTGCTTTCAGATCATTAGCTCTATGTTAATGCCATGTTCTTTCATCTCTTTATGATGCCTTAGACTTTGTAAGCAGTGAGCATTCGATAGAAATGGATGATGTAAAGAACTTGGTTCATAAGCTTTATACAGCTCTACATTCGGAATCTCACCAACTTCACAAAGAGGGGGAGCTACTTAGTAAACTGGAAAACTTAAAAGGAGAGCTAAAGAATCTTGAACAGGTCTATAATTTAGAATAGTTTGTGACTGTGTTTTTAATCCTATTGAAAATCTCTACAGATTTATCAATGTATATACCTAACAATGCTTCTTATTCCGATATGCATATATAGTCCAACCTGTGCTTTTTCACAATGGAATGTGCTGTGATATGATTAATTCCAGGTTTTAAGGTATTTATTAGTTGACCTTTAGTTACTTTTCACTATATGGTTTGACTTGTATGCATCTATAATTCTGCAACAAGGCAATAAGTGATTTTAATGCAAATGGATAATCTTAAGAGAGTGCTTCACTCTTTAGGTTAAGTTAAATTATAAATTATGTTTGCATCTTGTCTTTCCAATCTGTAGATGGGCTGCCTTATTTTATGAAGCTGTACTAGGTTATCATGATTTCCTTCTTCATATAGATCTTCCATTTCATTAGTTTAGCATTTCTAATTTGTGGTTTTATCAAAGTGTGGGGAAAGAGTTAAATTAACAGATTGTTGAATTAGCTCTATGATCTTGGATTAACAATGAATTGAAGCATCTTGATTTCCAGCAACTGTTTATCAATAAGTTCCATTGATATCAAGTTCTACGATTATAGAGTCATAGAGCTGTACAGCATGGAAGCAGACCCTTCAGTCCAACTTGTCCATGCTGACCAGATACCCTAAATTAATCAAGTCCCATTTGCCAGCATTTTGCCCATATCCCTCTAACCCCTTCCTATTCATGTACCCATCCAGATGCCTTTTAAATGCTATAACTGTACCAGCCTCCACCACTTCTTCTGGCAGCTCATTCCGCGCATGCGCCACCATCTACATGAAAAAGTTGTCCCTTATATCCCTTTAAATCTTTCCCCTCTCACCTTAAACCTATGCCTTCTAGTTTTGGACTCCACTACTCTGGGGAAAGACCTTGGCTATTCACCCTTTCTATGCCCCTCGTGATTATATAAACCTCTATAAGGTCACCCCTCAGTCTCTGACGCTCCTGAGAAAACAGCCCCAGCGTGTTCAGCTTCTCCCTGTAGCCCAAGCCTTCCAAACCTTGGCAACATGCTTGTAAATCTTTTCTGAACCCTTTCAAGTTTCACAACATCCTTCCCATAGCAGGGAGAACAGAATTGATGCTGTATTCCAACAGTGAGCTAATTGATGTCCTGTGAAGCCTCAACAATGACCTCCCATCTCTTATATTCAATACTCTAACTAATAAAGGAAAGCATACCAAACGCCTTCTTCACCATCCTGTCTATCTGTGACTCCACTTTCAAGGAGCTATGAATCTGTGCTCCAAGGTCTCTTTGTTCAGCAACACTCTCCAGGACCTATTAAGTGTATAAGTCCTGCTAAGATTTGCTTTTCCAAAATGCAGCAACTCACATTTATCTGAATTAAACTCCATCTGCCACTTCTCAGCCCATTGGCCCATCTGATCAAGATCTAGTTGTAATCTGAGGTAACCACCTTTGCTGTCCACTACACCACCAATTTTGGTGTCATCTGCAAACATACTAACCTTACCTCTTATGTTCAGATCCAAATCATTTATATAAATGATGAAAAGCAATGCACCCAGCACTGATCCTTCTGGCACACCACTGGTCACAGGCGTCCAGTCTGAAAAGCAACCCTTCACCACCACCCTCTGTCTTCTACCTTCAAGCCAATTCTATATCCAAATGGCTAGTTCTCCCTGTATTTCAGGTGATCTAAGGGAAATAGTGAGAACTCTGATAAAGGGCTTATGCCTGAAATTTTGATTCTTTTGTTCCTCAGATGCTGTCTGATCTGCTGTGCTTTTCCACTGCCACTTTTCCACCCCAACGTGATCTAAACTTGCTAACCAGTCTACCATGAGGAACCTTGTTGAACACCTTACTGAAGTCCATATGGATCATGTCCACCACTCTGCATTCATCAATTCTCTTCATTACTTCTTCAAAAAACTCAATTGAGTTAGTGAAACACAATTTTACACACACAAAGGCATGCTGACTATCCCTAATCAGTCCTTGCTTTTCCAAATGTAAATCCTCTCCCTCAGGATTCCCTCCAACAACTTACGCACCACTGATATCAGGCTCACCGTGCTAGAGTTCGCTGGCTTTTCCTTACTATCTTTCTTAAATAGTGGTGCCACATTAGCCAACCTTCAGTCTTCCAGCTCCTCACCTGTGGCTATCTATGATATGAATAGTTCAGCACGAGGCCAAGCAATCGCTTTCCTAGCTTCCCACAAAGTTCTAGGGCAGACCTGATCAGGTTCCTGGGGATATAGCCACCTGAATGCATTTTAAAACGTTCAGCACCACCACCTCTGTAATATGGACATTTTTCAAGATGTCACTATTTATTTCCCCAAATTATGTAGCTTCAATATCCTCCTTCACCGTAAACACTGATGCAAAATACTTGTTTGGCTTCTCCCCTATCTCCTGCAGTTCAATTATGATGGTAAATCTGTTGAATATTCCTTATAAAATGTGTATGAATTGCATGATATTAGAATTGAGCAATCTCACAATACAATCATATTGTCTGGTACAGCCCATCTCCATTGCATGACTATTCCATGCAGAATGGGGTGTTGAAATGTAAACTTTACCCAAACCAGATGACCTCGAGCTCAGATTCCACCAGTAATCATTTTACATCTGAGGTTGATCAACTAAACATTTTGCATTTTACAACACGTGGCTGGGTGATTTTGCAGTGTTGGGTGGGTGGGGAGGGGATGGGGTTGGTGCTATATAAAACATTTCGGTTGCTAGATAGCACTTTTATGCCCAGCACCAGACCATTAGATCTGGTCCTCATATAACAGTAGGCTGGCAGGGCCCAGAATTGGCAGACTGCCCACTGTTTGAAAATAATGAATGTGCACTTGAGCTTGTTACCAAGTCAGTTGACTGGATATTACAGTTGCCATGGGCAGCAGGGAATGAGAGGGCCACTATAAAATAACTTTGAGGAAAAGGTGGGAAAGAAGGGCGTGCTTTTTTTATTAAAAGAGAGTGGCCTGTGTTAATTGGGAGTATAGTTCTGTCTGAGATGTTACTCCTCCAATATATTACCCCATAACTTTGTCCCTTCCCACCCGACCTCCAAAGCCATCCCATAAAAAGATTCATCGATCCTTCCTTGTCTAAGCACAATGTCAATTCTGGGACTTGACTGGGTCTAGTGGTTGTGTTCTCTATACCTCAGGAATTGTTGTGGTCCCAGCAGTGAGATTCCAATGCTGTTGAGCCTGTTAGATCTGCCAATCAGATTGGCTTCACCCACTTCCTGCGATATTTACCCCAGTCTGTCTCCTCATTCTCAAAAGGGACTGGAGCAGAGAAAGGCAGGAACTTGTTGTGTTGTTGGCATCTGCCAGTAAGTAGGCATTTAGAATGTTATCAGATCGATCATCATTTTGGGTTAATGGCAGGGTCATTGTTAGCCATAAATTTCTCTCAAAAACTATTCAAGAGCATTGTCAACTGTTACCAGATTTCTTGATTTTCTACTGTGCTTTGGGTCGAATTGATGTTTGTTTGAGGGAAGCCAGCGTGTAACTGAAATTTCTATCTCACTAGGTAAAGTCGCAGTTAGCTCTGAAGGCTGAAGCTAAATCTAATCGACTGATGTGGGCAGGTTTGGCATTTATGTCAACTCAAGCTGGAGCACTGGCTTGGTTAACTTGGTGGGTCTACTCCTGGGATATAATGGAGCCAGTTACTTACTTCATCACGTATGGAAGCTCTATGGCCTTTTATGCGTACTTCCTTCTCACACGCCAGGTAATCATCGAATTAGAAGTGCATGCTTTCCTTTATCTTTGTGTATTAATATTGAGATATGAATGACACTGTCAGAATTGTTGCATTATAGAAGACAGTGATTTGGCCAGTCATGATGGTGATAATTCTCCACGTCAGCAACATTTCTACAGTTCCAGCTTCTCCCTACCTTCTTCCCAGTTTCTCTGTGGAACCCTGCACCTTCCTCCTTTTCAGATAAGATCATCTGGCACCCATTGCCTCTTTGTAAATTGCTTGAAATCTGTGCCTTCTGGTTCTCACTGCTGGAACATTTCTCCCTATCTACACTGCCCAACCGCCTACCGATTTTCCAATACTTCTGTCAAAACTCGTTTCAGCTTTCCTCAGTGTCTATATAAGGTTAACATAAATTCTTTCTTTTTTATGCTTTAATAAAGCCAAAGGAGCCATTTGCTTTATTAAACATCCTTTCAACCTGTACTGTCACCATCAATGATTTATACGTGCGCACACACAGCCCTGAGCTTTCAATTACCATCAGAACAGATTTGTCCGATGGTAATTGTATGAAGTATAATCCACTTACCTGTCTGGGTTAGTGATGGCCTGACGTCTGTGTCACAGCTGCCTAGGCTTTGCAGGTAAATGAGGTGAAGCCTTGATTCCACCACCCACTATGATGCTCGAGGAACTGGGAATGCCCCTTGAGGACAACAGGGATTTACACTACAAGATGAATGTAATGAAACATGTATGTGAATATGTTTTCGGCATTAAATAGGTTTTTATTATCCCTTGTATTTCTTTTAAACATTTAAAGTTATTTTATTATATAATTATAAAATGTGTTGATACAGCTTTGCTTATTTTCTTTAATGTTAAATGCTATTTAATGATCTGGTGAATGTGTAGGTGAGTGAAGTAATGGGTAAGATAGATAAGATGGTAGATAGGTGGAGTGGCAGGTGCGTGAGGACTTACGGTGGTGGGTAAGTGGGTTGGGGGTTAGTGTACATCAAAGTTGGGTAAGGGTCATTTGAGTGCTCTAGGGTGGGGGCAGGTCGAGTTGGAGGTGGCGGTGTGTACAGTGAATTGGATTGTTGGGATTTGGGTTGGTGGGAGAGCGGGTAGGTAGAGTTGCTTAGATTGGTTTAATAGGAGGAGGGATGTGCATGTGGTTGAATATCTGTGCTGGGTCACAGGGTAGTCAGGACTGGCATTGGAGGGCTGCCTGTCTTTAAATAGTCAAAGGTCCAGGATAGTGGATGGTCAGTGATGAATTGGCGGTGTCAGTTTAATAGTTACAGGGGTTCGGGCAGATTCTAACTACTGTAACCTTTCCCAGGTAACTCTTAAGGTAAGTAAATCAGAGTTATTGAGTCATGGAGATGTACAGCACGGAAACAGACCCTTCGGTCCAACTCGTCTATGCCGACCAGATATCCCACCTATTTATTCTATCCATGCCCCTCATGATTTTATAAACCTCTATAATTTCGCCCCTCAGCCTCTGACACTACAGGGAAAACAGCCCCAGCCTATTCAACCTCGCCCTATAGCTCAAATCCTCCAACCCTGGCAACATCCTTGTACCCTTTCAAGTTTTACAACATCTTTCCGATAGGAAGGAGACCAGAATTGCACACAATATTCCAACAGTGGCCTAACCAATGTCCTGTACAGCCACAATATGACCTCCCAATCCCTGTACTCAATACTCTGACCAATAAAGGAAAGCATACCAAACGCCGCCTTCACTATCCTATCTACCTGCGACTCCACTTTCAAGGAGCTATGAACCTGCACTCCAAGGTCTTTTTGTTCAGCAACACTCCCGAGGACCTTATCATTAAGTGTATAACTCCTGCTAACATTTGCTTTCCCAAAATGCAGCACCTCACATTTATCTAAATTAAACTCCATCTGCAACTTCTCAGCCCATTGGCCCATCTGATCAAGATCCGGTTGTAATCTGAGATAACCACCTTCGCTGTCCATTACACCTCCAATTTTGGTGTCATCTGTAAACGTACTAACTATACCTCTTATGCTCACATCCAAATCATTTATATAAATGATGAAAAGTAGAGGACACAGCACCGATCTTTGTGGTACTCCACTGGTCACAGGCCTCCAGTCTGGAAAACAACCCTCCACCACCACCCTCTATCTTCTCCCTTTGAGCTAGTTCTGTATCCAAATGGCTAGTTCTCCCTGTGTTCTGAGAGATCTAACCTTGCTAACCAGTCTCCCCTGGGAAACTTTGCCGAATGCCTTCCTGAAGTCCATATAGGTCACGTTCACTGTTCTGCCCTCATCAATCCTCTTTGTTACTTCTTCAAAAAAATTCAATCAAGTTTGTGAGACATGATTTCCCATGCACAAAGCCATGTTGACTATCCCTAATCAGTCTTTGCCTTTCCAAATACATGTACATCCTGTCCCTCAGGATTCTCTCCAACAACTTGCCCACCACCTACATCAGGCTCACTGGTCTATAGTTCCCTGGCTTGACATTACCACCTTTGTTAAACAGTGGCACCACGTTAACCAACCTCCAGTCTTTCTGCAACTTACCTGTGACTATCGATGATACAAATATCTCCGTAAGAGGCTCAGCAATCATTTCTCTAGCTTCCCACAGAGTTCTAGGGTACACCTGATCAGGTCCTAGGGATTTATCGACTTTTATGCATTTCAAGACATCCAGCACTTCCTCCTCTGTAATATGGACATTTTTCAAGATGTCACTATCTATTTCCCTACATTCTATATCTTCCATGTCCTTTTCCACAGTAAATACTGATGCAAAATACTCGTTTAGTATCTGCCCCATCTCCTGCAACTCCATACAAAGGCCGCCTTGCTGATCTTTGAGGAGTCCTATTCTCTCCCTAGTTACCCCTTTGTCCTTTAATGAGTTTGTAAAAACCCTTTGGATTCTCCTCAACTCTATTTGCCAAAGCTATCTCATGTCTCCTTTTTGCCCTCCTGATTTCTCTCTCAAGAATACTCCTACTGCCTTTATACTCTTCTAAAGATTCACTCGATCTATCCTGACATATGCTTCCTTTTTTTCTTAACCAAACCATCAATTTCTTTAGTCATCCAGCATTCCCTATACCTACCAGCCTTTCCTTCCACCCTAACAGGAATATACTCTCTCTGCGCACTCGTTGTCTCACTTCTGAAGGCTTCTCATTTTCCAGCCGTCCCTTTACAGCGAACATTTGCCCCCAATCAGCTTTTGAAAGTTCTTGCCTAATACTGCCAAAATACTGTCTATCCTTTTCCATCACAATTTAAAAACTAATAGAATTATGGTCACTGGCCCCAAAGTGCTTTCCCACTGACACCTCAGTCACCTGCCCTGCCTTATTTCCCAAGAGTAGGTCAAGTTTTGCACCTTCTCTAATAGGTACATCCACCTATTAGAGTGGATCACACTTAACAAATTCCTCTCCATCTAAACCTTTAACACTGTGGCAGTCCCAGTCTATGTTTGGAAAGTTAAAATCCCCTACCATAATCACCCTATTATAGAGATCTCCTTACAAGTTTGTTTTTCAATTTCCCTCTGACTAATAGGGGGTCTATAATACAATCCCAATAAGGTGATCATCCCTTTCTTATTTCTCAGTTCCACCCAAACAATTTCCCTGGATATATTTCCGGGAATATCCTTCGTCAGTACAGTAGTAGTGCTATCCCTTATCAAAAACACCACCACCCCTCCTCTCCTGCCTCCCTTTCTGTCCTTCCTGTAGCATTTGTATCCTGGAACATTAAGCTGCCAGTCCTGTCCATCCCTGAGCCATGTTTCTGTAATTGCTATGATATTCCAGTCCCATGTTCCTAACCATGCCCTGAGTTCATCTGCCTTCCCTGTTAGGCCTCTTGTTATGAAATAATGCAGTTTAATGTATTAGTCCTACCTTGTTCTCTGCTTTGTCCCTGCCTGCCCTGACTGTTCTCCAAGGTCTCCAACTCTGTGCTCAGTGGTGGATAGATTGTTGGAGATTCCAGGCACCAGATAATTAACTATCAAAACTTCAACTTACTGGAAAATTCTCATCAACTCAGCTGTCTGGGGATTTCCACATGGTCCTGGCATGCAACTTCAGATTATGTTACTGCAACAGTCATCTTCCTATCAAATAATCTGGGCCATATATCCAGGTGCCTTTTCTCCTGCACCACCTTTAGACCTGTACGTTCATTTTTCGTTGTTCATTCTTCCTACCTAAATGGATCCCTTCGTTCTTAATAAAGCAATATCTTTTATTTCCTTATATATAGCAGTCATTTCGAGAATGCTAGAATACAAGAGCAAGGATGTACTGCATAGGCTGTGTAAGACTCTGGTCAGACTACATTTGGAAGATTTGAGAGTAGTTTTGGGCCTTTGATCTAAGGAAGGATGTAATAGTATTGAAGCAGTCCAGAGATTTACACGAATGATCCTGGGAATGATGGGCTTGTCATCTGAGAGGATCGGTTGAGGACTCTGGGTCTGCATCTGATAAGAGTTTACAAGAATAAGGAGGATCTCACTGAAACTTCTCAAGAATATTGAGGCCTGGGCAGAGTAGCATGGAGATGATGTTTCCATTACTAGAGACTAGGACCCAAGAGTGCAATCGGAGTGGAGGGACAAACCTTTTAGAGTTGAGAAGAGTAATTTCTTCAGCCAGTGTATGGTGAATCTATGAAACTCATTGCCACAGAAGGCTGTGGAGACTAAGTCATTCAGTGTATGTATGACAGACAGCTTCTTGGTTAGTAAGGAAATCAAAGGTTACTGGGAGAAGGCAAGAGGATGAGAATGAGGTTGAGCAATGCATCAGCCATGTAGGGGTGGAATGCTGACTCAGTGGTTAGCACTGCTTATTTCACAGCATGGGGGACCTGGATTCAATTCCAGCCTTCAGTGAATGTGCAAACTCAACATGTCTGCGTGAGTTTCCTCTGGGTGTTCTAGTTTCCTCCCACAGTCCACAGATGTTCAGGTTAGGTGGATTAGCAATGCTAAATTGCCCATAGTGTTGGGTGCATTAGTCAGAGGGAAATGGGTCTGGGTGGGTTACTCTTCGGAGGGTCCTTGAGGACTTGTTGGGCCGAAGGACTTGTTTCCACACTGTAGAGAATCTAATCTACTCTGTCCTGGTTATACATTTACAACAACGATCAGTATTCACCAAGGAGAAAAACATGGATGTTGGTAAGATTAGGGAAGAGTATCGTGATATTCCAGGACAACTCAAGATGGAGGTAGTGGTTTTGGGTGTCTTGAAAAACACGAAGGTAGATAAGTCCTCAGGACCTGAAGGGATCAATCCCAGGATTCTGAGGGAGGCAAGGGAGAAGATTGCTGGAGCTTTGACAGAGATCTTTGTATCTTCTTTAGTCACTGGTGAGGTCCCAGAAAACTCAACCACAGTCAAAGAAGAATGTCTAAGAATGATAACCGGGATATTCCAGGAAATTGTGGGCCTGTGATACTTACATCAGCAGAAGGGAAATTATGGGAGGAAATTTTTAGAACCAGGATTTACTCACATTTGAAAAAGAACAGACTTATTAGTGATAGTCAACATGGCTTTGTGTGGGACAGGTTCTGTCTTATAAATTTGATTGAGGGTTTTGAGGAAGTGATGAAGATGATTGAGGGTAGCTAGTGGTCCTGACCAACTAGTCAGGAGCAGGATCATAGGACACAGAATTTATAGTAAAAGATCAAAGTGTCACACAACTGATTTGATGTATTAAACAAACCTAGATTGCTGTTAAGTCTTAGAATGGGTTGCAGGTTTCAGTTGATTAATATGTAAATTCCCAGAACTACTTTCATGTCACATTCCCAAGATAACTTAAGGTTTTATATAAAAGAAAGTGACATATCATCTCAGACAATGCATTAAAGGTATGAGGTCTGTATTTCAACCTTGAGTCAGACTGGTTCTATTTCCAAAGTAGGAATTTATAAAATGTCACATGGACTGACTGCCTACAGATTGTGTGCTTTTTGAACATTGCATCAGTTGTATGACACTTTGATCTTTTGCTATAAATTCTGTGTCCTATGATTCGGGATCAGTTCCTGCGGATTGGAGGGTGGCTAATGTTGTACCACATTTTAAGAAAGGTGGAAGAGAGAAAACAGGAAATTATAGACCAGTTAGTCTGACCTCAGTGGTGGGAAAGATGCTGGAGTCTATAAAGGATGAAATTACGACACATCTGGATAGTAGTAACAGGATAGGTCAGAGTCAGCATGGATTTATGAAGGGGAAATCATGCTTGACTAATCTTCTGGAATTTTTTGAGGATGTAACTCTGAAAATGGAC
>NC_057710.1:137077352-137106405 GCF_004010195.1 Chiloscyllium plagiosum | reverse complement strand
AGGTAGTGAAGGCGGCTAATAGCATGCTGGCCTTCATAACAAAAGGGAATGAGTATAGAAGTGAAGAGGTTCTTCTGCAGCTGTACAGGGTCCTGGTGAGACCACACCTGGAGTATTGTGTGCAGTTCTGGTCTCCAAATTTGAGGAAAGACATTCTGGCTATTGAGGGAGTGCAGTGTAGGTTCACGAGGTCAATTCCTGGAACGGCAGGACTACCTTACGCTGAAAGACTGGAGCGACTGGGCTTGTATACCCTTGAGTTTAGAAGATTGAGAGGGGATCTGATTGAGACATATAAGATTATTAAAGGATTGGACACTCTGGAGGCAGGAAACATGTTTCCACTGATGGATGAGTGCCGAACCAGAGAATACAGCGTACAAATACGGGGTAGACCATTTAGGACAGAGATGAGGAGAAACTTCTTCACCCAGAGAGTGGTGGCTGTGTGGAATGCTCTTCCCCAGAGGGCAGTGGAGGCCCACTCTCTGGATTCATTTAAAAAAGAGTTGGATAGAACTCTCAAGGATAGTGGAATCAAGGGTTATGGAGATAAGGCAGGAACAGGATACTGATTAAGGATGATCAGCCATGATCATATTGAATGGTGGTGCAGCTCGAAGGGCAGAATGGCCTACTCCTGCACCTATTGTCTATTGTCTTATCCTGCCCTACTAGCTACCTGACGAATGAGCAGCAGTCCGAAAGCTTGTATGTTCAAATAAACCTGTTGGACGATAACCTGGTGTTGTGATTTTTATCAGTGTTTTTTGGTATTGTATCTTGTTAATTTGAATAATATCACTTTTCCTTTAGGATTGCGTTTATCCTGATATAAAAGATAGACAGTTCCTACACTACTTCCATCGCGGTGCCAGAAGGAACAACTTTGACATTCAGAAATACAACAAAATCAAGGAGGAGATGGCTGAGGTTAGTTAGCACCAAGTTTTTTTAAAAAAAATCATGTGAGAGCATTTCATGATCAGTGTTGAATAACACGAAGGCCTGAGGAATGCCTTAGCACCACCTATGATAAATTCGTATGTACCTAGTGGGAGAACATCTTAAGATCTCAAAGGAATAAGACCTAACATCTCGGACTGCTTTATAGTTTCTGTAACTATGTCAATTGTATGAGTCTAGCTTGCACTTAGTTGCTAACATACAACAAACAACACCTCCAAATACAAGAGTCTCAGTCATGTTAGACTAGCAAGTAATTTTCCTTCACCATACCAGATCAAGTAGGCCCTGTAGATATCTACAGGAGATAACCTGTGGCAATATTCAAAAAGGCAGAATCTGCAGTCAGTGGTGAAAACATTCCAGACATGTTAAGAGACGTATTGCACTAGGAGAGTTAGGAAATTTCTGGACCTGGACTATTTGCCATTCCAAACCAGTTACAGTTTACATCAGGTACTAGTAATCAGCATTCCCTCTAATTTTCTGTCTACCTGCGCCGGCCTCCAAGGTACCTCCACGGGCCTCTAAGGTCCATGCGCAACAGTGACTTCTGGAACTTGAAGTCAGTGCTGTGTTTGATGTGCAGATACCAATCACCATGTGTGGAACCATGGAGTGGCTGAGCATGTGCAAAGCTTAGAGGCAACTGACAGTGATCTGTAGAAGCTCTCCTATTCACCATTTAAATTCCTTTCTAAAATTTTCCTTAAAACTCCCCCCTCTTACTAAGCTTTTGGTTACCCCTACTGACCTCTACTTTAGCTCTTACCTGTTTACAACACTATGGATTGTCTGCTATGTTACAACTATAATATTAATGCTAGTTGCTGAGATTTGTGGATTTGTTGACATTTCTTTTTCCATTCAAAGGTGGAAAAAAACCTCCAGCGGCTGCGTGACCCTTTGCAACTGCATCTTCCAATTGAGCCACTAAACAAAAACTGAAACCATAGCTGACGGGAACAAACTCTGGAGTCATGCGTCATAATGACTTAACCAATGCAACATTTCAATCTGATCAGAATTGTTCTCCTATGTGTTTCTGTTCTCTTTTAAAATGGGACTTATTTCTGTATAATACCCTTTTTTGCAGTTTTGTGGCACTCTGAGAGTGAATCAATCTGGTTTAAACTCTGCTGTTGATACAGACCACCTTCCTATGCTAGCTCTCCCGACCATCTTGATCCTTATCCCAATACTTCCAGTAAGAAACTGACAATTATCTTACACGGGCATTCATATAGTGAATATGATTCAATACATAATGTTTGAAACTTAGGTAGATGGACAGATAATTTAGTTGCAGCAAACTGTTACAAACTAGTATTAATACTGTAATCTTAATTACAAAAAAGCATTTCTTCTAATTGGAAGGCAAGAGTATTGTAAAATAAATAAAATGGTTGAAATACATATGCACAAACATGACTAATAGGTGAAAAGTTTGAGGTTTTTTTTGTAGCGGGAAGAGCAATTTTTATTTTAGGTGGTGAAGCAATTACAGTAAATGTACCTCCTTGAATGTTTGCAATGCAGTGAAACATACTGACTTTGAGTCAAGTACCTTGTATTACACTGGGATAGTTACCAATGTATGTTCTTTCTGAAGTGGAGTGCACATTAAAGGATTGTGATGAGTTCATTCTTGTTGAAATCTTGGGAAACAGCATAAGCACTTGATGTTTTCATTTCCCCTTTGCATTCAGCTTTTGTACTTATGGGATTTGGACAATGCACCGGGATTAGGCTGTTCACTTGTATCATTTTGCTGCGGGAAACATTACTGAATGTGATTTGTCCTTCCCTCTATTGTAATCGTGCATTACCTCTTTGTAAAGACTCTGTGGGTAGAACTCAAAATACACCCTCTTGTCTGACCGTTTTGTTTTCAATTTAAAAACAGCTGAACACATCATTGGTGAAATAAAAAATTAATGAAGAGAGTTCACTCTTCGAGATTTTCTCTTGCTTTTCCCATACAGTCAACTGTTTATTTTCAGAACTGGTACCAAAGGTGGCATATAAAGGCAGTATTATTTGTACGAACATAACAATACACAATATTTAAACTTGTACTGCCTCTACTATGAAGATTTTTTTTCTATGCCAAATATGCTACAGGTTTTGAAGTCTATTAAAAATGATTTTTTCCCCCATTGGATCTGAAAGAATTGGTTTCAAAATCAACCTATGGTTTTACTTAATTCTCCCCCCAGATTTATCCAACATCTTCAGACCTTATGCTGCTTCTGTTCATTGCTAAACTTCCAGAAAGTAACTACTTTAGCTTGCTGGGGTCCTTTTCAGCTTTGTTTTCTTGGTAGATAGAAAGTTAATGATATTTATCAGTACTGTATCTCATTGGCATCCTCAAGCTATGTCTGGGACTCTTGGGTGGGGAACTTTCATGTCGTGTCTCCTTAACTTAGCTTCCAATTTGAAGGTGAGTATACTTTACTTTTAATTGATGTTGGTTGACTCAAAGAAGAATAACCAAAGGATAAATTTTGAAGTGAATATAAATAAGATCACTCTACATCAAAATATAATGAGCTGCTGATATATTCTTTTACTGCCTCAGGAAAGTGTTTGTCTGGCCAAGTAGCCAGTCTGGAATTCCAAATGACTAACACCAAGTGCGTTGGTCTTGTGGTCAGTAGTGATAACAGAGTTAAAAGATGATGGACCTTAGCAGATTTTTAAAAAACGCCTCAGAACACAGTAGGCATTACCACTATATAATTATGATATCTGTAGCTCATAATGCAGAGTTATTATTTGATGTAATATTGAACAGCTTGATTATTGGTTTGAAAGTGAAACTGAGTACACCAAAATAATGCACTAATCCATGTGGTTTTATACAGTCCAGAGACAGTAGGATGGAATGCCCTAAAAAAGTGACTGATCTGTTTTACAGTTCTTAATTAATGGTGCACTATCACAGGACTGTAGTGTTTGCTAATATTTTATGTTTAAGAGTCAAGCTATTATGCTTAGTCTTTGGAAAACTTTCATTTTCTCCCATTGTCAACAGATGTTTAATGTGTATCTTGTATTTCACTCCAGAGTTTTCGGCAGGAAGCATACTAATTGTAACCATATCTCTCAATGGATGTCTCTTATTGTTATTTGAGTTTTTGTAATATAATTATGAAAAATGCACAAAGGCAAACTGATGAAGTTTGCTTACATACTTCAAATGGTTTTATTTTTCAATAGTCTTCTAACCTTGTGGCTGGTGAGGGAAGGTGACATTGTGTTGCAGTACTGAGCTTGTTAAGGTACTTTCTTTTGTTCCACATTTGTTTGTATAGGTATGCTGCAAATAAAATAAATCAAATGATGGATATTTTAATGGTATCTTGGTTGGTTGTTTGCTTGCTTTGCAGACTTTGACTAAAGTTGCATTTCTCTTCTTGCACATCCCTATTATCTTGTATCTATTTGATCCTTGCACTTCCCTTGTCTGAAAGAATTAAGATTTGGTTAGGGTGTACAGTATTTTGTTCATACAATTGCATGTGTAATTGAGATTAGATCATTAACCTGCTCTGCTTGTTTTATGTTGAGATTTGGAAGATTAAAAAACTGTTGTTAAGTTGCTAAGTATGACTGCTTTTCTCATACTGAACATTTCACAATTTGAGTGGTACTTTCCCAAAAATTTAACACATTTAAATCAAGTTAGGTCTGTGGTTTTGCAAATATTAGACTTATAGCAGCACAGCTTGTCATTTGGTGCTAAGAACTGATTTAAGTTTACACCTTTGTTGTGCCTAATGAGACTCGGCAGTCCATTATCTGGCTCTTTTAAAAAATATCTATAAAACAAAGCCTTTGCACAAACATTCTAGCACTGAGGAACCTTGATTATTCGAAGGACACAGGTGGGGAGTATTTTGTTCGATTAATCAAATGCTGGATAACAGATTAGCCAAGCATTGGCACCTTGCAATCTTGTCCGGATCATCAGAAATTCAGATAATTGAATGCTGGATAATAAAGGTCCCTCTGTATTGGTTTATACAACGTGGCCTGTTCATTGATCTTGTGTTGAGATCACTCACAATAGTTATGCAGACAGTCTAACAGGATTAAATATGACAAGCTTTCAAAGTGCAACTTTAAGGCAAAAAGGTTATCCTAGAATAATAGTTTCCACAGTGTAATCCTCCTATGTAAATTGGTTGCTTTCAATTGATTTTTTTAAAAAAGAAACATTGTACCTTTCTACTCAAAACTTTGCTCATTACAGACCCACTTTGACCCTCCTGGTCACAGGTAGGCCTTTATCTTGCTGGCCTTTCTGATTTATAGCTTCTTCTATTCTCTGATCTTCACCTTCTTCAAAAAATCTCTAAAGCAGGGCTCTTGAGATGAAGATTGAGTTGGGAAATCAGCAAGAAATGGGCCCCGCCAGAAATGCTCCCAATGAGGGAAGTGGGCACAGGATACTATAGCATAGGATTCAAAGAATTCTGATGTTTAGTTTGTTGATTATAATTTTCTACATTACTGAAATTTAAATACTCTGTCTTGGTTGTAGGTTTGCTCACTGAGCTGGAAGGTTCATGTCCAGATGTTTCATCACCCTACTAGGTAACATCTACAGTGGGCCTCAGGTGTTTGGGTTTCTATGTTTGGGTTTCTTTGGGTTGGTGATGTCATTTCCTGTGGTGAGGTCACTGCCTTTTTTTTCTCAGGGGGTGGTAGATGGGGTCTAACTCTGTTTGTTAAGAGTTCCGATTAGAATGCTAAGATTCTAGGAATTCTCGTGCGTGTCTTTGTTTGGCTTGTTGGATGTAATGTCCCAGTCGAAGTGGTGTCCTTCCTCATCCGTATGTAAGGATACTAGTTAGAGAAGGTCATGTCTTTTTGTGGCGAGTTGGTGTTCATGTATCCTGGTGGCTAGTTTTCTGCCTACTTGTCCAATGTGGTGTTTGTTACAGTCCTTACACAGTATTTTTGTAAATGACATTCGTTTTGCTTGTTATCTGTATAGGGTCTTTCAAGTTCATTAGGTGCTGTCTTAGTGTGTTGGTGGGCTACCATGATGCCAAGGGGTCTGGGTACTCGGGCAGTCATTTCAGAGATGTCTTTGATGTAGGAGAGAGTGGCTAGGGTTTCTGGACACTTGTTTGCTTGTTTCGGTTTGTTGTTGAGAAATCTGTGGACCATGTTCATTGGGTACCCATTCTTTTTGAATACATGGTATAGATGATTTTCCTCTGCTCTGCATAATTCCTCTGTGCTGCAGTGTGTGTTGGCTTGTTGAAATAATGTTCTGATGCACTTCATTTGTGGATGTTGGGTGATTGCTTCTGTAGTTCAATATTTGGTACATATGTGTTGTTTTCCTGTAGTTGCTGGTTGAGGTTCCCTAGTGGCTGTTTGCTGTACTGTGACATCTAGGAATGGATGTTTGTTGTTATTTTCCTCCACTTTAGTGAATTTTATGCCAGTAAGGGTATTATTGATGGTCTTGAAGGTTTCCTCTAATTTGTTTCGTTTAGTGATAAAGGTGTCATCCACGTAGTGAACCCAAAGTTTGGGTTGGATGGTTGGCAGAGGCTGTTTGTTCAAATCGCTGCATTACTGCCTCTGCTAAGAACCCTGATATCGGCGGTCTCATGGGTGTGTTCTGTTGGTTTGTCTGTAGGTTTTTTGTTGAAGGTGAAGTGTGTGGTAAGGCATAGGTCCACCACCTTGACACTGTCCTTGTTGATGAAGTTAGTGGTGTTTGGTGTAGGTGTCTTTGGGTCTTCTAATAGTATAGTCGGTCTGTTGCTTTTAATGAAGGATATGAATATGGTAATTAAGATCATCTGACAAAAAAACAGATCAATTTAAAATTGGAATACTTTTACTTTAAGATTACATAACAAGAGTGAAAATACATACAAAGTTCACAGCCATACTCAAAATCGTTGGTCATTTTAGTTCATACAACATGATTGAACAAAAAAAAAAGTCCCTGAAAACCTTCCAGTTTAAAGTTGCCACAAGGCTCTAGTATTTTCTACAAATGTTTTTAATAAGCCTCAATAGACTGAGAAGAAAGTTAACCTGAGGTCCAGCACCAAGTCACTGTACAATGATTTTCTGGAGAACCTATGTTACTGAAAGGTTCACATGATCAATAGCTGGTGTTGTATGCTGGAAATAATGGAATAAACCAGATGTAAACAAAATCTTAAGTCATTATTTGCATTCTAAAATGTACATACAAAGCTACATAAGCACAATGGTAGCTTTTTAAACGTTACCCTTCACCCCAATAATTCAGAAGTATAGGAGACAGTTTTTCATCACTCAAGTAACCACAGAAGTAATTTACAAAATTCTATAACCTGACAAAACCAATTTCACCTTTGATTTAATTATTTAGAATAAAATTGGACATTTTCACAAACATGATTGGACAAAGGAAATCTTTGGTTAGCCTTTTTTTCTACAATTAATTTAGGTTTTTTTGGATTGCACAATAGAATAGTATTTGTGGTCAAAATGTGTTGAACTTAAGACTTACTGTTCATTACTTTGTTTGGAGGTGCACACCTAATACTCCTATTTGTGTACAGAATCATTTTGCTAGTGGTAGTTCTAAAATTAGGAATTTACTTTCTTTAAAAGGGGAGATGGGGGAAAGGCAACACCAAGGTAAACCAAACTTATGAAGTTTTGGGTTTAAAATACAATTTCTTTGTAAGCATTGAGGCAAAGCAAGGGACTTGTTTCTTTCCTAATGCATTACGATCAGCACATCTTTCCACACTTCGTTCCGATACCTTCCTGTTCACCAGTGTCAGAAACTCTGTGAACTCGAGCTGTGAGCCCTGATTCTCGAGCAACGTGCAAAAGTCCTGGATGTACCAGGAGCCGTTTACAGTTTCTCGATGAGAATAGAAACCT
The DNA here is from genome assembly GCF_004010195.1 of Chiloscyllium plagiosum. Taxonomy (NCBI): domain Eukaryota; kingdom Metazoa; phylum Chordata; class Chondrichthyes; order Orectolobiformes; family Hemiscylliidae; genus Chiloscyllium; species Chiloscyllium plagiosum. The sequence continues at coordinate 137,098,521 of NC_057710.1, read as the reverse complement.
ATGATAAGAAGAAAATATTTGGAATATTGAGGATGAACAAAATCTGTTGTAAACAATTTTAAACCTCTTACTACTTGACTGTTTTGGCAACTTGTTTTTAATAATGCATTTTTTTTAATGCCACCTTAATTTTGAAACAGAAACCATTGCAGATAATAAAACATTAGGGCAGACAGGTAAGTTTTTTTTGGAGGCAAGGGAAAATAGGTGGAGAGATTTCAGGAAGAATTTGCAGAGCTCAGGGCCTAGACAAAAGGTATAGCAACCCATTGGTGGAACAATTACAATTAGATATTCAGATGACTAAGGGAGTTAAGAGATCAAGGAAGGCAAAGCCATGAACATAGAACATTAGAGCGCAGTACAGGCCCTTCGGCCCTTGATGTTACAGCGACCTGTCATACCAATCTGAAGCCCATCTAACCTACACTATTCCATGTGCTTGTCCAATGACGATTTAAATGTACTTAAAGTTGGCGAATCTATTACCGTTGCAGGCAAAGCATTCCATACCCTTCCTTCTGAGTAAATAAACTACCTCTGACATCTGTCCTATATCTATCACCCCTCAATTTAAAGCTATGCCCCCTCATGCTTGCTGTCACCATACTTGGAAAAAGGCTCTGCTTGTCCACCTTATCTAACCCCCTGATTATCTTATATGTCTCTAAGTCACCTCTCAACCTCCTCTCTAACGAAAACAGCCACAAGTCCCTCAGCCTTTCCTCGTAAGACCTTCCCTCCATACCAGCAATATCCTAGTAAATCTCCTCTGCACTCTTTCCAAGCTTCCACATCCTCCTTATAATGCGGTGACCAGAACTGTACACAATACTCCAAGTGTGGCCGCACTAGAGTTTTGTACAGCTGTTGCATAACCTCATGGTTCCAGAACTCGATCCCTCTCTTAAAAGCTAAAACACTGTATGCCTTCTTAACCGTGTTAACCTGGGTGGCAACTTTCAAGGATCTGTGTACCTGGACACCGAGATCTCTCTGCTCATCTACACTACCAAGAATTTACCATTAGCCCAGTACTTTGCATTCCGGTTACTCCGACCAAAGTGAATCACCTCACGGTTGTCCGCATTAAACTCAATTTGCCACCTCTCAGCCCAACTCTGCAGCTTATCTATGCCTCTGTAATCTACAACATCCTTTGTCACTATCCACAACTCCACCGACCTTTGTCGTCTGCAAATTTACTAACCCACCCTTCTACGCCCTCATCCAGGTAGTTTATAAAAATGACAAACAGTAGTGGATCCAACACCGACCCTTATGGTACACCTCTGGTAACTGGACTCCAGGATGAACATTTCCCATCAACCACCACCCTGTCTTCTTTCAGCAAGCCAATTACTGATCCAAACTGCTATATCTCCCACACTCCCATTCTTCTGCATTTTGTACATAGCCTACTGTGGGGAACCTTATCGAACACTTTGCTGAAATCCATATACACCACATCAGATGGTTTACTCTCATCTACCCGTTTGGTCACCTTCTCAAAGAACTGAAGGTTTGTGAGGCATGACCTACCCTTCACAAAACCATACTGACTATCCCTAATCAAATTATTCTTTTCTAGATGATTATAAATCCTATCTCTTATAACACTCTACCAACAACTGAAGTAAGGCTCACTGGTCTACAATTACCAGGATTGTCTCTACTACCCTTCTTTAACAGGGGAACCACGTTTGCTATCCTCCAGTCTTCTGGCACTATTCCTGTAGACAATGATGATTTAAAGATCAATGCCAAAGGCTTGGCAATCTTGTCCCTGGCTTCCCAGAGGATCCTAAGATAAATCCCATCCAGCCCAGGGGATTTATCTATTTTCACACTTTGCAGGATTTCTAATACCTCATCCTTGTGAGCCTCAATCACACCTACAGTAGCCTGTATCTCAGTAATCTCCTCGCCAACATTGTCGTTTTCTAGAGTGAATATTGTTGAAAAATATTCATTTAGTGCTTCCCCTATCTCCTGATTCCACACACAACTTCCCACTACTATTCTTGATTGGCCCTAATCTTACTCTCATCATTCTATAAGTATTTAAGGAATAAGAGAAAGTCTTAGGATCAGGGTAAACCCTATCTGCCAACAACTTCTCATGTCTCCTCCTGGCTCTTCTGTGCTCTCTCTTCAGGTCTTTCCTGGCTACCTTATAACCCTCAAACGCCCTTCCCATCTCCTCCTAACATAAGCCCTCTTCTTCCTCTTGACCAGAAATTCCACTTCCTTCGTAAACCACAGCTCCTGCACTCTACAGGTACATAGAACATAGAAGAATACAGCGCAGTACAGGCCCTTCGGCCCTCGATGTTGCGCCGATCCAAGCCCACCTAACCTACACTAGCCCACTATCCTCCATATGCCTATCCAATGCCCGCTTAAATGCCCATAATGAGGGAGAGTCCACCACTGTACATACTTATTCAAGGAAAAGCTACTGTGTGTCCTAGATAAGCTCCACATTTCTACTGTGCCTATCCCCTGCAGTTTCCTTCCCCATCCTGTGCTTCCTAAATCTTGCCTAATTGCATCGTAATTGCCTTTCCCCCAACTGTAACTCTTGCCCAGTGGTAAACACCTATCTCTTTCTATCACTAAAATAAACATAACAGAATTGTGATCGCTATCACCAAAGTGCTCACCTACTTCCAAGTCTAACACCTGGCCGGGCTCACTAACCAGTACCAAATCTAATGTGGCTTCGCCCCTTGTTGGCCTGTCTACATACTGTGTCAGGAAGCCCTCCTGTACACACTGGACAAAAACTGACCCATCTATAGTACTCATACTATAGTGTTCCCAGTCAATATTAGGAAAGTTGAAGTCCCCCATGACAACTACTGTCTTTCTGACTCCTATCGAGAATCATCTTTGCTATCCTTTCTTCTACAGCTCAAACTATTCGGAGGCCTATAGAAAACTCCCAACAGGGTGACCTCTCCTTTCCTGTTTCTAACTTCAGCCCATACTACCTCAGTTGACGCTAAACATCCTTTCCACAACTGTAATACTGTCCTTAATGAACAATGCCACACTTCCCCCTCTTTTACCATCTTCTCTGTTCTTACTGAAACATCTAAATCCTGGAACCTGCAACAACCATTCCTGTCCCTGCTCTAACCATGTCTCCGAAATGGCCACAACATCGAAGTCCCAGGTACCAACCTATGCTGCAAGTTTACCCACCTTATTCTGGATGCTCCTGCCGTCGAAGTAGACACACTTCAAACCAACTTCTTGCTTGCCGGTGCCATCTTGCATCACAAACTTTATTTTGGTCCTCCCTACTCTCAACCTTTTCTATACTCGAACTACAATTTTGGTTCCCATCCCTCTGCTGGATTAGTTTAAACCCACCCCAATAGCCTTAGCGAATTCCCCCCACAGGATATTGGTACCCCTCTACAAGCAGGATGGTCTTCATCTGAACCAGAGGTCCCACCTACGCCAGAAAGAGCCCCAATTATCAAAGAATCCAAAATCCTCCCTCCTGCACCATCCATGAAGGGAACTGAAAAGTAGGATGAGAATTTTAAGAGGCAACAGGATAATGGGGTGAATGGAATTTGAAATGGGTTCAAGTTTTGAATGAAGAAAGCTGCAATGTGAGAGCAAGGCCAGGAAAGAATCAGAATAGGTTCTGCTCAGTGTACACAATCTCCAGCATAATTACAGTAGACTAGGGTGAAAAAACTTCTTTTTGTAGCTAGTTCTCCCCCATCTTTGGAAGTCCGGTCAAAAGCGACCAAAGTGTACACCATCTTTCACTCCCTCTGTTCACCATTTGACTTAGCCTCACACTAATAGAAAAGTAGTGTCTGATCACTGAAGATGCTGTATTGTAACAAAAGGACACAAGCATACACAACTATTTTTCAGTAACTCTTGAGCTGTATAACGTTTGAAGAAAGTTGTCGTATTTCAGTACTGATGAGTACAAATAGCTCTTTTGATAGTGACGGTTAAGTTTGGTAATACCAAGCAATTATTTAGAAAGTTAAACTGTAGACACCATACAGAATAATTCTAGGGTTAGAACTTATGACAATGGAACTACTTTCACTGCAGCTAACTAAATTTAAAGTTACTTGTACAGATATTGTTTTCCCTGGATGGGGAGATCAACAAAGATTTGCACCTTGAATTGGAGTCCAGAGAAGCAGGTTGCACCCTAGTATGAAAATCTGTACATAGCTTGGGGAAAGGTAGGTATGAGAAAAATGACGACTCAATACATTTTAATATTCTTGAAAGGGCAACCATGAACAGTTTTTGTTCATTTATAGAGGGGCAAATTCCAACTAGTTTCTAGAGGTTGAACAAATGAGAAACAATAAACTGTCATTTGTGCTAACTAAAATGTCGCCAATGCTGCTATACTATATTACCTTCAGCTACTGAATAGCACATAATGAAATCTGCACCAGCAGGTAATGTATGCATGGTTCCTGCATCAACAACCACTTCATTCACCACAGGCTGATTTGCATCTACTTCATCCTTGGGCATCACTGGCTCATCATGCTTATCTCCTCTGCAGGCCTGAAATCAAATAGCAACAGGATGCTCAATTATTTTCAACAGCAAGAGTAAAATTCATAATTACTGAGAGGGAGCCATTTACCTCAATTTAGTTCCTCAGAAATATCCCAAAATAGGAAGGGTTTGGAAGGATATGGGCCAGATGCTGGCAGGTGGGACTAGATTGGGTTGGGATATCTGGTTGGCATGGATGGGTCGGACTGAAGAGTCTGTTTCCATCCTGCACAGTATTTTGCCTGTATTACTTCAGCCACAAATCCATTCCACATATTGGTCACTGATTTCAGTCTTGTACTGTTTCTTTGCTAGTCTAAAATCACATCCTTCACTTTTGCCAAAACACAACTTTTGCAGGATTGGATGTATAGTATAGAAATTGCACCCATGTTTGAACCGATTATCCAAGACTAAAAAGGTCAAAATGCCATCATCAGGTTTTTTTCCTGTAACTCAGACCTATACTATTAGGGATTCACTTTGTGGTTTACGTACTGCAATACCTCCTTAGGTTGAAAGTTTCTCCTGTGTCCTCTATCTGGATACACTGTTCCTCTGTGGTCTGACCAAAGCATGATCCCAGCTTAGTCATAATTAGTATATCACTACATAGACAATTGCCTTAAATTCAGTTTTTTATTGCTGTATGATTTCCAATTTTCTCCCAATGTCATTCATTGAATACACATCCCTCATTCCTATGTGTAGTCCTATTTGTATTAAAATTTATTAAAGCTGCTCACTTAGGTGAACTGTATCATGTCTTGCTCAATTCTGTGGAGTTATCACAATGGAATTTATAGATTCACAAATTACATTTTGACATTTACAGTTAGTGATTTTCAATTACAATGACTTGAATGTTACTTTAGTGTCACTACTATACATCTACTAAAAATAATCTTTCCTTCATGAAAACCTTACATATTTATTAAATCTAATCCAAGGGTCATTTGCTCATGAAAAGATCTATTCAGAATGCTACACTACACTAAAACAGCAAGGATCATTTCCTAGTGCGTGTACTGTCTCAGTATATTATTAATAGATGCTCATAGCTCTAACACTGCACAACCACATCCAAATCACCATGACCACAAATTTGTAGCCTGTAAAGCCACATCTCTGCTCATTCCCTTTCACTAGCATTCTTCACAAACTTCTCATCCCACTCCTGAGACCTTCACCACGCTGAGGATGAAGGTTGGGGTAGCAGAGCTGCAGATGTTTTATCATTTTGGCAGTCCACTTCATTTAAAAGACTGCAGCCATAACATCAAGAGCAAATTACCCATGTTTACTTGGTATCAGGTGCCTAGAGCATCATCAGTGTGGACTCCAACTCAGCCATTTTGCCTAAGTCAACACGAGTGGTCATCTCGAAACTTTTGTTGCCTCAATTATGGCAAGCACCTCCGCATTTACTACTGTAGGGATTGAAAATACCCAGCTAACTGACAAGCAAAACATCTCACCAGTATTTTTTGAAAATTTCATAAATTACACAAGTGACAGTTTCAGGTTTTCTACAACTTCCCAAATTTATGATATAATCAAAGTAGAGATTATTCTACTACTAACTGGTGTTAACTAGTAGGATGGCAAATTGAACAGTTGTTTATGTGAATGTGGAGTAAGTTATTTAAGTTCTCTTTATGCAAATAATCATTTACAGTAAACAGTATCAGTCACTTCTTTGGAGACAAGGTTTGTGGATATTCTATACTGAACACCCAGGCATTACAGTTAAATGCTGCAATTATTATTGAAAGTATTTTCTTTAGTTTCATAAGAGGAACATAGGCAAACAAACTGCACATTACTATTTAAAGTCAAATAGATTCACTCTACCTGAATAATAAATATTTTAGGCTTTCCAACCAGAGAAGGGCATTTGTCACCTCTGAAACGCTCAGTTATTTCTTGCAAGCTTATTTTTGCATCATATGCAAATACATGATTGTTCTCTCCATGACTAAGAAAGACACACAAAATGCAGTCTGCATCAGAATGATCTGAAGTAGCCACTGTGGGAAAACAAAAGAATGAAATTACAAGGACTGAAGTTACCCCAAACTAAGAATAAGTGATGGGAATGTACTACACATTCTGAAACTGAACTTTGCAATCACTCAATAGATTTACTTTGAGGTGAATTGGTACATTTTTCCATGAATTTAAGTATTATTCAAATAGCTGGGCCTGTTCATGGATATTTCTGAACTAAGTAATTCTAAGAGAAGGGTTAGGAAATACAAATTTGCTAAAAATGCTTCTTTGCTCTAGAAGGAGGAGATTCCAAAAAAAGTTTCACATTTTTCAGCCCTTTCTGGATCTCAGGTTCTCCCTTGAATGGCAGATATGGCCCAATAAATTCTGCCCTGCAACCTCCACCAGATGCTCTGTGCCTTCTCAGTCCAGTTCCTCCACCACAGGCTCCCAAACTGGACACTGATTCATGTACATTCCAAGATGAGACATTGATACCTTTCGAAGCTGCTTTACACAGAGGAATCATTGAGCTTTCATCCTCTGATGGTGAAAATAGAGAACACGAACATTTCATCACTTTCTATCAAAAGGGAAAATCAACACTTATTTGGGAAGATCAGAAAACCACAAGATAAAGCAGTTAAAGTAAAGTTGAATAAACAGCATTAACCAACCTCTTTTCAATCTACAAATTTTTCAACATTCAAATTGGATGAAGGGCTTTATCTGAAATGTTCGAGGAGAAAGTGAGGACTGCAGATGCTGGAGATCAGAGCTGAAAATGTGTTACTGGAAAAGCGCAGCAGGTCAGATAGCATCCAAGGAGCAGGAGAATCGACGTTTCGGGCATGAGCATCTGCCCGAAACATCTCCAGCATCTGCAGTCCTCACTTTCTCCTCGAAGATTTTAACCTACTGCGAATCCTCTTGCAAGGATGCCTTCCTTGAAGAAGCCCTCTTCCTCCCTCAACAGATTCCTGATGAAGGGCTCATGCCCGAAACGTCGATTCTCCTGCTCCTTGGATGCTGCCTGACCTGCTGCGCTTTTCCAGCAACACATTTTCAGCTCTTTACCTGAAATGTGAATCATTTCTATAACATACTCACACAAAATTTCCAACATTTTCAAATTTCTGAATTGTAATGGTAGTACTATGCCACCATAAGTATTATAGACAATGCCAATTTGGTGATACTTTTTGAGGGGAAAAAAAAAAGTGTCACTACTTTCCCCCCTGCAATGGTTTCTTTCATCATTAGAGCAAACTGAAGACAGGTTTGGAGTTTGTCACATTTGTATACTGTTTATCTAGACCAATGATTTAAGGAAGTGAATGTAATGTCCATGTTCGCCAAAGATACAAATCTAAGTAGGATAAATAAAGCTGTGAGAATAATGTAAATAGACTGCCAAATTAAATAGTTTGACTAAGGTTTGGATGGCATATAATGTGGGAATGTCAGCTCACTATCCAGCCAGATCGGAATGTCTATGATAAATGTATGCCTATCCCCTCAAAGACCTTTCAGCATTTTCTGAAGGGCCCATTGAGATACCTTTCATTGTGTCCTTACAAACAGCAAGCATACATGCTTTCGCTCTCCCAATTTTCCAAGTCCATCCCCATTTGCTCACTATCCACTTTTCCTTTGGATTCAGACAAGAGATTATTGCCTCTCTGCAATTCCCTCTAGAAGTCATTCAAATGCACCTTACTGTAGGTGACTGACATTATGTATTGACTGAAACTTGGCTCATAGGTAGCAACACACTTTCTTCAATAGGAAAACACTAAGAACAGAGGCCATTCATCCACTCAACTCTCTTTGCCTAATTACAGACTAGGACTAATGTGGAATCTCAAGACAATATAAAAAACATAGAAAATAGATGTATCGAGCCTGCATCACCATTCAATATGATCATGCAATCTCAATATCCCATTCCTGCTTTCACTCCATGCCCCTTGATCCCTTTAGCCACAAGGATCATGTCCAGCTCCCTCCTGAATATATCTAATGTACTGGCTCCAACACTGTTCTGTGGTAGAGAATTCCACAGGTTAACAGCTGACCGAAGAAGTTCTTCTCAGATTGTGACCTCTAGTTCTGGAGGTCCCAAACATCAGGAACATTGCTCACTGCTCCCACTGTTAGCTTGTCCAGTCCCATTAAGATTTAATGTTTCTAGTAAATTAGATCTTTATTTGTTAGAGGTTTTCTTTCAGACAGTAGTAACTGTCTGGAATTCGCTACCTCTGAGTTGTGGAGACTAGATCATTGAAAGTAATTAAAAGAGTAGATCGATCCATTTTTAAATATCAGAGCTTTAACGGCTATGATGGGCTAGCATGAGAAAGGGTTGACACCTGGGCAGACCAGTAATGACCTTGTCGAATGGCAAGGTAGGCTGAAAGGCCTGAATTTCTACTCCTATTTTTTTAATGTAGTCATGATGCAGTTGCTATGCTGAAAGGCACACTTAACTCTACATGGACTAGCCTCGGAAAGCATTCACTGTTTTCCAAAAATGCAGGAAATGTAAATTTTGTTACCTTCATGAATTATCTGCAACACTTCCAATGCTTTGTAGTTATCATAAACACGTACATCAAACCCCAGCTCTCTTAATCTATTTAAAGAAAAACACATGTTGACTTCTTAGTATGCAAAACTCTCTTTTTAATCATATTTAGGGATTTCTTTACTAGCTACAATTCCCAGTCATGAACAATCAAATTGCAAAAATGTTTGACTTGGAGAGTCTGTCCAGGGTGATGTCCATGAAGAAGCACTCATGAAGAAGCATGAACAAACCAAAATTCTAACCCACTTAGGCAGAATGTTGATTAGGCCTTGTGACACACATTGCTAGTTCCTTACAAAAAAGGAAGAAAAGAATAGTGTAAGCCTATAAATGCCTCAACTTTCATTGAGGGCTTTTAATCTAAAATATATCATATAAACCAGATTCTTATTTTAACCCGATTTTGTAAATGCACGCTATGGTGAAATTAATTCTATCCCAAGCTCCCATTTTCAGGTTAACATTGGAGGACACACATCATCCTGCAATTTGTGCTTATTTGCAATTGTGGAAATAATCTGCTCCCTGCCACAAAACGTTAAGTTGCAGAGTATGCTGTGTGACAATGCTATGACTTTAAAAAGGTTTATTTTGTCCTTTTTTTTGGAAGAAAAGTTTTAAGACAGACTTGCCAAGCTAATAAAAAAAAGGAGGCCTTGGGTCCTTTTTTTTTTGAAAAGTTAGAACAATAGAAGCGATTTGAAGGTGCCAGTGTTGGACTGGGATGGACAAAGTTAAAAATTACACAACATCAGGTTGTAGTCAAACAGGTTTTGTCGGAAGCAGTAGCTTTCAGAGTGCTGCTCCTTCAAACCACCTGATGAAGGAGCAGTGCTCCGAAAGCTAATGCTTCCAAATAAACCTGCTGGGCTATAACCTGATGTTGTCTAATTTTTAGCAATAGATGCAGTAAGAATAGGTGAGTCAGGCTCCCACAGAAACACACTTTTAGGTTAGCTTTCAGTGGATGTTCGGGTTTTGAAGCTGGCTGTGGAAGCTGTTGTACATCTCTCTGCCACAGAAAAAAGCTGGCGTTCTCTCTGTGCTAGAATTCTGTGTTCTTTCCACCTGGACTTGAGAAACATTGCATGTGAGGCAATCTATTTTACTGAGTTTGTCTTTGCTAAGGAGGTATTTATGGAGGAAACTATATTGGAACAGTTGTTTAGTAGTTAACTGGTATACTATTCTGTTAAGTTCTCCAGTAGAGTTAAAATTATATCAATTCTTTCTTTTGTTTTGTATTTTAACTGTAATGAAAATTATAAATAGTGTTTTGCTTGAAGCCTAGTAGTGTAACCAATTGATTCACATCTGGAAAGTAGCGCCTTATACTTGCTTGTAAATCAGATTAAAGTTCGAGTCTTGGTTATCTTCTGGATATATTTTGAGGGGAGGGGGTTTGTCTGGTCCATAATATCTGCATGCTCTTATTTTCCTGACAAATCTTTGATTAATGCAGCTTTGCAATAAATATACTGCAACACATCTCAAACAGTCTGGCATACCTTTTATCCAGACTGAATCTATCAGCATTTGTTCCTCCTCTTTCAGGTAAACCCAGATACCAGAAAAAGCGCTCATTGTTAAAGATTAAAGCAATCCCTCGCCTGCGGTGATTCATGTTGTATTCAACAGATGGATCCATGACATCATTGCTGTAACAAAAACAAATCAGCCAAATTCAGAACAATGAAGCAATACTAAAGATGCTTACTGCTGAAAGAGACATGCTGTTGAATCTTTTCATCTTGCAGCCAAGACAATGCTGCATAAAAGTGTGATGATTGGTTGGCATTATACATGTATAGTTTTGTTTTATTTACTTTTTTTTGTTTCTGAAAAATATGCTTCAATCTTCTCCCTTGGCTATATATTATCATTCAACAAGTTAGGTGCTTACCACTTCTGCTCCATTAAACCACTCGACAACAAACTTTGACATAATTCTCAAAATAATGGGTGAGATTTGTTTCCCCGGGCAATGATACATTTAAGTCAACATTTTTAAGAAAAGTGGCAACTCCCAATCTTAATTGCGCACTCAGTGCTACCTACTTTTACACAAGATACTTCATTATGTAGCTTATCCTCTACATGATATATCATAATTTTAAGAAAAGAAAATCAAAGATTCCATCTAATTAAAAGAGTTTTTTTTTTAGATTAGATTAGATTACATTACAGTGTGGAAACAGGCCCTTCGGCCCAACAAGTCCACACCGACTCGCCAAAGCGAAACCCACCCATACCCCTACATTTACCCCTTACCTAACACTACGGGCAATTTAGCATGGCCAATTCACCTGACCCTGCACATCTTTTGGACTGTGGGAGGAAACCGGAGCACCCGGAGGAAACCCACGCAGACACGGGGAGAACGTGCAAACTCCACACAGTCAGTTGCCTGAGGCGGGAATTGAACCCGGGTCTCAGGCGCTGTGAGGCAGCAGTGCTAACCACTGTGCCACCGTGCCGCCCACGAAGTTTTACAAGCAAACATGTTCTGCGATGAATTCTTTAGTTCTTATTGGTGAAATGTTTACCATGAAGGAAAAAAAAAATCTTGCAAGATTAACCCTCCAAGCTTTAAATGTAACAGGTTACAACAGATTATTTTTATAACCACCCACTTAAAATGCAATCCTTCTTTTGCATTCAAGGTTAAGATGCTATTTGCCAAAAAAAACTCAATACTTGAAATACATGCTCATTTATCATCATGCCTAAGGGGCAACTTTTTCCCACAGAGGGTGGTGTGTTGGAGGCTAGAACAACTGCAACATTTTAAAGACATCGGGATGGGTATATGAATAGGAAGGGTTTGGAGGGATATGGGCCAGATGCTGGCAAGTGGGACAAGATTGGGTTGGGTTGTCTGGTCGACATGGACGAGTTGGACAAGGGTCTGTTTCCATGCTGTACATCTCTATGACTATAAGAACCTAGTGGTTGGGAGTTGGAATGTCATTTCACCCTCAAGCCTGTTGTGCCATTCATCATGACCCTAGCTAAATCAGATTTTAGTCTCAATCTACATTCAAGGCTACCTATACCCCCTTAGTCAACAAATAGTCTACCTCTGCCTTATTATTATTCAATGATTCTGCCTCTGCAACTTGGGGGAAGAACTCCAAAAACTTTTATGACCTGCAGAAAAAATAATTCTCATCTCTGCCTTAAAAAGGAGAAAAAGCTGTCCCCCCATTACCTAGGAGAAATACCCTTCTATTAATTAATCAATCCCATCAAGTCACCCCAAGATTTCAATAAAAACACCTAAGATTCTTCTAAATGCCAATGAATACAGGTACCACCTGTCCAATCTTTCCTCATAAGAAAGCCCTTATTTCAGTGAATCTTCTCTTAACTTTGTAATACAATTATGTCCTCTCCTAAACAAGGACATAGAATACCACAGAGTTGTTATGTGCAGTCTCAATATCCTATATTACCATAGTGAAAAAGTCCTTATTTTCATTCCATTCCCATGCCATATATACAATAGCATTCCATTTGACTTTCTAATTGCTTGCTGTACCTGCACACTAAGTTTGTCATTCAAAAGGTTGAGGATTATCAGATTTGCCATGAGCTCTGTGAATGGGCCTATGACCACCTTCTATGCTGATTTTTTATGGTACCAGGACACCCAGATCTGTGTCTCAAAGTTCTGCAATCTCTCAAAATTTATAAAATAGTTTCTTTTCTACCCTTCCTGCTGAATTCTGCACTGATTTATTGAAGTACAAACATGATCTTGCTTTAATTCATATTTGCTTTAATTAATATTGCTAGCATTTGCTGCTTTCAATAGAGTAACTTGCTAGGCTTTTAAGAGGGCAATTAAGAGGCAACCATATTGCTAGGATCCAGAATTACTATTGGCAAGACCAGGGAAAAATGGCATATTTCTTTCTCAGATTGATTTTAATCAATTTAATCATTTCTCACTATTTCTGATTTAATCCTTTCATTCTCTATTTAACTAAGTATATTCCCACTCCATTCATGATCACTTTGAACAAGTACACAAGACACAGCAAAATATAGAATTAGCAAGGTATTATTTATTCTTATAAAATAGAAAACGTGAATGTTGCTGAAAGAAACATTAAAACATGCAGAAAATGCTATACCAAGCCAAGGAATTTGGTTTTCAATATTAAGTACAGAAAGATAACTTTAACATCTGATTTCCAATTTGTATCTATATAAAAATGTTAAAATTTGTATTTTGTTCAAACTCCCCTTAGACTATCAATAAAATCCTTCAAAAATGTCTTAGTGGTATACTGACGAATTTAGTTGTATATTTACTGCTGTATTTAATCGCCTGCAGTTTCTGAATCTTCAGCACTGAATTAATTGCGCAAGGATCAATGACGTATCACTATTGAGCAATTAGTATAGTTGTTAATGAATGGGAAGAATAAGTAAAATGAAAAAGCTAGCCTTAATTGATTTGGAGAAACATGATAAATGTAAAACTCCTTGTACTGATTTTTTATGAGTAATTAATTCAAATTTTTTGGTAACGTCTGAAGTTAAATTGGTGCTTGTGAGTGATCATCCATGGCTGAGTCATAGTCTTAGAGGCATTACTTCATTTATGCCAGTGATCAATCCTCCAGAATTGAAGATTAAGTTTCAGTAATTAAAATCAAATCATTACAGCAACGAAGTGGCATTCAGCCTGTTTATGTCTGTACCAACTGAATAAACTGGCCACTTATTTTAGTCTCATCACCAGCACCTGATCTGTAGCCTTGCAGGTTAACACACTTCAGGTGCAGATCCAGGTTCCTCTTAAATTGAGTGTTTCTGCCGCAGCGAGCAAATTCCAGAGACCCATTACACTCTAGATGAAGAAATTTTACGTACATTCTAATTCCTCTACCAATCATCTTAAATGTTTGCTACTTTCCCATTACTGCATACCATAAAGGGTTTGAACAAAATTATGCACTTTTACCTTTTCAAAAATTTGATTATAATTAGCAAATAACAAAAATAGGATGGGAAAGGCTTTTTCATTAAGAATATCCAACAAGATAAAGAGTCAGTCAATTGTCCAATTGGCAAGAACAGGCTGTGTGCCTGAAAGATGGACCACAGTGGGTGTGCAGTTAAGAGGTCATGTGAAGAAACCATCAGGAATATAGAGTTGGCAACCCTCTGTGGCATTTCCCTCTCCTCCATCAAACTGGTTTGAAATGACTTCAACTTCAAAGTGAATGTAAATATAATATAATTGTTTTATTTTAAAACTGTAAAATGTCTCAATGTTACATTTAAAAGCATTTGATACCTTCGCAGAATTGTTGGAAAATCGACTTCACAGACAACTGAAAAAAAGAAGAAATTTACCATCAGTGCAAACTTACAATAACGTACATTTGGAGATTTGTATTTGTGGTATGCAAGCATCAGCTGCTTGATTTTGCAGGATCCTTACATTAAAATAATATAATCAATAATCAGTACTTCAAGAATTCTCCAACATCTTAACATTTTCTGCATCAAATTTCATGACAAAGTTTGATCACAGTTTATTTTAGTTTAGAAATAACATGCCATAGAAGGGCACTGAGAACATAAACTTAACCACACTTACAGAAGAACTACAATACCAGAAAAAAGTCTGCAACCAAACTAAAGAAGAGACTTCAGGAAATAAATGGGGAAGCAGATCCAAAACGAAGTGCATAAATAACTAAACTCCAACGAGAATAGAGGGGAATTGAAATAATATCCTGTTTCAGGACCGGGAAGATTTAATTAGAGCCAGGAACAAATTTGGGAAAGCTTATGTAGTTTATCAATTAGTGAGACTCACTACATCAGTAGTGTTGCCCTTCTCACTTGAACTAAAAAAAACCATAAGAATTAGGAATAGAACTATGCGATTCAACCACTTCATCATAGAATCCCTACAGTGTGGAAAGAGACAGTTCGGCCCATCGAGTATCTCACCAAAACTCAGCTCCCTGTCACCTTGGCTAATCCACCTCGCTTGCACATCTGGCTACTCTGGACAATTTAGCATAGCTAATCCACCTAACCTGAACATCTGTGGACTGTGGGAGGAAACTGGAATACCCACGCAGACATGTGGAGAATGTCTGTGTGGAGCTTGCTCACAGTCACTGAAGGCTGGAATTGAATCCGGGCCCCTGGCACTGTGAAAACTGCAGTGCTAAACATTGAGTCAGCATTCCACCCCCACATGGCTGATGCATTGCTCAACCTCATTCTTCTGCCTCCTCCCAGTAACCTTTGATTTCCTTACTAACCAAGAACCTGTCTATCGTGCATACACTGATTCATAGATTTCATAGATTCACCATACTCTGGCTGAAGAAATTACTCTTCTCAACTCAAAGGTTTGTCCCTCCACTCCGATTGCACTCTTGGGTCCAAGTCTCTAGTAACGGAAACATCATCTCCATGCTACTCTACCCAGGCCTCTCAATATTCTTGAGAAGTTTCAGCAAGATCCCCCTTATCCTTCTAAACTCTATTAAGTGCAGTATCAGAGTCCTCAACCGATCCTCTCAGATAACAAGCCCTTCATTCCCAAGATCATTCATGTAAACCTCCTCTGGACCGCTTCAACACCAGCACATTCTTCCTTAGATCAAAGGCCCAAAACTACTCTCAAATCTTCCAAATGTAGTCTGACCAGAGTCTTACACAGCCTACGCAGTACATCCTTGCTCTTGTATTCTAGCATTCTCGAAATGACTGCCGTTAAATTTGCCTTCCTAATTACAAAGTGAACCTGAAGGTTAACCTTAAGAGTCCTAATTTAGGATTTTCTTAAATTCCTTTCTGCTTCAGATTTAGATCAGATTACTTACAGTGTGGAAACAGGCCCTTCGGCCCAACAAGTCCACACCGACCCGCCAAAGCGCAACCCACCCAGACCCAGTTCCCTATATTTACCCCTTCACCTAACACTACAGGCAATTTAGCATGACCAATTCACCTAACCTGCACATTTTTGGATTGAGGGGGGAAACTCTTTCCCCATTTAGAAAATAGTCTATGCCCCAACAAAGTGCATAACCTCACACTTTCCCATTAACACCAAATTCAAAATGCAATGATCTGGGCCAACCATACTTTTTAAATTAGGAGCAAATTTTGTGTTGCCAAAATCTTGTAGTGGGAGGTAATGTGAAATTTGGTTATTGTGGATTTTTGGGGCTCCATCAGATGGCAGTCTAACAGCTAAATGAAAAAGATAACTGTGAACTTGTTATCTTCTACTGTCACAGTACCCTGACGTCAAAGGAAACCTTTATGACTCTAGATTTAGTTCAATAAATTAGCACAAGATCACTAATATACCCTTACATTATTCTGGAGTTATCCAAATACTATGGAAATCTGTAGGCAGAAGTAAAACTAACCACACTGATTTAATAAAAAGCACAAAAGGTAGACAGTAATAATATATCAGATCTCATATGATTCCACATTCCCATAATTAGTAGCACCACACAAAAAAAAACAAATTTGTTAACTTAAATAAATATTTGGATCACTTATCTAGAAGTTATCACTGATAAATTCTGTGCAAAACCATCCATGCATAAAAAGAAATACCAAAGTTAGAAACTTACTTGTTAGAACAGAAGCAGTGAAACCACTGAAGGACACTGGCACTGAATGGCTGCAGTGCATTTTGAAGGGGGAACAGCAAACAGATAGAGATTATATCAATGGGATAGCTGGAAAAGAGGATGAGGTCCTTCAAGCCGAATTTAGGGAGTTGGAAATAGATTAAACAAGACTCAAAAAGGTAGTTATCTCTGGATTTTAGTGCCACGTGCTAATAAATATAGAAATAGGAATGAACGCTTCGCTGGGGAGATGGTGCAGGAGGGAGGGCTTTAGATTTCTGCAACATTTGGGATCATGTTATTTGGGGTGATGGGACTAATACAAGGAACCAGAATTGGACTAGCATCTTTGCAGGGGGTTTGCTGGTGTTGTTGGGTAGGGTTTAAAGTAACTTGGCAGGTAGGGTGGGATCCTAAGGAAAATGTTCAATCGGGGAAATGAACAGCTAAAATTAGTGGAAACAGCAAGGGGGTCACGGAGGCATGGAAATTATCAGCCAGTTAAGGCACAAGGAAGTTTAGCAAGATTGGATGGTTATTTTAGTGTAGGAGTCTGACAAAAAAAAAGGCAGATGAGCTGAGGGCAGAAGTTAAAACATGGGGGTATGATGTAATTGCTATCAAGAAATGGCTGAGAAGAGGGCAGGATTATCTGCTCAGTATTCCAGTTTATAGGGTCTTCAGGTGAGACTGGTAAGGAGGGAAATGAGGAAGGAATATTATCGGGGAATCAATTACATCAAGAGAGGAATGATATCCGAGAAGGCTCCCCAAATGAGGCCAATCATACTTCTGAGAGTACACTATAGGCCCCTTAAATAGATTTTAGTGAAGATCTATAGTTCGTGTTGGGGTTAAAGTTGTTAGTCGGTTCGCTGAGCTGGTTGATTTTCTTGAAAACATTTTGTCTCCCTCCTGGGTGACATCTTCAGTGCTGTGTAATCTCCGGGTGAAGCGCTATCGTTGCAATCTGCCCCGAATTTATATAGTTGTCTGTTGTGGTGGGAGGCTCTACTTTCAGTTTGTACTGTAGTGGTTTGTAGATGGGTCCGGTGTTTGTTTATGGAACCAGCAGATGAATACAAGGCCTCCGAGGAATTCCTGAGCTCGACTTTGTTTTTGGCCGTCCCAGTAATGAAATGGTGTCCTTCACTGTGAAGGACGACTGGTTGTGTCATTTTAGTGCAAGTTGATGCTTGTGTATTCCGTTGGTTTGTCCTATGTAATGGTGTATTTTTTTTTAAAAATCACATTCGTCCTGCATGTTGTAGGTATAGGGGCTTTTGTCCTGGATAGTAGCTGGCAAAGTGTGCTGTGAATTTGTGTGCTGTCATTATTTCCAGAGGACATAGAAGTTTTGTTGTTAGTTATGAGATATTTCTAATGTAGAGCAAGATGATCAATGTTTTGGGGGGGCACAGTGTCTGCTTGGTGTTGTTTGTATACCAGGCATCAGCAGATCAAGCTGGGACTAATGACAGCAATGGCTGGCCTTTCGGTCAAACTCATTCATGCCGACCAGATATCCTAAATTAATCTCATCAAAAATCTCACAACACCAGGTTATAGTTCAACAGTTTACAAGCTTTCGAAGTGCTGCTCCTTTGTCAAGTAGCTAGCTATCTGACAAAGGAGCAGCACTCCAAAGGTTTGTAACCTGTTGGACTATAATCTGGTGTTGAGAGATTTTTAACTTTGTCCACCCCAGTCCAACACCGGCACTTTCACATCATAAATTAATGTAGTCTCATTTGGCCCACATCCCTCAAAACCTTCCTATCCAGATGCCTTTTACATAGTGTAATTGTACTAGCCTCCACCATTTCCTCTGGCAGCTTATTCCATACATGCACCACCCGCTGCATGAAAAAGTTGCAAACGTTGGAGGGGCAGTGGACAGCAAAAGTTACCTCAGAATATAACAGGATCTTGATCAGATGGACCAGTGGCAGCTGCTATTTAATTTCGATATATGTGAGGTGCTGCATTTTAGAAAGGCAAATCAGGGAGGCAGGGCAGGTAATTGTATCAGCCTCCACCACTTCCTCTAGCAGCCTATTCCATACATGCACCACCCTCTGCGTGAAAATGTTGCCCCTTAGATCCCTTTTATATATTTCTACCCTCACCTTAAACTATGCCCTCTAGGTTTGGGCACCCTTAACCAAGGCAGAAGACTTGTCTGTTTACTCTATCAATGCCCCTCATGATTATATAAACCTCTATTAGGTCACCCCTCAGGCTCCGTGCTACAGGGAAAACAGCCCCAGCCTATTCAGCCTATTCAGTTTGAGCCTATAGCTCAAACCCTCCAACCCTGGCACATCTTTGTACATTTCTTTTTGAATCTTTTCAGGTTTCACAACATCCTTCCTATAGCAGGGAGACCAGAACTGTACACGGTGTTCCAAAAATAGCCTTACCAATGTCCCGTACAATCACAATATGACCTCCCAACTCCCATACTCTATGCACGAACCAATAAAAGGCAAGCATACTACATGCCTCCTTCACTATCCAGGCTACCTGCGATTCCACTTTCAAGGAATATATATCTGCACTCCAAGGCCTCTTTGTTCAGCAACACTCCCCAGGACCTTACCGTTAAGCGTATAAGTCCTGCTAAGATTTGCCTTTCCAAAATGCAGCACATCACATTTATCTAAATTAAACTCCATCTCCCACTCCTCAGCCCATTGGCCCATCTGATCAAAATCCCATTGTAAACTGAGGTAATATTTTGTGTCATCTGCAAACTTACTAACCACACTTACTATGTTCACATACAAATCATTTATAAAAATGACGAAAAGCAGTGGATCCAGCACCAATCCTTGTGGCACACCATTGGTCACAGGACTCCAGCCTGAAAAGCAACCTTCCACCACTACCGTCTTCCACATTTGAGCCAGTTCTATATTCAAAATAGCTAGTTCTCCCTCTATTCCATATAAACTAACCTTACTAACCAGTCTGTCATGAGGAACCATGTCAAACGCCTTACTGAAGTCTATACAGATCATGTTTACCACTCTGCCGTCAATCCTCTTCAAAAACCTCAATCAAGTTTGTGTGACACGATTTCTCATGTACCATGCTGACTAACCCTAATTAGTCCCTGCCTTTCAAAACCTGTCCCACCAGGTTCCCTCCTACAACTTGTTCACCAATGTCAGACTCACCAGCTTTTCAAATAGTCTCACAATGTTAGCCAATCTCCAGTCTTCAGGCACCTCCTCTGTGGCCATCGATGATACAAATCTCTCAGCAAAGTGCTCAGCAGTCACTTCCCGAGCTTCCCTGAGTTTCAGGGTACACCTGATCAGGTCCCGAGGATTTATCCACCTTTACGTGCCATTTTCTCCCTAGTTAGCCTTTTGTCCTTAATGTATTTGTAAAATCCATTTGGATTCTCCCTCACCCTATCTGCCAAAGCTATTTCATGTCCCTTTCTTGCCCGCCTGAATTCCGTCTTAAGTATACTCCAACTTCCTTTATACGCTTCTCGGGAATCACTTGATTTCTACTATCTATACCTGACACATGATTCCTGTGGGATATAAATGAATTAATGTTATTTCTGCAAGTATAAATTCTGATACAGAATAGGAATGAGAAAATACATATTCAGCAAAAAGAAAGCATGAGACATGAATACAGAACAATGGTGGATATATGGGCAAACAGGAAAGCATCTGTTTCCCCTCCTCAAGACACAGGAACTAACCCTAATCAAAGGAGGTCAAAGTGGCCTCTGGATGGAAATAGATGCTGATAGAAGAAAAGATATGCCTAATCAATAATCTATAATAGACTGAAGTCAAACACCCTTATGGGAGTCAGAGATAAGAGTTTGTCACGGACAAAACAGGATAAACAGAAGTTGTGTGATAAGTCTTAAGGAAATGAGTGACGTAAGCGAAGCAGGGAACAGACAATGGAATAAGGAAAACATATGGTATAAATTGCGAGGGTTTTTTGGATATAGTGTGCATTTTGTCATTACCTTACCAGGTAATTAGACAAAGCACCCATCTATAGGTGTACAAATAAATGCTGATCAGAAATTAGTCTCGGACTGAAATTATTAAAGTGAGTGAGCTTTTGTTTCTCACAATTGGGGGCTCGTGTCGGGGATTTTCTTCCATCACCGGGGGGAGTGGCTGGCCTTGGACTCTGGGAAGACGCGTCCCATTCCCCATTGAGGAGCGGTCTCGTGTCCCGGTTTGGTCTGCACCCTTGGGTGACTGATGTGAATCCTATAAGAGAGACATCTGAATCAGACAGTGATAGGAGCTCGATAGAAAATACGGTGACAAAAGGGGCCAGGCAACTCTGTGCACAGACCAAGGTAAGAAAAACAGACTTGTAAGTATTGCCTTGGTGGCCGGGAAAA
>NC_057710.1:137057471-137069030 GCF_004010195.1 Chiloscyllium plagiosum | reverse complement strand
AATAGACTGACGTCAAACACCCTTATGGGAGTCAGAGATAAGAGTTTTTCACGGACAAAACAGGATAAACAGAAGTTGTGGGATAAGTCTTAAGGAAATGAGTGACGTAAGCGAAGCAGGGAACAGACAATGGAATAAGGAAAACATATGGTATAAATTGCGAGGGTTTTTTGGATATAGTGTGCATTTTGTCATTACCTTACCAGGTAATTAGACAAAGCACCCATCTATAGGTGTACAAATAAATGCTGATCAGAAATTAGTCTCGGACTGAAATTATTAAAGTGAGTGAGCTTTTGTTTCTCACAATTCCTTCTTACACTTGACCAAAACTTCAATTTTTCAGTCATCCAGCACTCCCTATACCTACAAGCCTTACCCTTCACTCGAACACCGTTTCTGGACTCGTCATCTCATTTTTGAAGGCTTCATATTTTCCAGCCGTTTAAGAGTAACAGAGGTAAATAGAGGATAAGGAAATGAGTACACTAACTATCGCTAGTGAAAAAGAACTAGGGAAACTAATAGGCCCAAAAGGCTCCTAAGTCCCTTGGCCATAATGCTAGGATATTTTTAAAAAGTAGCTACGGAGATAGTGGATGCACAACAGTCTTCCAAGAATCCTTGAGTTCTGGAAAAGCACAAGAGAATTGGAAAACTTCCAATGCAACAGATTTATTCAAAAAAGGGGAAGGAGAGCAAAACAACTACAAGCCAGTTAGCTTAACACCTATCGTTGGAAAATGTGAGAATCTATTATAAAGGATGTAGTAGCAGAGCACTTAGAAACCCATTATATAATCAAGCAAATTCAGCAGATGAGGCGGAAATCATGCCAGAGTCAGACAGCACAGAAACAGACCCTTCAGTCCAACTCATCCGTGCCAACCAGACATCCAAATCTGACCTAGTCACATTTGCCAGCATTTGGCCCACATCCTCCAAATCCTTCCTATTCAAATATGCATTGAGATGCTTACAAATGCTGTAACTGTACACACCTCCACCACTTTCTCTGACAGCTTGCTCCATACGCACACCACCCTCTGTGTGGAAAAAGTGATCCTTTGGGTCCTTTTTAAATCTTTCCCCTCTCACCTTAAACCTATTCCCTCTAGTTTTGAACTCCCAATGAATTTAATGATTCATCTATTCTTCCTGCCACAGAGGGGTTGAGGGTCCTCATGCTTAAAATCAACAAAACGCTGACATACAAATTCAGCAGGTAATAGGGCAGGAAAATAAAATGTTGGTCATTATTTCAAAGGGAATGCAGTATAAAAATAGCTAGGTCCTGCTGTAACTATACAAGAAGCTAGTTAGATCACACCAAGAATACTGTAAATAGTTCGAGTCCACTTATCTGAAGGAAAGATATACTGACTTGAGGCAGGCAAGAGAAGGTTTATTAGGTTGATCCCAACCTTTTATAAGGAGAGACTGAGCAGGTGGGTTCCAAGGAGTTTAAAAAATGAGACTTGATTTTTTTTGAAATGTACAGGATTCTTAGGGAGCTTGACAGAATAGGTGTTGAGAGATTGTTTCCTCCTGCAGAAAAACCTAAGACCAGAGGACATAATCGCAGAGTTAGGGTTGTTGACATAATAGAGGTGAGAGGAATTTTTTCCTAATTGAGTAAGGAATTTGTGGAATTCTTTGCCATAGAAGACAATTGGGATTGTGTTTTTAAATATATTGAAGGCTGAGATAGGTCGATTTTTAATCAATAAGGGTTATGGGAAAAGGGCAGGAAAGCAGAGTTGAGAATTACCAGATCAGCTACAATCTCATTGAATAGCAGAGCAAACTCGATGGGCTGAATAGACTACTTCTGTTCCAGCTTAAGTTCAAGAGACAGACTGATAAATAGGGCTGAATGGCCTGGTCTTACTCCTGTATTTCCTAGGCAACAAAAGCATTCATTAGTGTAAGACAACTAAACTAACTCAACAATCAATTGTTAAATATTTCAGCTAAATGACTACAGATGCTAGTTCAGTTTCCTCGTTGTCCAGCTTGAGGTATGAGCTGTACTATTACAATTGGAGCATCGAGACTCAAACAATATCAACGTTCAAACGGACAAAACTTTTTTGATTTTGCAGTGAGAATGCATCAGAACTGACATAGTTCTGCTTTCAAAAATGGGGAAGTGATCTCAAACATTTTTTTGTTTAAAACTAATGAACTGATAATTACAACCTTCAAAAGTAAGCAATGCAAGTTATACTGTTAACGCTATTCTCTTTCAAAATAAAAAGTTTACTTACCATTTGCATTTTGTTCAACAGATTTACCATCTTGAACAACAACTAGGAATAAAGCAACATCTTTAATGCGAGAAAAACCTCAATATTGACAGTAGATTTAATTATATAGCAGCTGAGGCAATTAGTGGACTAACTTCACGTTTTAAGTTAGACAAGAAGAGTAATCAGTCCTTTTATCATGCTAGTTTATTGGCAACGGGAATACAAAGACTGCTTGAGGGTTCTTGTGGTGCATGGTAGTTTCCCTACCGGAAAGCCCGGATTCGAGTCTCATCTGGTCGAGAACTGAGTAATAGCATTTTCTAATCAACTTGCTCAGAAATATCTACAAAGGCTGCTTGATAACAGTATCGCTGTTGAACACCTCACGATTTCACCGATTTGATGTCAGATTTGAAATTTGGTCAGAGTTGGTAAAGACAAAGTCCTTATCTCTCTCACATTGTGGCCAGCTTTCTTCAAGGTCAGCAGCAAGTTTTACACTTTTGCAGGCTTCAAAATCTAGTTAAAAATCACACAACACCAGGTTATAGTCCAACAGTTTAAATGGAAGCACACTAGCTTTCGGAGCACCGCTCCTCAAAATCTAGCCCATTTCTGGAGCACAATTTGAAATAATGAGTTGTTTAATTTCAATGATCATAATATCTAGTAGGTTAATTTGGCTTTTTTTCCCCAATTTATATAGAAACGATTGTACACTTCCTATTATATTTCAGATGATGTTATAGAAAATATTCACTGGAAGCTAGAAGCAGATTAATTGCTTTAATCAAAACTATTAGGAGAAAGTTAGGACTGTAGATGCTGGAGATCAGAGCTGAAAATGTGTTGCTGGAAAAGCGCAGCAGGTCCGGCAGCATCCAAGGAACAGGAGAATCGACGTTTCGGGCATAAGCCCTTCTTCAAGGGCTTATGCCCGAAACGTCGATTCTCCTGTTCCTTGGATGCTGCCGGACCTGCTGCGCTTTAATCAAAACTATTAGCCATGGTCTACTAGAATTATTTCGCCTCAAGAAAAGAATATTCAGAAAACTACCTTTTCTACTTTTGAATTCTTTGCCATCTCTTTTACCCAATCTCCAATACTTTGTATGCTTGTAGTGTATTCTCAATCATCATTGAATTAACTGCTGGAATCACATTATTTTCAGAGAAACATGGAACACAAACCAACATAAAAACCGAGGAAATGGCAATCGATAACTTCAAAGTTGAAAAAGCAGCAAAAAGATGACAATTGAAAAAATGACCCTGAATGCAATGTTATTTCAAATAAAAGGAAAAACATACATTCAAAATTTAAGAAAAAAGGAAGAAATCCAACAAACATTATCTATACCGTTAAGAAGAGCTGTACAGCTCCCAATCTGCAACCTCCTAAATTACAACACTGCAAACACAGAAATGTTTTATGCCTCTAACCACATGTTCCAGATTACTACCATGCTTTAGATTTTTTAAAACTCCAACCTTAACTCCACTTAATCCTTCTAAAAATTAGTTCAAGTCCACAATGTAATTATTGACTTCTCAACCAAAGAAAGATTTGGAAACATTTGATCAATAAGGAATATAGTGTAGATGACTTTCAATGTGGAGAAATGGGACGTTATTCATTTTGGTAGAAATAATATAGAGATAATAATAATAAAAAGGTACAATTCTGAAGGTGTTAAAACAGAGGTATCTGGGTATGTAAGTGCATAACAAGCTTCTCTTTGCTAATTTAAGGTGCAATTGTCAGAGCTATTAATAATGCAAATTGTGTCCTAGGCTTCTTCAGAAGAAGCAAGGAAGGCATTTTAAAACTTGTATAAAAACACTGGTTTGACCTCAACTGAAATATTGTATTCACTATTGGATTGGATGGGGTGCAGAAAATATTTCGATAGAGGAATTCAAAACCATGGGGTACATGAAATCATGAGGCATAGAGTAGATAGATTGAAAAGATTGAAAACAAAAAATTACAAATTTCAAACAAACAATCAGCTGGAAACAAAAGCCAACAGGAGAAAAGACATCTTCACACAGTGAATGGTTAGGACCTGGATTGCACTTTGACACTATGATGGATGCAAGTTTAATTGAGACATTCACGATGAAACATGACTAAAAAGGAATATTATGCAGGGTTACAGGAAGGCAACTGACTGTATGGAGTTTGCACATTCTCCCAGTGTCTGCATGGGTTTCCTCCGGTTGCTCCGGTTTCCTCCCACAGTCCAAAAATGTGCAGGTTAGGTGAATTGGCCACACTAAATTGCCTGCCGTGTTAGGTGAAGAGGTAAATGTAGGAGAATAGGTCTGGGTGGGTTGTGCTTCGGTGGGTCAGTGTGGACTTGTTGGGCCGAAGGGCCTGTTTCCACACTGTATCTAATCTAATCTAAGAATACAAGTAAACTGCTCAAAGCACGAAGGCAGATATAATGGACCTTTTGAACTACTGCACCATTCTCCTCAAAGTTCATGATACTTTCAAGTTTCTTATCACGTGAAAATTTGAAATTATGCCTCACACTTCTCTGGATTAAATTCCATTTACCACTTTTCGGTCTTTGTGACAAGACTACAAATAACTTCTTACACTGGTCAGAATCTATAATGAAGGCAGAACAGTAATCAATTCAAGCTCAAGGCAGGTCAAAAAAAAATTTTATTTGAGGGCTAATGCAGTTTCTCCCAATATCTCCCTTCCCCAGAGAAAAATGCTGAAATTTGATGCTTCATTTCGTGTATTTGTCAGTATTTTGGAATGTTCAATGTGCATTAGTTTCCTTTTAAATCCAAAAGGGGTTTTGCCTATTCTTTATAGAAAACTATACATATTTGTTACTTAAAATTTTATTTTACGGTTGTAATAATGGAAAAATCATCGGCATTCATTGCAGATAACCTTTGGCAACAAACAGCAAGTTATGAAGTCTGCAGACATGCAATTAAGCACAAAAAAAAAGAAAAATCACCATCCTTTATTCCCTATTACACTGCAGAGCTTACTGTTGACTAATGTCACTGCTATTAGTAATGGTCAACAACTTTCAGATCATTGCACTAACTCTTCTTGTGTTTATTACTGCTGTTGGAAATTTTTGAAAAAGATAAACACAATATCATAGAAATACAACAGGATTGATAATAAGGTGTTAACTACGGTTTTAGCTTATATACCAATTCAGATCCCCTTCTGAACAACTTACAGTCAGAGTCGTAGAGATGTACACCACGGAAACAGACCCTTTGATCCAACTCGTCCATGCTGACCAGATATCCCAACCCAATCTAGTTCCACCTGCCAGCACCCAGCCCACATCCCTCCAAACCCTTCCTATTCATATACCCATCCAAATTCCTTTTAAAAGATGCAATTGTACCAGCTTCCATCACTTCCTCTGGCAGCTCATTCCATACCACCCTCTGCATGAAAAAGTTGCCCCTTAGATCGCTTTTATATCTTCCCCCTCTCACCCAAAATCTATGCCCTATTGTTCTGGACTCCCCCACGCCAGGGAAAAGACTTTGTCTATTTATCCTATCCATGCCCCTCATAATTTTGTAAACCTCTATAAAGGTCACCCCACAGTCTCTGACGCTCCAGGGAAAACAGCCCTAGCCTATTCAACCTCTCCATATAGCTCAAATCCTCCAACCCTGGCAACATCCTTGTAAATCTTTGCTGAACCCTTTCCAGTTTCACAACATCTTTCTGATAGGAAGGAGACCAGAATTGCACACAATATTCCAACAGTGGTCTAACCAATATCATATACAGCCGCAACATGACCTTCCAACTCCTGTACTCAAAAGTCTAACCGATAAAGGAAAGCATAACAAATGCCTTCTTTACTATCCTATGAACCTGCACTTCTTTACTATCCTATGAACCTGGTCTCTTTGTTCAGCAAACTCCCTAGGACCTTACCATGAAGTGTATAAGTCCTGCTAAGATTTGCTTTCCCAAAATGCAGCACCTCGCATTTATCTGAATTAAATCCCATCTGCCACTTCTCAGCCCATTGGCCCATCTGATCAAGATCCCATTGTAATCTTAGGTAACCTTCTCTGCTGTCCACTACACCTCCAATTTGGGTGTCATCTGCAAACTTACTAACTAGATGTCTTATGCTCACATCCAAGTCATTTATATAAATGACGAAAAGTAATTGACCCAGAACTGATCCTTGTGGCACTCCACTGGTCACAGGCTTCCAGTCAGAAAAACAACCCTCCACCACAACCTTCTACCTTTGAGCCAGTTCTGTATCCAAATAGCTAGTTCTCCCTGTATTCCATGAGATCTAACCTTGCTAACCAGTCTCCCATGGGGAACCTTGTCGAAAGCCTTACTGAAGTCCATATAGATCACGTCCACCGCTCTGCCCTCATCGATCCTCTTTGTTACTTCTTCAGAAAACTCAATCAAGTTTGTGAGAAATGATTCCCCACACACAAAGCCATTTTGACTATCCCTAATCAGTCCTTGCCTTTCCAAATACATGTATATCCTGTCCCTCAGGATTCCCTCTAACAACTTCCCAACAGCGACGTCAGGCTCACTGGTCTATAGTTCCCTGGCTTGTCTTTACCACTCTTCTTAAACAGTGGCACCACGTTAGCCAACCTTCAGTTTCCGGCACCTCACCTGTGACTATCAATGATACAAGAGGCCCAGCAATCACTTCCTTAGCTTCCCACAGAGTTCTAGGGTGGAAAATTATTATTTGTACTGATGAATAATTTCCATTACAGCTACTTAGTATATTTTTCCTCAGTTTACATTTCAGTTTCTATTATCCAGGAAGTGAATTAGCCAAATGTGTGACAAGTGAATGCTATTTGCTGTCTATGATCGTTCTTCTATGTAATTGGCTGCTTACCCGGTTTGATCGCATCACTGAAGATGTTCTCAACTCAGTGCCAGATTCAAATTGACAATTAAAAAGAGAGAATCCACACCAGATGTACTACTAGTACTTTACAAGAACCTCTCAGAGGTCAGCAGTGAGTGCTGTTAATCAGCCACTAACCGCAAATTTAGGCTCAAATGGTCCTTTTTTTGTTTGTATTGGCAATTTATTAATCTTATTCCAAAAGAAACAGAAAACAGGATTAGGTCTTTGAGCCCACTGAACCCATTTTACTATTTAACAGGATCATGGCTGATCAGACAGACATTCCTGATGTCGACTTTCCTCACCTTTCCCCATAACCGTTGAATCCTCTACTGTGGCTCAGTGGTGAGCACTGCTGTGTCACTGCACCATGGACCAAAGTTCGATTCCAACCGTAGGCAACTGTGCATGGAGTTTGCACATTCTCCCAATGTTTGCGTGGGTTTCCGCTAGGTACTCCTATTTCCTCCCACAGTCGAATGATGTGCAAGTTAGGTGAATTGGCCATGCTAAATTGCCCATAGTGTTCAGGGAAGGGTAGGTTAGGGACATTAGCCATGGAAACTGCAGAGTTACAGGGATAGGGTCTGGGAATGGGTCTAGGTGGGATGCTCTTCCAAGGGTTGGTTGGACTTGTTGGACTGAATGGCCTGTTTCTACATGAAGGGATTCTACGATATGATCAAGAATCTCAGTTTTAAATATACACAAAGATTCCACTTCCACAGTTCTCTGTGGCAAGGAATTCCAAAGGCCCTCAATTCTCAGTAGAGATTCCTCCTCTGTTCAGTCTCACCTCATTATTCTGCAACTATGACTTCTGGTCCAAGACTCGCCCATGAGGAGAAACATCCTCTCAGCATTTACCCAGTCAAGCCCCTTAAGAATCCTCTTTGTTTCATGAAATCATCCTTCATTCTTCTAAACTCCACAGTCTCTTTAGCCTTTGCTCTAAGACAATCCATCCATACCAGGAATCATTTCAATGAATGTTTGCTGAACTGCTTCCAATGAAATAAGGTGACCATACTGCTCATAGTTCCATAGATGTGCCTTCCCAACACCTTGAACAATGTGGTAAGACTTTGCTAATGTTTTAACAAATTTTGCCCAAATAACTTAATATTTCTGTGAGCCATTTGTATCCCTCTCAGTTTTTCCACCTATTTATGTGTTGATGCAAATTTCGCTACAGTTAGCAAGTTTTGCGAAGATTTGTAGCTCAAGGTGAGGTTCTGGATCTAGGTTTGCTCGCTAAACTGAAAGGTTTGTTTGCAGACGT
Source organism: Chiloscyllium plagiosum (assembly GCF_004010195.1). Lineage (NCBI taxonomy): Eukaryota > Metazoa > Chordata > Chondrichthyes > Orectolobiformes > Hemiscylliidae > Chiloscyllium > Chiloscyllium plagiosum. The sequence continues at coordinate 137,060,583 of NC_057710.1, read as the reverse complement.
TTCATCACCACACTAGGTAACATCATCAGTGAGCTTCCGGATGAAGACATTCCTTCCTTTTCTTTCCGTCCCCGACGGCATTAATATATTATTGTAAACAGTTATAGTCCCAGCACTGATCTTTTTGGAACCCTACCAGTCACCTGTCTCCAACCTAAAACAGTACCACTTATCCCCACTTGCTGTTTCCTATGAGCCAATTCTCTTTCCATGACAACATACCATCTCCAACACTGTGGGCTCTTATGTTGTGACTTAACTTTCTTTTGAAGTATTGTTGAATGCCTTCTGGAAGACCAAATACAAAACACAATGGTTTCACTCTAATCACTTGGGTTGAGACTTCCTCAAAAAGCTCTAATAAATTAATCAGGCATGAGTTTCATTTTGTGAAGCCATGCTGACTGTTTGATTAGATTTATGATTTTCCAAATGCTCTGCTACTATGTCCTTAATAAAGTTATCCCAATACCTTTCCTACAATAGCTGTTTGACTAACTGGTCTATGGTCGCTTTTTGCCTCCCTTTTAGAATATGTGTGTCAGATTAGCAATTTTTCCAATTCTCTGATATCTCTCCAGAATCTAATGATTTAAAAACAAAACATACAGAAAATAGAGGACACAAATCATAATTTATTAGCACAAAATAATTTTAGGATTGCATACAATTCCCTCAAATCTCTTGCTTTCCCCTTAACATGCTTCATTTAGAGGAGCTGGAGTATAAGCTTCCTTAGAAAATGTGTTTTTAAAAATAAAAATGCAATATTCTAGTTATTGACTAATCCACAAAAAGTATTTAAAATTAGACTTTAAAATCAAATGCCAAATGGGAAAACAATGAACTTCGGGTTTGCAAGATACAGTATCCAAACTATTCCTGCTCAACGCTACTGCCCCAATTCATTTTCTCTCCAAATCTGTTCCCAGGTAACAGATATTTTAATTGCAATTTAATAATACAGTACATCCCAACTCAGCCACTGTACGAAATAATCTCACTACTTAGTCATATGTCTTTCATCTCTCAGTAGACTCGCTATGGAATCATTTTTTCTACTTGACTCCCATGTCCCTGATTTGACCTTGAAATAAGCATTCTTGTACTTCCTACTTCAGACTCACAGCTTTTTTAAAATTCTTCAATTTGATTGGTTAAGGAGACACACAGTTGTTGCCTTGCAAAGGGCACTGCTGTTTGGGTGATGCAAACATGTACAAAACACCAATAATAGACTATGGGCAAGTGCAAATCAGGCATTTGTTCTACACTCCTAGCAAAATCTGAGCCAACAATTTGCTGCTTATAAAAGATAAATATCTAGTGTCAAAGATGCACAAACATCACAACAGATGTAGTGATTCAGGTGAAACACTAAACACTGCATGAATTCTCCATGTTATCTAAACCGAGTGAAGCATTGTCTTCCTGAAACCATTTGCAACTTAAAATAGTGGCTGTATTTGTGGTTTATTCATTTAATAGCAATTTTGCTATTTGCTTGTAATTATTCCACTGGTGCACAGTGACAGAGAAGCGACTTTCATAGTTTGATTACGTGCTCTGAATTCAAACAGTAATGTGAACTGAATTGGAATAGGATTTTATTTCATAACATTACAAAAGGCACAGCCACCTTGTCTACCCCAGTGTCCAATTGATTTTGATTGATTTACAGCACTAATGTACAAGACATGAACTTATTGATTCTAACCTCTGCTCTTCATACAAGACTACTCAAATTCTAATTCACATACATAAAAAAGAAAATGCAAATAATCAAACAAACCAATTACATGAACAGATAGTGTGCAAGGAACAAATGGCCTTTCACAGACTATTTTTAGACTTTGCACTGTGCCAATGATTTTTTTTTGTACAGTCTAGATTACACTTACATCTTGTCTTAGCAATAAAGTTCCAGGAGTACATTAGTATAAAAATTTGCATTTTCCTGACATTTAAAGAGTGTTTACAATCTGCACTTAACTTTGAATTAAATTAAATTAAACTAAAATTGTGAAAAAGATTGTATCCAGTGCTTAAATTATCTAATTAAGCCATTGGATAATTATTGGTTTCACATAAACGAAACTGAATTTACAAGAATGATCTTTCACCAACTACAGAAATCACAAAGATTGCAGGACTTCCTTCTCGACTAAAAAATAAACCTTTCATGACAGCAGATCTGGACTCATCTAGAACTTAAACAAATTTGGCCTAGTCTTTTCAAAAATAAACTCTAATTGAATAGCCAAAATTTTATGCACTGCAGTCACAGATACCATGATACTCCAAATTATGCTATTTAAAGTGTAGGTCTTACTAGTTTTGGGAAACAGATTTTAGTTAAACATGCTCAAGTTTAAAATACACCAAGTATGTAACATGTGCATCAAGTTAGCCTGCATGGCAAGTTGCGACTTGTCTCTTTAGCTCTTCACCAAAAATAACTTTCACAAGAGACTGGGGTGAACAAAATTAAAAATCACAGTCAACAAAGGAGCTGCACTCCAAAAAGCCTATAGTTCCAAATAAACCTGTTGGACTGTAACCTGGTGTTGTATGATTTGATGAAGGCAGAGATAAAAACCAGAAAGCGGCCACACATGTAAAGTGACAAAGTGTTTAAAGAAATGCAAAAAGCGTTCACTTTCAAGTGTGCAACTGCATCCAGCATTGCGAGCTTCTTGCATCCATTGTTCCTACATTTCTGTGGATTACACATACAATAGAAAAGAATGACCAAGTGTATATTTTGTATGGTCTCTCTCACTCCTTTATTCCCTCAGCTGCAAGCTGCCACTCACTCCACTTCTGGCGAATATTGTCCCTAAACCTTCCTCTTCTATTCTGTGCACTCCCACCCTCTCACTTTCCCATAAATAAAGTTGCAAATTCCAGCCTCCAAGAACACCGTGCAGGACAACAAGCAATCCTCGAGAAAAAAAAACTATTCCTCCGTTTTTTTTTCCAAGAAAAGTGTTTCAACCTCAATTTCTTTCAACATTTTCATTCATTAGTTACATGACGAAGTGGTGGATAACAGAAGAGCGTGGACAATTCTGCTTGCTTTAGTTTCTCAAAGTGGGAGGGGGGGGGAGGG
>NC_057710.1:137015079-137056923 GCF_004010195.1 Chiloscyllium plagiosum | reverse complement strand
CCATGGACAAAACCAACGTCATCTACAAAATTCCATGCAAGGACTGCCACAAACACTACGTAGGACAAACAGGAAGAAAGTTAGCCACCAGGATACACGAACACCAGCTAGCCACAAAAAGACACGACCCTCTCTCCCTCGTAGCCCTACACACGGATGAAATAAACCACCAGTTCGACTGGGACAACACATCTATTCTGGGACAGGCTAAGCAAAGACATGCCAGAGAATTCCTAGAGGCCTGGCACTCCAACCACAATGTCATTAACAAACACATAGATCGAGATACTATCTATCAACTCCTCAGAAAACGAACAGGAAATGACATCGCCACAAACCCCAGGAACCTATCCAGGACAAACATATAAATAGAAAGCAGGAGACAACAGCTTCGCTTCACTTGGAGGTCACCACTGATGATGTTACCTTGCCAGGTAATGGAACGTCTGTATATCAAACCTACAGCTCAGCGAGCAAAGCTGCACCCTAAATATTTGGTAATGTTAGTACCACGTATAAACATATAAAACTATAAAATTACAGTCTCAGCAGATAATAATTAAGTATAGTAACACAAAATAATAGGGGGAAACAAGAAAGAGATAAGGTAAGACAAGGCAAACACCCCTCCTCACCTGAATCAACTAGACCACCCGGCCTATATATATAAAACAAAAAGGAAAATCGCAAAGTGGAAAACAAATAAGCCTCCCTCCCTACCCCCCAGAGATAATATTAAACATTAAAGGCAACAAGAGAAGAAAAAAGAATAAACGGGGGGGAGAGTGTGGGGGGGGGGGAAGAGAGTGGGAGAGAGAGGGGGGGTGGGTTGGGGTGAGTGAGTGGGGTCGGAAAGGTCAAGCGCTGCCTTGGAAGGTGATTCCAACTCCCAGACAGTGAGCATCTGGGAGCGTGGGCACTGACAGGAGGAACGAGGGCCAGGTGACCCCGGGCCCTAATAACAGAGACCCCCCCCCCGCCGATCGGCCTGACGTCCCGATCCCGGTACCTGGCTCCTGGTTCGCTGCCATGGGCTCGGTGCCGCTCCGTGGGGATTCTTCTCTCTGTCTCCTTCCTTTTTTCTCTCTCTGTGTGTGAGCTCCTTTGTCTTTCTCTTTGTTTATCTCTTTCCCTTGCTCACCCTCAATCCGGGTCTTTTTTTTCTTTCCATGAGCATGCGCATCCTGCAAACCGATGAAACGCCGCCTCCCGCTCCGCCGATGGTGATTGGCCCACGCGGCTGTCAATCAGCCCGGTGCCCGCAGGTGTGGACTCCTGTGCTACACCTGGTGCAGCCCGCGCTCAGCCCATCCTTCAGGGAGAGGCATAGCCTTTGGCACGTTCACTGGGTGTCGTTACTCGCAGTTTGCCCATTGCACATGGGAAGGAGCAACTCGGTATAGTTCCTTGAACTTTGCCCATTGAGAAGCAGTAACTTGATACTATTATTTGGTGTTGATACATGCATAAATGCAGCCGAGTGCTTCCAGTATGTTCTTGTTTTTGATTTGCATTATTTGCTGCTGTTTTCAGTGCCTTGAGATATTGGCCTAGTTTGAGACAGTTTTCAAGAGCAGAATTAAAATTGTGAGTTGCCCGTGTTTGTGAACATTATTGCAATCCATGTAGAGACCAATAACTTGAATTTCCCAGTGACCAGTGCAAAGGTCGCGCACCCTGATATAATTTAGCGCCCTAAAGCACTTCAGAATCAGATTGTAGAGCAACGTTTGACACCAAATCATATAGGAAGAGTTAACTTGGCTGAGGTGGTACGTTTTTAAGGAACCTCAAAGGAAAGAGGTTTAAGGAAAAGAGCTTTTGATAGTCGAAGACATGGCCATCATTGGTACAGACAATTCAATTTAGGAATGATCAGAATTTGGGAGAATGTAAAGATCTTAGAAGGTTTAGGGCTGAGTTCTCAGGGAGATTGCAGAGATAGTGTGGAGCAAGGCATAGAGAGGTTTGAAAATAAAACTGAATTTTAAAATTAAAGAATTGTTTCATCAGAAGTCAATATAGGTCAATAAGGATTATGGGTAAACAGGCTTTGATATGAGTAAAGACGCAAGAAAGTTCTGGAGTCCTCAATTTTGTGACGAGAGGCTGACCTAAAGTTAATTTTAGAGGCAACACCAAACACATCAGGTTTTATGCATAAGATAGACAGAGGCAATGTAAAACAGAGTGGAGCAGGTATCTATATATAAAAAAACTCCTATCCCATGTGATGAATAGGCATCATCTTCAAGTGCAGACTTTGACTGGTACCATTCAGGCTATGGATTTCAGGATGAATAGGGCAGTATCTGATAACTATTTAGGTGTCCAGGAATTAGATCAATTATTTGTTTTCCCGATGATTGTTAACAACTAATATCCTGATTCCATGCCCATTTTCTTGGCATCCCAGACATCATCTACAAGATAAATGGCTGGATACTCAGATAAGTGGATTTAAAATGTTGTACAGATTAGATATTTTAAACAGTAAGGTCAATAGAGGGAATAAAAGCATAATTCAAGGTGATCTGTAATTCCCTGGCATTTCCTTGTTACCTTTCTTAAATGAAGGCAGCACATTAGCCACCCTTCAGTCTTCCGGAACTCACCCGTGACTGTCGATGATACAAATGTCTGGGCAAGGGGCCCAAGAATCACTTCCCTAACTTCGCACAGAGCTCTAAGGTATACCTGATCAGGTCCTGAGAATTTAAGTACCTTATGCATTTTAAGACCTCCTGCACCTCCTCTTCTGTAATATGGACCCTTTTCAAGATGTTTCTATTTATTTTCCCAAGGTCCCTCGCTTCCATGTCTTTCTCCATAGTAAATACTGATGTGAAATATTTGTTTGGTATCTCACTCAGCTCCTGTAGTTCCACACATAGACAGCCTCGTTGATTTTTAAGGGACCCTACTCTCTCCCAGTTACCTTTTTGCCCTTAATGTACTATAGAATCTCTTCAAATTCTACTTAACCCTATTTGCTAAAGCATTTTGCCCTCCTGATTTCCCTCTTAAGTATACCCTAACTGTCCTCTCGGGATTCATTTGATCCTAGCTGTACATACCTGACATATGCCTCCTTTTTCTTGACCTTAATTTTTCTTGTTATCCAATATTCCTCACACCTACCAGCATTACCCTCAGGACCATACTGTCTGTGAACTCACGTTATCTCATTTTTTGAAGACCTCCCACTTTCTAACTGTTCCTTTACCTATGAACAGCCTCCCCTAACCGAAAGTCCCTGCCTAATATTGTCAAAAATGGCTTTTCTCCAATTCAGAACTTTAACTTTTAAATCAGATCTATCCTTCTCCATAACTTTGTTAAGATGAATATAATTATGAACACTTGCTCCCCCCCATTGACACCTCAGTCACTTGACCTGTCTTATTTCCCAAAAGTAGGTTAAGTTTTGCTCCTTCTCTGGTAGCTGCATCCACATACTGAATAAGAGCTTTTCTTGTACACACTTAACAATTTCCTATCCAACCAAGCCCTTAATATTATGGCAGTTCTAATCTGTTTGGAAAATGAAAATCCCCTACTGTTACAACTCTATTTTTCTTTTAGATATCTGAGATCTCGTTACATATTTCTTCTCAATTTTCTGCTCGGTCTTGGGGTCCTACAGTACAATCCCAATAAAGTGATCATCTCTTTTGTATTTCTAAGTTCCACTCATATAACTTCACTGAGCATTCTCCCAGGAATATCCACCCTTAGTACAACTTTAATGTTATCCTTAAACAAAGATGTCACTCTTTCTCCTCTCTTGCCCCCTTTCTATCCTTCCTATAGCACCTATACCCTGAAATATTAAACTGCAAGTCCTGCCCCTCCCTGAGCCACATCTTTGTAATAGTTATGATAGGGAGAAAGTGAGGTCTGCAGATGCTGGAGATCAGAGCTGAAAATGTGTTGCTGGAAAAGCGCAGCAGGTCAGGCAGCATCCAGGGAACAGGAGAGTCGACGTTTTGGGCATAAGCCCTTCTTGAAGAAGGGCTTATGCCCGAAACGTCGATTCTCCTGTTCCCTGGATGCTGCCTGACCTGCTGCGCTTTTCCAGCAACACATTTTCAGCTCTAATAGTTATGATATCCCACTTCCCATATCCTCAACTATGCCCTAAGTTCATCTGTGTTACCTGCCAGGCTCTTGCTTTGTAATAAATGTAGTTTAATTGATCAGTCTTACCTCATTTTCTTCCATTTTCTTGCCTGCCTTGACTATTTAATTTGCTCCCTTATCTACTGTACCAGCCTCAGACTTGCCACTTTTTTTACTATCCTTTATGGTCTCACCCCTTTCAGTTTGAAGCCTCCTGAGTAGCACTAGCAAATCTCTCCACCAGGATATGGGTTCCTTCCAATTCAGGTGCAACCCATCTTCCTTATAAAGGCCACTTTTACCCGAGAAGAAATCCCAATGGTCAGTGTGTTCTGACGATTTGCAACCGAACACACTTCCTGCAGACAGGTCTCCAGGAACATGGAAATGCTCCATGATCGCCCATATCCAAAAGGAAGAACACATCACTCTACCAAAGACAATCTCGGCCCCTTCAGCAATCTAAAGATCCAGAAATAACCTAAAAACAAACATAACAACTTTGCTCAAAAACTCAGTGCTAACACAGTTTTACTCCTCAAAACACTGTTCTAGGATAAATTAATACCTAACTTTTATATTAAAATTCAATCAAGAGACTGATCTCAGTAAAATATAAAATCTCACCCTATTCAATATTATAAATTTTTGTTTTGTAAATCAAGATTTAGACATTTTATAAGCCTTAAAATCAAACACTAATCTGATAAGGCTCTTAAATCATCACTGATCTCCCCAGCTGCAGTGTGCAATTCCAATGTTAGGTCTCTCAAAGACAGCTGTGAAACTACACTGCTTGTTTTTATTTCCACCATCTCCAGAGATACTTGCAATTCCGTAGTCAGTCAGCTGTAAAAGTGCCCTGCTTGATGCTTGCTTGTTGATCTCTTGAGCCATTTGGAATTCAAAAGATGTTACAGTACAGATTATTCATTCAAGATGGGCGAATAATGAAGTTGTGAATAAAGAGATTCTGCAACTGAATCTGTTAAAAGTTCAAATGGATTAGAGGTTTGTAAATTTGACATCATTTGAGATAGATTAGATTAGATTACTTACAGTGTGGAAACAGGCCCTTCGGCCCAACAAGTCCACACCGCCCCGCCGAAGCGCAACCCACCCATACCCCTACATTTACCCCTTACCTAACGCTACGGGCAATTTAGCATGGCCAATTCACCTGACCTGCACATCTTTGGACCGTGGGAGGAAACCGGAGCACCCGGAGGAAACCCATGCAGACACGGGGAGAACGTGCAAACTCCACACAGTCAGTCGCCTGAGGCGGGAATTGAACCCGGGTCTCTGGCGCTGTGAGGCAGCAGTGCTAACCACTGTGCCACCGTGCCGCCCATAGATTTGTGTCAATGTTCCAAACTATACAAAGTGTAGCAGAGAGACACATGAATGAAGAGGCTACATTGTACAATCTGAATACATTATAAAGCTTTATGATTCCATGACTCTATTGATCATTGCACCAAGTGAGAATTCAATGTATAATGCATTCAATTTGTCTATTTTTGAGAATGCAGTCAACATATAAGTCAGTTCCCTAACCCTTTATTAGTTAGTTCCCTAAAGAAAATTATGATATTAATGTGGTTTGGTTTCTGGCTTCTGGCTTTTGTTTTGAATTTTGAACACTTTTGAACGGTTTTCTATGTGTGTTTTTTGAGTCAAAAGTTCCCCTGTCTGCTTTTTGAGGCTTTCTACTTTCTATGTTATGATTTATTTAGATTATATTCTGTATTGTTGACACTTTTCTTCTCATGGTGTTTAATTATATAGTCTTCAGAGACAATGAGGTATTTCTGAAGAACAGTATTGCTGTAGTGTAGAGAAATCATAACCAATTCGCATATGTAAAGTCCTACAAATAGCAATGATGTAATAGTCAGTTTTTTTGGTGCTATTATCTTGGTAATAAATGTCAGCCAGGAGAGTAGTAGAACTCCCCTGCTAATATTTGAATATCATTAGTGTTTTATCCATAAAGACACTTGCATTCCATATGATTCAATTTCTGTCCCTGTGAAGAACCAATTCAGTTCTCTTCAGACGCAAGCAGGTGGTCAGCACCCACCATACTAGCTGGCAATATATCCAGAGGTCTAGAGTCTTCTGGGATTTATTTAGTAGAGCTTCACAGGAGGCTCCAAAGCATTGAGGATGTCACCTAGAAAGGGTATGAAATGTCTGCAAATCAAAATGCCAGCTCAGGGAACATACATGTAACTACGGCAACCGGCACATTCGCTACAAATCTTTCTGCAAACCATGAACACTTATTGTTATTTTATGTTTCTAGGGACAGGTAATTTGCACTGTATCAATCAATTGTCTGAACTCTTTCATTTAATGTCCATGGAACAACCATTCAAGACACTGGATGACCACTATCACCTTGGTGGTCATCCACTATTACCTTAATCTGAGGGCTAGTTTACCATTTTGTAAGAACAAATACTTCTTATTTTCAATAACAGCACACTGTTAATTAGGTGCATTTGGCAGCAGGTAAACTATTGACAGTCATTCAGTGGGCATTGTGACCACCATATTTCTTGTAATTCTTCCCTTTTGTTTACTCATGCTAAATGGGCGGCTTATGGGCAGCATGGCGGCTCAGTGGTTAGCATTGCTGCCTCACAGCACCAGGGACCCATATTCAATTCCTGCCTTGGGCGACTGCCTTTGTGGAGTTTGCACATTCTCCCCGTGTCTGTGTGGGTTTCCTCTGGGTGTTCCGGTTTCCTCCCACAATCCCTTTGTGCAGGTCAGGTGAATTGGCCATGCTAAATTGCCTATAGTGTTAGGTGCATTAGTCAGTGGTAAATATAGGGTAGGGGAATGGGCCTGGGTGGGTTACACTTCGGGGGGTCGGTGTGGACGTGTTGGGTCAAATGGCATGTTTCCATACTGTTGGGAATCTAATCTAATCTAATTTTTTGAAAGCTAATTACTGCTGTAATAAATGTGAAATGAAATCTCATGTTACTCAGTAAATACTAGGAAAATTCCATTATTAAGGGACCCCAATATCCAACAGACCACATCCAGAATAATGTGTTTGGTATTAATCACTCTATTTAAAAAAGGATGATAATTCATTGGAAACTATTCGTAGAACGTTTACCAGACTAATACCAAGAATGTGAGAAAGTGAGGACTGCAGATGCTAGAGATCAGAGTGAAAAAGTGTGGCGCTGGTAAAGCACAGTGGGTCAGGTAGCATCTGAGGGGCAGGAGAATCGATGTTTTGAGCATAAGCCATTCATCACATTGCTAATGAAGGGCTTCTGCACAAGACATTGACTCTTCTGCTCTTCAGATGCTGCCTGACCTGCTGTGCTTTACCAGCGCCACACTTCTTGATTAATACCAGGAATGGGCAGTTGTCTTACAAGGATTGTGGTGGCCTGGTACTTGGCTCAAAATCACACCTTGATCTGATCCGTCCTCTTCTGGCAGTTTATCCTTTGCCTTCTCCTTCTCACTTCTCTTTCACAATTCTCATTCTCAACCACCATCAGAGGGAAGATAGAAAATTTCATCAATGAGAGAGCGTCAGCATTTTTCAAAGGTCAGAAGAATAAGGGACAGAAGTAGCCAAGAGGCTCATTGAGCCTGTCCAAACTTCAATAAGCTTGTGGCTAATCTGATTGTGTCCATAATTCCATTTTCCTACATGTCAAAGAAGCATGTAGATCAAAAATGTGTCTAATTCAGCCTTAGCCATATAGTAAATAACAGTGTCTATTGTTGTCTGTGAAAGAAAATTCTAAAAATACATGACTGTACAAGAGAAAGAATTCTTCTAATCTCTGAATTAAATGGAAGAGTCCTTTAGTTTTTAATCTGTTGCTCCTAATTCTGGAGTCTTTACCTAACAAAGAATTAGCTATCTCCACCTTAGAAATATTCAATGTATTGTGTCCACCGCTTTCTGAGGCAGAGAATTCCAAAGTCACGCAATCCTCTGAAAGATTTGTGGGCGGCACGGTGGCACAGTGGTTAGCACTGCTGCCTCACAGCGCCTGAGACCCGGGTTCAATTCCCGACTCAGGCGACTGACTGTGTGGAGTTTGCATGTTCTCCCCGTGTCTGCGTGGGTTTCCTCCCACAGTCCAAAGATGTGCAGGGTCAGGTGAATTGGCTATACTAAATTCCCCTAGTGCTAGGTAAGGGGTAAATGTAGGGGTATCGATGGGTTTCGCTTCGGCGGGTCGGTGTGGACTTGTTGGGCCGAAGGGCCTGTTTCCACACTGTAATGTAATCTAAAAAAAAAATCCCACACTTCAACTTCATTAAGTCCAGAAGCATTTATGGCCTACTTAAACATGTACTGGAAAAAGACTAGAAAAACATGTACTGAAAAATACACTGCTGAGATGACCATTAAAGCTAACATGAATTTAGAATATTTGGAATAGATGTTTAAGGCTAGGCCCCAAACAGTTGTGAACCTGCTACAGATGGAGGAGATAATATGTTTTATCTTTATCTTGATTCAACCTAGTGATCTTTCATGAAACCCTCTCTTGGATTTCATGTGGAAGCCTTTCGCCTTCTTTCAATCTGGTGACTTTTCACCTTCCTTAGCTTTTTTAAAACTGGAAATATTGAAAATATAATATTGAATTTCCTTGCAGAATTATTGACGAAATGCTGTTTGGTTGTTATTTAACATGTCTTTATTGTTAGTAAAGAAGTTTACAAAGCAACAGGTCAAATCCACCTCTGATTCCCAATCATTTCTGTTAACTTGCTTCCTGATAACACAGGATTATTCGTGGTAAATTATATTTGAACATTAGATGTAATTATAATGTTTAAAATTTCATAATGAAAATGAGTTATACCAAATGCATTTGGTGCGAATGAAAAAGATGTTGAACATTCAGACATTGTATTTACTAATAAGAGCTCGACCAACATGACTGCTAATCCACTCAAAGTAATGAGACACCTTTGTATACACACCAGGACGTCCATATTTCCCACATTCTTCACCCCAGCTAACTAAACCCCACACGTAGACTTCATTTCTTTCATCAGTACAGACTAGTGGACCCCCAGAATCACCTTTGCATGCGTCAACTGTTCCATCCATTTTTCCTGCCCAAGGAAAGAAGAATGACCGTTAGATGGTGATCTTCAAGTTTGAAAGAATACTGTTTCAAATTAATCTCATTTTGAATAACGATAAAAATAACTGAAACCTTTTGTGGTGCCAAAATTAGGAATGTAACTTTGTTCCATAACTTTAGGAATTGCAGGAAGAATTAAGCACAGAATTAAACATGACTAACTGCTAATTCACACATTCAACGTTAATTTGAAACAAATATTGGGAAAAGTACATGAGCAAGGAAAGTCAACTATGTCAGACAAATGGTGGTCTTCTGTTTTGTATAATTCCATGGTCCTGGAAATTTTGCAGGATTTCTCTTGGTTTTCCACAATGAGTTTAGTTACACTGTACCTTGATCTGTCCCTAGCGATTTCCTCTACCTTCTCATTTGACTTAGGTCGAAGGTCATGTAGAATTACAGAATCCATCATACAAATAAATATAACTAAAAGGTTCTAAAGGCATTTTCAGAGTTTAGGTTTAAAAAAAAATAGAATTTACATCCAGAAACTCTGACAGAATCCAGATACAAAGTTCCTGGTCTTAGATGGAAGTTTCATAGAGTATGAAGTAAACCACCAACCCCAGATCTGTTCCATCATTCAGTCAGATCATATCTGATCTATACTTACACTCTCCATGTGCGGCTTTGCACCATATCCTTTAAACCAATTAGTGAACACATTTATTGACCTCAGTGTTGATCATTTCAATTGTCTCAAAAAAAAACAAATTTTAGTTTTGTGAAAAAGTGCTTCCTGACCAGAGGGAGTAATTATTATTAATTTACCCCTTACCAAATATGGTCTCCACCCTGGTCCCCTAGTCTCCTACCTTTCAAGTAACCTTGTTTTAAAGACATGGGGTCCATTCATCTTGAGGGGAAAAGGCACTATCATTGAAATAAATGCAAAATACAGTGGATGATGGAAATCTGAAATAGTGGCAGGAAGTGCTAGAGAAACTCAGCAGGTCTGACAACAGCGCTAGAAAGAGAAACAAAGTTAACATTTCAAATCCAGTATGACTCTTCTTCAGAACTAGAGTTCCAAAGAAGTCTTATTGGACTTAAAGTTTGTTTCTCTCTTCATAGATGCTGGCAGACCTGCAGCCTTTCTTCAGCACGTTCTCCTGTCTATTATTATAACATAAAAGGGTCAGGCTGCAAATGGGACCCCACTACACAGCTTCCCTGCTCTTAATAAGTCTCAAGTTCATCACGTCCAATAAAAAGTAAGTTCATTTATTTATGCAATGTCAACCTACATGATATGAGGTTGAAGACGGGGCATTTGGGCATGGGAGGGGAGTGGGATGTCACCAACAAATCATTAAATATCTGTAACTAAAACAATAAACAAAGTAACCGTACGTCCATTAGCCTGGCTGGAGGGGGCGACAACTGAACCAATAGCATTTCAATCAGGAGGGGGCGACAACTGAACCAACAGCATTTCACTCAGAAGGGGGCGACAACTGAACCAATAGCATTTCACTTAGTGGCAAGTGTTAGTTTGTACAGAACAAGTGGTAAACAAAATTCTGACACATGCACACTGCTACATTAAGAGAACAGCAGCTGCTAGCACAAACCTCATTGCATTTCTTGGCCTTTTCTTCTAGGAATGACAAATTGGCAGAGAGAAATACTGGTCTGCTGCCAGGATGATGGCCAGCCATTAGAAATTCAGCCACACCAGGAATCACAGGTCCAGGTAGAATTAGTAAGGGGAAGTGGACTCCGGGTGCTACACAACACCAATATGGGCCAGTATAATGGGTACTGTAAATAGGAAAAAATATTCCCGAATAAAAAGTTCAGCCCTCAGTTTAAGAGCATTTAGCTAATGATCGGGTGGAGACTACAATGAAAGGACTACAGTAAAAGCTGAGGCCAGAGAATCAAATTTATGTAAAGATGTGGGTGGCACGGTGGCTCAGTGGTTAACACTGCTGCCTCACAGCGCCAGAGACCTGGGTTCAATTCCCACCTCAGGCGACTGTCTGTGTGGAGTTTGCACATTCTCCCTGTGTCTGCATAGGTTTCCTCCGGGTTCTCCGGTTTCCTCCCACAGTCCAAAAAATGTGCAGGTGAGGTGAATTGGCCATGCTAAATTGCCTGTAGTGTTAGGTGAAGGGGTAAATGTAGAGAAATGAGTCTGGCTGGGTTGCTCTTCGGAGGGTCAGTGTGGATTTGTTGGGCCAAAGAGCCTGTTTCCACACTGTAAGTAATCTAAACCCTGCCTTATCTGAGAAAGGCCTCCAGAAATATGTAACAGGAGGCAGGGCCAATGTTACAATCAATGTTTTACTTTATATAACATCAAAGATAGTTACTCAGTAAAACAGTCTGGGAGGAAGTAGCTGCAAAACAAAACCTCTCATCCCGAAGAGTACAGTGTAAGTGATGGATAGGCATCATCTTCAAATGCAGACTTTGATTGATAGCATGCAGGACATGGGTGTCAAGATGAACAGGGCAATATCTGATAAGTACTTGGTTCTCCAGGCATTAGTTCAAGTATTTGTTTTCCTGGTGATCATTAACAACCAACATCCTGATTCCATGCTTAATATTGTAGAGAGGATTCAATATTTTAAGCAGTAAGGTCAGTACAGAATAAAAACAGCATTACAAAAAATTCAAGGTGATCTATGCCATTTTTGCTGTACCTCAAAAGAAAAAGTCAGTTCTTTCTATCCCCTGAACAATGTGGGCGATAGTGAGAAAGTTGGGGAAAACACAGGAGATTGGATATCTCCTAATGTCAATGTTGAGAGCCAACAGTCTTATTTTCCTCTGAAGTTTTGAATGGCAAGATGAGATTCTCATTTGTGTTTTGTGAGAGACCTATCAGCATGCAATAAACATCTCATTTTTACCTAATCTCACCCCACTGATATGCAGCTTCCCATTCTTCAAGCTATCAGATAGAAGCTAGATGTCACTAAATGTCAACATGAAACTCAAGGCCGTAACCTGATGATTCCAGCTCGCCACTTATTCCTCCACCTTGGGCACTAGTGGCACGTTCCATGGGCAGTGACTGCATGCACCCTTTACTATCAGGATAGGATAGCCAAGACTCCTCAGTCCAACATGTCCAGGACAACAGACAGAAACCATGCAGAGCAGCAGTTGACAACCAGCGCTTGAACAAATGCACGGCTCTGCTTTCAAGACAGCATCAAAAGTTCTGGGAGGTTCTGGCAGTGGCCAGTATTTCTGTCTGTGACAAGCAGGAGAATACAATGAGTGTGACACCAAAGGGATGTGGTGCATAGGTTAGTGGGAAGTGTAATGGAAAATTAACAAATTTGAAAGAGAATGCATTTCTAAAATTTAATGCTGTGCTGAGCTTTGAAAACAATACTTTGAGGTTTGCAGCCAGCTTGTCTCTGTTTGAACTTTGTAAACATTCAGCTTGACCTTGCGACAGTCGAACTCAGCGAAAGCTAAAGAACTGTTATGTCCAAGATCAGGGGATGAGAGAATAACAACTTGAGTTTTCCCAGTCTTTGCCCTTGAGAGCGTGATAAGAAACAGTATAAGACGAGTATCCGAATTATGCTCAAGTACCTCTTGCATAAGGCATTTTGTCAAGTGCAGAGGGTTCCTTTGCAAGGCCTGTAATAAAATTTTTCTTTGCTCTTGCTAGCATTTGAGTTGAGTTGATTTAATTTCCACAACTGGAAGATAGCACAAAACCTTCATCAAGGGAAATGTCCACAAAACTCCACAAAAATGACTCAGCCAATTTCTGATAAAATTTAACTTATCAATCTAATTTTAAAGCCAAGTTGTTAATTCTTTTGCTGTGTTTTAAGTATGTTGTTACTTTCAGAGCATGTCGCTTAAGTTGTTTTAAGAAGGAAACACAATATTATGAGTGAAATGAAATTGCTTAGATTACTAACAGACCACTGAACTGTATCAGAAAACCAAGTCTACAAAAGTAACACCACGTGGACAGCTGGACTTAAAAAAGTATGGTTTTTAGGAAAATCGACACAAAGAAAATTTTAATACAAGCACCTTTTCATTTTAATACAAGAAGTTTAGCTATATATCTAGTGCAGAACTTGAAGCACTCTTATTGAAATGCCAGGCAAGTGAATTTCTGTGACTTCTTATATGCTACAGAATATAGTCATACCGTCCAAGATTTGACTTTGCAAATAGATCAGGAAAAGGAGATCCAAATAAAAGAGACAGAAGAAATAAAGAATCAAACCTAATTCGAAGTTCATATTTTGCAGTCTTGCGTTTGTTGCATAAAGTTCGGTGCAGATTGTAAAACATTCATGTTAGATAAGATGAGATTCTCTGCAGTGTGGAAACAGGCCCTTTGGCTCAACAAGTCCACACCATCCCTCCGAAGAGCAACCCACCCAGACCCATTCCCCTACATTTTACCTCAACAAATCCACCTAACACTGCGGGCAATTTAGCACGGCCAATTCACCTAACCTGCGCATATTTGGACTGTGAGAGGAAACTGGAGCACCCGGTGGAAACCCACGCTGACACTGGGAGAATGTGCAAACTCCACACAGACAGTTGCCCGAGGCGGGAATTGAACCCGGGTCCCTGACGCTGTGAGGCAGCAGTGCTAACCACTGAGCCACCGTGCTGCCCATTTTGTATCATTAAGGTCACACTATGAGATCTTGCCCCAGTGGTTAGTACTGCTATCTCACAGTGCCAGTGACCCGGGTTTGATTCTACCCTTGGGCAACTGTTTTTGCACGTTCTCCCCGTGTCTGCGTAGGTTTCCTCTAGGTACTCCAGTTTTCACCCACAGTCCAAAGATATGCAAGTTGGATGGATTAGCTTTGCTAAATTGTCCCTAGTGTCCAGGGATGTGTAGGCTGTGTGGATTAGTCATGAGAGTGCAGCGTTACAGGGAGAGGGAGGGAGAAGTGGGTTGGGCAAATGCCGACTCGATGCGCTGAATGATCTGCTTCCCCACCTTAGGGATTCTATGAACTGAGTCAAGAGCGTGTAGATTATAAACAAGAGTACAAACTTCTCAAACAGGATTTAAAAGATGGTCAAAATGCTGTCAGAGAGTAATTGAATGACATAAAATCAAAGGAAGATCAACACCTACTGTGGACTGAAAGTACATGAACCTGAAGAAAAATAAGAAAAGTAGTATGAAAATATCACTGCACTCACTATTGGAAATTTAGTCCCAATGCCAGATCAAATACCTGTATCAGTTCCAAACTCACCATCAGATCTGCAAGCATGGGTTTCATACTGGGAATGGCCAAATCTGTCACCCCGATTGAAGAAATTGCAGCTTGTAATCCCCATTGCACCTCTTGCATTACTATTTCTAACTGTCCGGTAATAAACCCCTCACCTCCACCTACAAAGAAAACCAATCCCGCTGCACTAATATCGAGTATTAAAGACAATCATGGATATATGTTAGGAGAAGAGGAGAGATACGTTCCTCTTTACTATGCAGGAAAACAATCTGGAAGACTCTCTTAAGTAGTGGAAACGTATGATCCTGATAAGCTGATGTCCTACGGACGAGGAACCTGACAGTATCTTGCTGATACATCAATGCAAAGTCAATTGACAAGTTGTACCAATGTTCCAAAAGGCAGTCTGCAGTGACTATTCAGCAGAGAATTTGAAGGGGAGGTCGGTATGTAAGTTGGGGAAGAGGGTAGCTGAGTATTACTCACTTTGGTGTGGAGATTGAGCTCAGGGTGAAGCCAACATGTGGTGTAACACATGAATTCTTTCAAGTGTTAAGTAAAATCTTCACAGTGAACATTGCTGCAGAAGTTCTGCCCTTCAAAAACAACCAGTCAGTGAGAGAATGATAGCTCGAATGAATGGCAGTGACACCCAGGAAACAGTCGCTGCTGCTGCCAGATAGCAGACAGAAGGGTTGAGTGTATTAACAACATGGACAAGTTGTTACTCTCAGTGGCAGTGCTGGGTCCCTCAATCAGACTCAGAAATCTTTTTAACAAGGAGGACCTTCCCTGTCAGCTCATGAGCAAATATGACCAGGACCACTCCCCACATGCTCCTGTCCATTGTTCTTTACATAGTGGTGGAGGTGAGATGTAACTTTTAAGTTGACCTTTAATTACTTATGTAAGGGAGTCAATTGGCAATGGGCCACTGATGGGCCTTTTCTGCCAAGGTGGAGGTGGGAAGGTGGCAGCGTCTTCACTGGGACTGTGCTTGGCCAAATCCCCCCTTGCTGCCAAAAATGACATGGAGTGGGCACAAGGTTCTTCCCATTTGTAAGGCAGGTGCTTTGGTGATGGTCATCTAAACTCTGCATTTGTGCTCTTCATTCACTTTCAACAGGTGTATATTTTTAACACATCTTTGGAGTAGGTGAAACTTGAAATTGGGCCTCCTGGCTCAGAAGTAAGGGTGTTACCATTGCACCACAAAAGCCCACACTTTCAGCAGTTAGTGCAAACAAACACTGTTAATGGAAAGCTCCTTGCTATCTCGATAGAATGTGAAGTGGAAAAATTGGAACAAAAAAACCCAAGACAAAAAGATTAATGGAGGAATTAATTGTTGATGAAGCATGAACAAATGAAATAATTATTCAGCAGAACAATACAGCAATTCAAAGTTACTAGTAAGCACAACATGAGAACAACTTCCATATATTGGTAGTTACCTAGCTATACTGAATGTCTCATTCCTATTGCCTCCTTATCAACTGGGTTGGTATTTAAAAGGATGAGGAGGGTGGCTGGACTGCTTATTGTAACCCCACCACATTCCCAGAATCACAATCAGTTGATGTGCCAGAAAGAAGCTCTCGTGAACATCCAGAACTCACTGCGGGGTGGACCTCCAGCCCTCAGTGGGAGAAAGTCCTACCCTCAAGAACTGCTGGCCAATCGTTTTAGCCAGCAACTGTAGAAGTCCCGGCTGCACCAAAATTCCCTACACTGAGCTGCCAGGGAGCAAGCCAGCTCCTGAAGTTGAGAAGATAAGCACGAGATTCGGCCTTATTGGGTGGAGAGAAATCGAACATTCTGGAGAGGTGGGTGCAAGAGGTTAGGGGTTGCTGGTTGGGCAAGTTGCAAGGAACAAACAGGGCTAACATCTAGGAAGACTGCACCTGGAGCACATAGTACCACTGCACTTTTTGTCTTTCATCGATTTGGGCTCTAGAAGCAGGACAGCTAATCCCACCCTGTGCCAATATCACTATACTATAACATGGATAGCATCATATTCTAATAAATCAACTTGGAAAACAAAGCTCAGTTGACAGTGAGTTGTTATAAAAAGTTGCAGGCATTGCAAATTCAGAACTTGCCACCATATTGGAGGGCTAGCTCAGAGTTGGGTGGCAAGGTGATAGTCTCGGCACCCTTGAAAACCTGCCCAATTTTTATGTTGGCAAAGCAAAGAATAAATGTCAGGAATTCTAACATGGAGTTCAGGCTTGCACTTAAGTATGGAAGCTTATACCTAGTGCTGGGTGTTTGGCCATTGGACTTCATTCCAGCACAAAGTTGAAAGGATATGGTAAAGAGTGACTATGTAATACAATGCTTCTGTTCAGTCATCTCACCCTGCTACTGTTCAAAATCAGGCCTCAGAAAATCAAATATTTTAGCCCAACAATATCTTGGCAGTTTTAGGCAAATAATAGTGTTGCCTGGCTAATGTTTGCCAGTTGCAAAAGAAACATGATAAAAATATTAAGTGATTATTTGTTTGTAACAGTGGTGTTCTCTGAAGTGGGTACCAGGAAGGTTTCTTATGTTGTTATGGGAGAGGTGTGATGGCAATGAAAATGTTTTTTAATATGGTTCCTTTCTAAGCAGGCCAGTAACTTTCTGACAGCTGATGACTTTGTGATTTACTGCCATAAAGAAACAATAGTATGGGCTTCACTTTAGCCAGGATGTGGTTTTGACATGCAACTTGAACCTTCTTGGGGCTGATGTACAATAACTGAATTAGGAGGCAAGAGAGGTATCAGAGATTCCAGAAGACCATGTCAACTGTACCAGTAATTAATTTACTGAAGGCAGTGGTTTCAACAAGCAAATAATCTTAACATCAGTGACATTATGGGCATCTATCAATGAAGTAGAACAAAGTAGATCCAGATCTCACCCATTACCATTTGGCACCTATTACTCCAGGGTCTCGAATAAAAAATTGTGGATTGTGGAAGAACTTTTAAAAAGTGGACCAGATTTTATGAATGAGATCAAAGTTTTAGCTTTACCTGCACATTCCATTCCTTCATAAAAATCAGACTGGTAAATATCTGAACAGTTTCCAAATATATTGAGCTCAGCCCAGCGTAGGATGCTTACTCTGTCCTCTAAAAATACAAGAACACAAGTGACACATCACTCATGATGTATGTTATTCAAGCTACTTAACATTATCATTTGTATTGCAAAGCTGATTAATTATGCTCCAGCAGGAAGTTCGCCCATGAGAAAGCCCAGGAAAATGTGTTTTGTAGAATTTTCAAGACACATTTAATCAACTTAATTAATTTTCCATACAACTCAGGTTCTTACAGGTGCATTTAAAATTATTAGTATTTCTCCAAAGAGAACTTTCCCACAATCTTCAAAATGGAAATCATCAAATCTTAGCAAATCAACAGAGTTAGTTCCAATCCAATATTGGAAGAAGCCTAGCAACTACTTCTTTGAGCTGCTGATGTCAGAATCCTTCTCTGAATTGGTCAAGACTGAATTGGACCGTTCACAACCTTGGCATTTTTGACCCTGAGCTGAGATTCTGACTCTTTATTCTCTCCAACTTCAAAACCCCAGATCATCTTCAGTAAGGCATTCAACAAGGTTCCCCGTGGCAGACTGGTTAGCAAGGTTAGATCTCATGGAATACAGGGAGAACTAGCCATTTGGATACAGAACTGGCTCTAAGTAGGAGACAGAGGGTGGTGGTGGAGGGTTGTTTTTCAGATTGGAGTGCCACAAGGATTTGGATGTGAACATAAGAGGTACAGTTAGTAAGTTGCAGATGACACCAAAATTAGAGTTGTAGTGGACAGCGAAGAAGATTGCCTGTGATTACAATGTGAACTTGTTCAGATGGGACAATGGGCTGAGAAGTGGCAGATGGATTTTAATTTAGATAATTTAGATAGTTTAGATAAATGCGAGGTGCTGCATTTTGGGAAAGCAAATCTTAGCAGGATTTATACACTTAATAGTAAGGTCCTAGGGAGTGTTGCTGAACAAAGAGACCTTGGAGTGCAGGTTCATAGCTCCTTGAAAGCGGAGTCGCAGGTAGATAGGATAGTGAAGAAAGCGTTTGGTATGCTTTCCTTTATTGGCCAGAGTATTGAGTACAGGAGTTGGGAGGTCATGTTGCGGCTGTACAGGATATTGGTTAGGCCACTGTTGGAATATTGCATGCAATTCTGGTCTCCTTCCTATCAGAATGATGTTGTGAAACTTGAAAGGGTTCAGAAAGGATTTACAAGGATATTGCCAGGGTTGGTGGATTCGAGCTGTAGGGAGAGGTTAAATTGGCTCGGGCTGTTTTCCCTGGAGCGTCGGAGGCTGAGGGGTGACCTTATAGAGGTTTATAAAATCATGAGCTTAAATAGACAAGGTCTTTTCCCTTGAGTGCGGGAGTCCAGATCTAGAGGACATAAGTTTAGAGTGAGAGGGGAAAGATATAAAAGAAACCTAAGGGGCAACGTTTTCACGCAGAGGGTGGTGCATGTGTGGAATGGGCTGCCAGAGGAAGTGGTGGAGGCTGGTACAATTGCAACATTTAAGTGGCATTTGGATGGGTATATGAATAGGAAGGGTTTGGAGGGATATGGGCCGGGTGCTGGCAGGTAGGACTAGATTGGGTTGGGGCACCTGGTCAGCATGGACGGGTTGGACAGAAGGGTCTGTTTCCATGCTGTACATCTCTATGATTCTATGATCTTATTCAACTTCCATAACTTTGTCCATCTCCACATCACGTCAACTCATAGGCCACTGAAACCCTCATCCAAGCCTGTGCTATCTCCAGGTTTGACTGTTCCAATGCTCTCCTGGTAACTTTTCCACCCTGAAATATTCATATATTTGAGCTAATCCAAAAATTGAGTATAGAAGTTGGGCCATCACATTACAGCTGGATGAGACTTTGGTAAGGCCACGTTTGGAGTACTGCCATGCCATAAGAAAGATGTTATTAAACCGGAAAGGATGCAAAAAAAATGTACAAGGATTTTGCTGAAACTGGAATGTTTAAGTTATAATAAGAGGCTGGTTAGGCTGGGACTGTTTCCCTGAAGTAGAGGGTTGACCTTGTAGAGGTGTATGCAATCATGAGGGACATAGATAAGGTGAATAACCAGGATCTTTTCGCCAAGGAAGGGGATTCCAAAACTGGAAGGCATAGGTTTAAGTAAGAGGGGAAATATTTAAAAGTTCCTGAAGGACAACCTTTTCATACAGAGAGTGGTGCATATGTGGAATGATATGCCAGAGGAAATGATAGAGGTGTCTACAATTACAATATTAAAAGACATTCACATAGGCACGTGGACAGGAAAGGATTAGAGCGATATGGGGACAAAATGAGGAAAATGGAACCTGTTCAGTTTAGGAAACCTGGTTGGATGAATTGGCTGAAGAAGATGTTGCTGTGCTGAATGACTTTATGATTCTTTAACTTGGTTTTCTATGAATTAACTCACATCAAGTCCAGTTAACCCATCATTCCTGTGAATACTAAACTATATTAGTCTCATTCTAACAATGTTTCAATTTTAAAATTTGTATGATTATTTCAAATCCTTCTTTGGTCCTGTCCCTACCCACCTCCATAAGCTTCTTATGTCCTATAGCACTCCAAAAGATCTCTGCCCTCCTAAAATTCACTTCACAATTGTTAGGCATAACTTCATTGCACAGGCCTGAAATTCTACAATTCTTAAACCTGCCCCAGTATTTCTCCTTTAAGAATTTCCTTGAAACCTTCTACTTTGACTAAACATTGAGTTGCATAGTATTATCTCTCGATATGTTAGTTGTTCCCATGAAACACCTTGAGATACTTTACAATGTTAAAGCTTAGTATCAGTGCAAAAGATGTGTCTTTCACATTAGAAAGACATAGGTTGCCATGACTATTTTTAAAATTCTAATTCTGAATACATTATTAAACTCTGCTGCTCTTGTATTTGGGAACACATTACTAGTGAGTGTAAAAGGGAATATTTGCTTCCCCCCACCCCCGGCTAATCTGTTTACCACTGGATTCTTTGGATGTTCATTATCTTCCCAGCATTTACTGAGAAAATAAACCACGTAGGAAGTGGGGCTGGAGAGATGTGGGAAAGTACGGTTCAGGTGAGTAGTCACTGTTTTGCATTCAGAAAACAGAGCGGATTTCCCGGAGGTCCTACAACATTTTCTGACAGGATCTGATGAACAGATTTTAGTTCTATTCCTGGTAGGGCCAACCATATTGAGAAGCCAAATGGCACAAGGCCAGAGCCAGGAAGTGCAGAAGAGGAAGGATGTGCTTGAAGAGGATGGAGAATGGGAAGGATAAAGGGTTGGAAAAGGAGGTCAGAGGCTGGAGGCATGCAAAGTGGGAAGATTGGAGGGTGGAATATGGAGCTAATCAGGTCTAGCTGTTAACAGGAAATAGGAAAAGCCAGGTAGGGAGAATGGAAAGGCTGGACGGTTGGTCAGAAGGGTGAGTAGGAGATTTAAATAGCCGAAGGGGGAGGGGTTCTTTAAAGGTACTAAATAAATACATATTATTTTTGGTATTAAGGCAGTTAGCCTCATTAAAATACACATCCGTGGAACCAGAAGAGGCTGGGTTTGGCCCAGGTCAGATTTTGGGTTAAGTTTTTTTTAACGTCTAACCCAATCCAAACACAGCAAATTTAAAAATTCCATCCAGTGATATGGGAAGTAAGTTGAATTTCATTTAGTGTGGGAGCTTAACATGCATGATTGTGGGCTGCATTAGTTTGGGGGAGAAAGAAGTAGAAACTAATGCACAAGATATTATCATGCCAGTTTAAAGACTTTCTGTCTGTATGAGATTCATTCATGAAGGCTGTGTGTGTGTTTCCAATCGTTAGAAAGTGGATATATATGTTAGAAAGATACGTACTAGAATGGATGTGAGTGCTTACAGGTTTGGTGTATGTGCACATGTGCATGTATGCATACAGCAGATACGTGTGCTGATTAGCATGTGTCTTATGTGTATTTATATGTACGTGTTTCCATACTGTTATATTAGAAAGTGCATGCTGGGTGGCTTAACATAAAGGCAAATGGCAGAAATGATAAAAGGACACAATGGGAAGAGGTACAAAGAATCCATGATTAACAAAAATCATAAACCCAGCTCTGACATAATATTTTTTTCTTCTAAGCTTTGGGCTTTTAAATACAACAGACAATCTTACTCTACACTCACAAAATGACCTGAAAAGCTTCAATTTTTCACACTTGTTTGTAGATTAAGCAGCATCAAAACTTTGACCTGCAATGTGGAGCAGTAGAGCTATGGTAACCCACAGCCCTCCGTACACTCCGTGTTTCATTGATGCATGTTTTGAGATATGTCGGAGGATAATTACTGCTAGGGTTGGAAAGAGGGCACCATTTTCCAAAACTACATAAGGGAAAGCTGAAGAATTGAGAGAAAATAAATTTCTCGACTAGAACTTCAAAAATGTGAGTGAGTTACTTTTTGTTGGAACAGGAAATTTAGATCCTAGTTTAAAGACATTGCACTATTACAATGTTAACTTTAAAAGTAAAATCTTTACAGAGACAGAATATTCTTATCATGTAACTCTGTATTGACAAGCTTACCTCGTGCCTGACCCCAACCAGATATTATGCAAGTTTTCTTGGGTCTGAATAGATACTCAGACCAGGGAACACAGACAGGTTGGACATCATGACTCAGTGGAATACATTCCTTGTCTAAAAAAACGTGCTTCACTTTTATCAAGGCAATATCATTTTGATACGTTTTAGCATTGTAGTCATGATGGATAATGATTTTTTCAACTGGTAAAATTTCTTCATTATCTGCAATATCTCTTTTATTGTGCTTTGCAATTCTAACCACATAGTCAGACATGTGGTAGAGCCTGGAATAAGGACAAAAGAAATTAATAAAAATAATTTCTGCAATGTATTTCCATTTTTTTTCAGATATTATAGCAGCAATGTAAATTATGAAAATGTAAATGATATTTGTGGCACAGCTTACATTTTATAGACAAACTGTATGGAAAATTACAGGCAGAGAACTCTGTTCACTTAGTGAGATTTATGTTGGTTTCCTGGGCCAGACAGACAGCCTCTAGTTTCTACCTGTTCTGCCCTTTTGCCATTCTTCAATGATACCAATGAAACATGCTGTGTACGTCAAGCACATAACATCCCGTGGTGGTGTCTGCCCCTGGGGAATTGGCATAGTCTGCTTAGTGCAGCTGGTGCAAAACAAACATATTTCACCCCATAGTCCATAAGCAGCAGGTTTGTTTCTCAGGTAACTAATAAATCAATTAACTGTATCGATGCTGGAAAACTACGGCATGCACAACTGTTTGGAGAAAATTGCAGACACCCAAACTAGAAGTAGAACAACTAATAATTTTTTTTTATGTGGAATGATAATATATGGGACTTGGAGTATTTGAAAAGACAAAGTGTGGATTTTAATGTTGACAATGGGGTCTTGCCTGCTAGTTGGAAAAACCAGACACCTCTGTTGGTGAAGACCTTCCAGAGTTTGGCCAACAGTGGGTCTTCCCAGGGATTTCATATCCTGACAACTCTCTACTGCTATTCAACACAAGTGGGAATAGTGGAAGGTATTGGTAATGTTACCAACAGAGGCCTGAGGCACAGCAGGACCCAGACCACAGTTGATTGCAGATGGAGTTTGCAGGAAGGCTACCACTGACTAGATCTTTGGGACATTGAGAAAAAAGCACAAGGCGGCACAAGTCAATGGGCACTATGCAGGGTGTCCAGTCCTGACATAAGCCCTCCGACACCACTCTCTACCCTGGAGCACGTAGTTTGCTGTTTTGGTTTCCTGAATTGCAGTTCTTCTGTTGGTCACTGGTTGGATACCTGCAGTGGTGGGATGAGGCCCTTAATAACACACTTAAGGACTTCAATTAACATCTAATGTGAGACTGTCCACCCTGGAATTAACCAAGCAAATGTGGGCTGGTGGTACCCCTCCCATACCTTGCAGCCTGATTAAATACCACATTGCAAACCTGCCACAGACAAGAGTGTCAATAAATTCCATCCAGAGTTTCTCTGGGTAAATTACTATTTCTGAATTCTTACTGCCTTATGTTAAAAAGCAAATCCTTTACATCAAAAGACTTGGAATAAGTACTGGTTCTCAGATATTTGGAATTAACTTTTCATTTTGAAGCCATTGTTGATTTATGCAGGAGGGAGGTGTTGTGGGTGAACTCACCACAAGTTACCTTTAATTTGGCTGCTTATTCAGAAATCTCACAGGCAATCAAGTACTAAAACAATGATTTCAACGTTATTGCATGTAGCAACCAAAATAAGACCCCTCAAGTAAGCAAGTTAAACCTCACAACCCAACTTGGCTATTACCTGATTAATATTGTCAGGATTCTGCTGAAAGTGTCTGTCTCTGAATGTCCAGGGTTCAATCCTTGAGCAGTGTTGTTTTTCGAAGTTCTGCTCTTGAATTGTTCTGTTGTTGGATTTTTATACAGTTTTCTCTCTTCCAAGTTTGTGATGTGACATTATTAATGATTCAATAGATTCTTTCATCCCTAACATTGAGTACTTTCCTGGAGACCTCTAGTCAGTAGCTTTCCTTTTTACCAGAAGTAGGCCCCCTGTTCCTTGTTACATTCGGGGTTAGCTATCTGTTAAAAACACAGCTCTTCCTTTACTTCAGAACCTTCATTCTGAACACAGATTTAATTGCCCATTTGTCATGATGCAGCAGGCTATCTTGCAGTTGTTATCTCCTGTTTCTCAGGAGATAACAACTGCATTCTTTCCAACAATGGTTAATTCACATATTGTTTTTAATTTAACAGTTTTCCCTTGCCCTTTTCATCTTGAGAAACAGTTTATTCTGGAAAGAGTTATTGCTGATTCTTTCAATCCATTAAAGTTGTAAAGTTTATATTATTACAGAAGGAGTCGAAGATTTGAGATTATGGAAAACAGAGCAGAGGAAAGCTTGCGTACTGGGTTTGCACTACAGAATTATATTATCCTAATAACTGGAACTCATATTCATTTCCCAAACAGAAAAATATAGATCACTCCTTGTGGAGATGGAATCCCACCTTCATGTTGGAAATACCCTCCATCATTAGCACTTTCACCATGCTAATGCAACAGACTTTGAACAGATCTGGCAACTCAATACTGGGCATCTTTGAGGTGCTGTGAGCCATCAACAGCAGCAGAATTGTACTCCCACACAATGTGTAACCTCATGGCCCAGTATATCCCACAGTCAACAATTATTATCAAGCCGGAGGTTCAACCCTGGTTCAATGGACAATGCAGGAGGGCACACCAGGTGCAGAACCAGGCATACCTGAAGATGAGGTGATAACCTGGTGAAGCCATCAAAAAAGGGCTACTTGCATGTCAAACAGCATAAGCAGCAAGTGATAGACAGAGTTAAGTGATACCACAACCAACGGACCAGATCTAAGCTTTCTGATCCTGCCACATCCAGTCGTGAATGGTGGTGGACAATTAAACAACTCACTGAGGAAGGAGGCTTCACAAATATCCCCATCCTCAATGATGGGGGAGCCCAGCACATCAGTGCAAAAGATAAAGCTGAATCATTTGCAACAATCTTCAGCCAGAAGTACCAAATGGACGATCCATCTTAGCTCCTCTAGTGTTCCCCAGCATTACCAATACCAGTCTTCAGCCAATTCAATTCACTCTACATGATATCAAGAAATTACTGGAAGCACTGGGTATGACATAGGCCATGGGCACTTGTAACATTCTGACAGTAGTACTGAAGATTTGTGCTCCAGAACTTGCTACTCCCCTTTGTCAAGCCATTTCTGTACAGTTTCTAACACTGGTATCTACCTGACAATGTGGAAAATTGCCCAGATATGTCCTATATATAAAAGGCAGGGCAAATCCAACCTGGCCAGTTACTGCCCCATGAGTCCACTGTCAATCATCAGTAAAGGGATGGAAGGTGTTATCAACAGTGCTAGATTAGATTAGATTCCCTACAGTATGGATACAGGCCCTTTGGCCCAACAAGTCCATACCGAGCCTCCAAATAGCAACCCACACAGGCTCATTCCCTTACTGTATATTTACCCTTGACTAATGTGCCTAATGGGCAATTTAGTATGGCCAATTCACCTCACCTGCATATCTTTGCACTGTGGGAGGAAACCAGAGCACCCAGAGGAAACCCACGCAGACACGGGGAGAATGTGCAAACTCCACATAGACAGTCACCGAGGCAGGAATCAAACCTGCGTCCCTGTGGTTGTGAGACAGTAGTACTAACGACTGAGCCACTGTGCCGCCCCAAGCTATCACACAAAATCAGCTCAGCAATAACCTGCTCAGTGATGCCTAGTTTGGGTTCTGCCAGGGCCACTCAGCTGCTGACCTCATTACAGTTTTGGTTCAAATATGGACAAAAGAGCTCAATTCCAGAGGTGAGTTGAGGGTGACAACTCTTGATATCAAGGCCACATTCAACTAACTGTGGCATTGAGGAGCCCTAGCAAAACTGGAATCAATGGGTATCAATGGGAAACTCTCCACTGGATGGAGTCATACCTTGTACACAGGAAGATGGTTGTGGTTGTTACAGTTCCGCCATCTCAGCTCCAGGACATCTCTGCAGGATTTCTTTGGGGGTACTGTCCTAGGCCTAACCGTCTTCAGCTGCTTCATCAACAACCTTCCCTCCATCATAAAGTCAGAAGTGGGGATGTTTGCTGATGATTGCACAATATCCTGTGCCATTTGTGATTCCATTATTACTGAAGCTATCTATGTTAAAATGCGGACAATATCCAGGCTTGTGTTGATAAGGAGCAACAGGTCAGGCAGCATCCAAGGAGCAGGAGAATCAACGTTTCGGGCATGAGCCCTTCTTCAGGAATTCTAGGAGAAAGTGAGGACTGCAGACGCTGGAGATCAGAGCTAAAAATGTATTGCTGGAAAAGCGCAGCAGGTCAGGCAGCATCCAAGGAGCAGGAGAATCAACGTGCCCGAAACGTCGATTCTCCTGCTCCTTGGATCTGCCTGACCTGCTACGCTTTTCCAGCAACACATTTTCAGCTCTGATCTCCATCATCTGCAGTCCTCACTTTCTCCTTGATAAAGAGCAAGTAAATTATTGAGCCACACAATAATCAGTAAGAGACACTCAAACCAACACTCCTTGTCGTTCAATGGCATTACCATGTCTGAATCCCCCATTATCAACATCCTTGGTTACTGTTGACCAGAAACTCAACTGGACTCACCACATAAACACAATGGTGACAACAACAGGCCAGAGGCTTAGGAATACTGTGACAAGTAACTCATCTCCCAACTCCCCAAAGCTTAACCACCATCTGAAAGACACAAGTGAGGAGTGTGATGGAATACCACCCACTTACCTGATAGGTGCATCTCCAATAACACTCAAGAAGCCTGACACCATCCAGGACAAAGCAGCCTGCTTGATTGGAACCGTATCCACAAATATCCACTCCCTCTATCATTGACATGTAGAAGTCACAGTGTGTATTGTCTACAATACGCACTGCAGAAATTCACCAAAGATCCTTGGACCTTCCAAACCCATGACCATTTCCATCTAGAAGGACAAGGGCACCACATACATGGGAACACCACCACCTGTAAGATCTCCTCCAAGCCACTCACCATCCTGACTTCGAAATATACTGCCATTCCTTCACTGT
This sequence comes from Chiloscyllium plagiosum, assembly GCF_004010195.1. NCBI lineage: Eukaryota > Metazoa > Chordata > Chondrichthyes > Orectolobiformes > Hemiscylliidae > Chiloscyllium > Chiloscyllium plagiosum. The sequence goes on along the minus strand of NC_057710.1, from coordinate 137,029,677 downwards.
CATTGGTTCAAAGTCCTGGAATGCCCTTCCTAAGGGCATTGTGAGTCAACCTACAGCACATAAACTACAGCAGTTCAAGAAGACAGCTCACCACAAGAACAACTAGGAACGAGCAGTAAATGCTGGCCAGTCAGTGATGCTGACGTCCCATGGATGAAAAAAAAATGCTATTTTGGCCAATTATGTGGAACTAGGTACCATGCCCAAAAATGCTTGAAATGTATTTGATTGAATGTTGGTCACATGTTATGTGTGTCCTTGGTCGATATGTAAAATTTTGGGTCTGTTGCATATGTACCTATTTTAGGAACATTTCTTGGACCGTCCTTAAACAGTTTGAGAATAAAGGAAAGTAAGATTAGCTCATTGCACCCAGGTGTTCTGCAGAATGGGCAGAACCCTCCCAATGCGCACTGAGCGCGCACACACTGATTTTTTTAAATTGAAGTTGAGAAGAATGAGGGAACATTCACTACAGGTTTTTAAAATTGTGAAAAGTTTTAACACTGTAAATAGGAAAAACTATGATGCCTGGTTGGGGAATCAGAGAATAGTTGATAAAATTTCAGAATTATCACCAAGGGAATGAAGCAAAACATTTTACACAGTATTTTGTTTTTTTAACAAAGGGTTATTCAATCAATCACAGGGCAATCAAAGACAGGAATCATTGTACAGTTTAAGGGAAAATTGGATAAAAAATTGAAACAAAGTGAGACATAAGATTATTGGATGAATGTGGGCAATGAAATAATTTTCTGATTGCTCCAGGAAGGACAGAGCATAAGTGATGGTTTCCTTCTGATTAGAAATGGCGTGGAGAGTCTGCTGTCATTAAAGACAGATGGACAACTGAATACAGCTATTAAGAAGGCTGAAAAAAGTTCAGTTTTATAATTAGAGGTAACCAGTACTAAGCAAAGATCTAATATTGAATTTGGATGGCATGTTACACAAAGGAGATGTCACCCAATGAGAAGAAATGAGTCTAACGTACTTTGAAAAAATGCTGAGAGTGTAAATCTTAGATCCTACTGAAGACCTTAGATTATCTCATCTTGTATTTTATGAAGAGATAGCGATTCTCAGCAAATACCTTAAACAATGTGCAGCTGTCAAAATCCAGCAACCACCAATGAAGACTCCACCACAGTTCAACCTTGTGTTGTCATAAACTGCTATTTGCCAAGGAAATTGTCCCTTTAGAAAGAAAAGAAAGCATAATTGCCTCCCAATAATAACAGTACATTTCGAGAAAGAACAATATAAAATATACCCATTATTCAAACTCACCTGTTTCAAAGAAAAGACAATATCTACAAAATGGATCATTTTCAAACAAAATTAGACATTTTAGACATGAATCTCCATGCAAATTTCCCTGTCTTTCAATTATTACAGTATTAATTTCTCTTTGAACTTTATAAATCATACACTTGAGTGACAGTGGAAAATCTTATATAAATCCTTTTGAGTTGGTAGTGAAGGCACAGAAAGTGATCATGTCATTTTTCTGTAAGACTATTGCCTCTGAGTGGCTAAATGTATCTTTCTTTCACTTTGGTCTATTTTTTCAAAAGAAGGAAATTAAGGTCAATGGCTATTTGTACTCTACTAAAATGACTATAAGAATGATGTTGTCTTCATTGCATAGCAGCTTGTTTATAGCTGGAACCTGTTGGGCGCTGCATTTTTACAACTTGCTCCCGAGGGCAGTGCATTGTCCCTCCCATGTCCCAGTAGTATGGTTGCTCTGAGGAAGAAGACAGGTGTCTGGCATACGCTGCTATGCTTAGAAATGGCAGTATCAGGCCGGTAACTGGCCTCCAGAGGGCAAAATTCCACTAGACTCTGCATTCACGTCCTTACTGGCCTAAAGAAAGCAATCAGATCCTGATATCTCTGAACTACAGCAGGATGTATGAGTCTGGAGGTCCTTGTCCTGACCTACAGCTTGTGTTTCCATGGAGGTGGGGGTATTGATTGGTCACTATCTGGGTTGATGATCTGAGGTGTGTAATGAAATCAAAGCTTTCCTGATGTTATAGTAGGGAACTTCAGAATTACGTCTGTCAGAAGAGGTTTGGTGTCTGAGCTCAGAAACTGTACATAATTGTGACCTTTTTCAAACTATCTCTTTTAAGTGAGCATAGATATATTCTGGGTCTCCCTTCTTGAAGAGTATAGACAGCCTTCTTCTCATCCTCCACCATGAGTGGATATAGTTATGCAGTAGTCATTGTCACTAGGCTAGTAATCCAGAAAGCTGGTGCTCAAATTCTGCTTCTGAAGTTCAAATTCCATATAGTTTTTAATAAAATGGAAAATCAAAACACTGGTATCAGTAAAAATGATCCGGAGTTTGCCAATTGTCAGAACATCATTTGTTGACCAAAATCAGTTAGGGAAGGATATCTGCTAAATCCGGCCTGTATGTGACTCCAGTCCTGCCTTTTTATTGCTCCTTGAGGTATCCAGAAGATTATATTAAACTAGTGTAGGCCAACAATGTGTGGACTATGTAAATTCCTTGTTGGCAAGGCCCACTCACTTCCCAAGAATCAATTTTGAAAAAGTTCAGAAAGGGGATTATCATGACCTATTCAGATTTCTTTGTCTTCCTCGTGCTCAGTGAAACATCACCTGCCTAACACTATCCAGTCCTTCCTTATATGGAAGAGTATCCAAAATGGGTCTTTGAAGTAAGAAAACTTGAAGCTAGGATTGTGTTTGAGGAGGCTTTTGTGGAACAGGTCAGTGAGAACTCCTGGGTGATTGAGTCCAACTTACTGCCTTTGTCTCTTTTTACTTAATTTTCCTTTTGACCTTCTTCATTAGCATAATTCAAAGCAGGCTGTTGAGTTTTGTTTTCCAGCCACTGCCCTCGCACAGATGGATTTGCAGGGATGGAAAGTGTGAGCTGTGAATTGGTGGAGAAGAATGGAGATTTGAGGCTGTATTGAGCCTCATTAGTATGCTTGGGTTACAGCAATAATATTCAGTAACTAGCCAGGTAACTGGCAATGTGCCACTGAAGTTGTCATCTCCAACAACAAGGCCTGAGCTCTTCCTCATCAGTTCAATGACTTTCCTCATAGGAAATAAAAGACTTCTCAGGATCCCCTGGACATTATGCATTATTTTGTCCTGCAACAAAATTGAGTAAACTGTGGTCAATCAATCAGGTGAACAGCAGTTGAAAACTGGGGAGAATGAATCAATAAATTCTTAGTCCCAGCTTTTAAAAATAAAGCAAGAATGTTTTAAGTCTTGCATGTAAGTAGTTGTTAGGAGAGAAGGTTGCCCATGATGCATGGTGCTGAGTTTGAGGCACACAACCCCATTGTGATAGGCTGGTTCTTCAACTGTTGCTTTTGGTAGGTGAAAGCATTACTGTATCCAATGTGGACAATAAGTAAAGGGAGATAATTTACTTTGTTGGCTTGCCTACTCTGGGCAGTCATTTCTTTCAGAATTCTAGTGGGGTGTATATGTTGACAATCAATGGCACTTTCTGGAGGTGATACAATTGACATTCCTGACATGTTTTCTGCCACAAATGTATAGCACTCTGAGAATCTTGACTTGCAGTTTGAATTGTGTCATCTCCTCCTTCATATGCGTGCCTGGCCTTTTGAAAAATTATTGCTGAGAAATGTAGTCAAGGTAGCCAGCAGTCAAGTGAGTGAGCCAAGCAATGTTCCTCACCAATGAGGTTTACCTCCCATGTGGTCATATCTATCCTTATAAAGGTTTCTAATTTCCATAAGAGTTCAATACATGCACTCATTTTACAAATAATTAATGTCGGTCATTTGTCCAATAACTACTATAGAGAGACGACCCAGGTATCCTTAAGGATTCTTCCACAGGGTTTTGGTGAGGTGAACATAATTTTTTTTTACACTAGGGTGAAAGCAGCACAGCACCACTCTGTGGAATAAGCTATTTCATTCACCAGACATAAGCCCTGTCAAAATACTGTACCACATTTGTGAACTTATGAAAAGTACAAGAGCTGATCACAGGAAAAACCAAAAGAACTGCGGGTGCTGGAAACTAGAAACAAAAACATAAATTGCTGGAAAATCTCAGCAGATTTGGCAGCGTCTGTGGAGAGAATGCAGAGTTAATGTTTCGGGTCCAGTGACCCTTCTTCAGAGTATAGTTTCTGTTCAAAGGCACTGCTAGAGATATGCATTAGCACTGAGCTTGTTCAAAATGCAAAATCAGCACCTTAGCATTAACTATGGTGGGTAGCCTATCTTTGCACAGAACTCTGCCATATTGGATCAGGCTACCCTGTAGGCATTCAGGAAGCATGCTGCAAGTCAAAATGTTCATTGCCTAGAAGCAGCACTGACCCAGAGTGTCCCTCATTGCCTCAGTTCTCAGGAGAATATATCATGGAAGAGTGCTTCACCTTAACCATTTTTCCCATTGCTAATCTTGTAATTCTTACCAGCACCATTGTCCTCCTTCAATAATAATGCCAAATCCAAAATAGAAACAAGATCATCCAACAGCACATTGGTATTAAATTAGTTAAATAAAAGAATGAATAGCTCTTGTTAATGCTTGTTATCTTAGAAATCCTGCTAAGTATTTTCTCAATGATTATACTAAGAGAGGAGGGCTCTTCTGGTGCAGTGGTAGTACCCTTACCTCTGGGTCAGGTGCCCACAGTTCAAGTTCGACTAGCCCTAAAATATGAAATGATATCTGTGGGAGATTAGAAATGTTGTTTTTGCAGATGGGTGAGGGGGTATAGTGGGGGGAAGGGAAGGGGAACATTATACAAACGGTAGCGGAATTCTTGTAGCATGTAGCATACTTAAGGCTAAGACTTTAATGAATACAGAGGGTCTTTTAAAGAAAATAGTTTTAAGCTAGGAAATAACTTTAAAGTGTTATAGTTGACCACAAAAAAAGCAGCAGGGGCATTTCACAATAAAGCTTATAGTATGATAAGAGAAACTGGATACAAGAACAAGCTGTAACAAACAAGGAACAAAGAATGCAGACAAGGACAGCAGGATGGCCAGATAAGAAAATAACTAACATATCGGCTTATGATAGGATGGGAAAAGGGAGGCGTGATTCCGCAACTTGTAAATTGAATAAGAAAGCTAACATGCTCTGTTTTGGTGTGCATTTCTGCCTGATTGCAGAAGCGTCTGGTCCTTGCAAGGCTGTAATAAATTGTTCTTGTTTCCAAGGCTTTGTTTCAGGCTGATTGATTTGTGAGTGAGTTCTGTTTCTCACAATATCCAAATAGTAATATCAAAAATGTACCATAAAGAATGAAGATATTTCCAATGGCTGTGGAGGTAAACTCAAGCAGCTAAGTGTTGGGGAACTAGTTGCAGGCTGTGAAACTTCCTGCTTGCTGTGGCAGCCTGACTCAAACGACTGTCCAAAACTAACGAGGTAAGTGTGGTCCATCTGTATGGGTGTTTGGTGTACCATCCTCCTGATAGAGGACAGCAAGTTGTTCTACCCTGAGTTAAGATCACCTTACAGTTTTGCACAAGTATAGAGAACATTCTAAAATGCTGCTGTCAACATTGGGTCCGACAGACAAATGTCCACTGGATTGTAGTTCTGTGGTAATTATTATGAAGGTGTAGAGGTATACTGTAGAAAGTTGAAGGACTTAGCAAGCACACAGAGTGCTGGATAATTTACAATGTAACATTTGATCCAGCAGCTAGCAGTAGCTGGATTGCCACGAGACAAAAAGAAAATTCAAATTCGGCAAATGAAATTAAATCATGCCCCAAGATACTAAACTCCAATCAAGTTTGAATTTGGTATTTTGACAATATTAAGACGTGAAATGATCTGATGCTTTGGGATATAAAAATTAAACAAATTGAACAGTTGGAGGAGAGCTGCAAAGCCACCAACATATGTGTCTCTATGACTCTATATAAGGCTACCTGTAGAATAGCTTTCTTAATGTGTGCTGGAGAATTTACAATGTAACATTTGACCCAGCAGCTAACAGTACCTGGGTTGCTATGGGACAGAACAAAACACATTCAAATTCAGCCAATCAGTTTATATCATTCCCAAACTCCAATTCCAATCAAGTTTGAATTTGGTATTTTGACAATATTAGGACCAATGAAATGATCCAATGCTTTGGGGTTCAATTAAACAAATTGAATGGTTGGAGAACTGCCACGCCACCAATATATCCAGACTGACTGAGAATAGCTCCCTTAAAGATACCTTTATCTAGCAACGACCTGTGAAACAGAAACCCAAAGAAGAAGAAGAAGACAGAGGAACATACAAAGAAGATTTGATAGCTGGCTGGTTTTGAAATTTGAATTTTTTGATAAATCTTAATTGGGAGTTTTATTGGCCCAGTATGGTAGAGGGGGAAGTAAAAGATAGGTTAGAGAAAGGAATTGTAAATAGGTGTTAATTAATTGTTCTTTGTTAGACGTAAAGAATAAAGTTCTTACTTTTTTTTGTACTTTAAATCGTGACTTTGGGGATTGTTTTTGGCCTCAAATTTTAACAGGTTACTGCACGGGGTGAATCTTTTCTGTGTTGCTGGTTTAAATTAGTGGGTCGGGGAGGGGGGGTGGTTACTCCATGTCATAAAATAATAATAATTACAAATATGGAAATTATCTGCACTTCTCCATGATAATGATCAATGCTATCATATTTTTTTAACTACCCACTTGGTCAATGTTGTTCAGAATGGGTTCTATATGTTTTTAATACATCGTGGAACGAGACATCGCGATGTATTAAGACGTTCACAGAATCACAGAGAAATGATGGTGCAGAAGGATTCCATTGTGCCCATTGTTCCTGTACCAACTCTATTATCTAGAGCCAATCTCGTGTCTTTTCCCTATTTCCCTGTCCAACATTACTATCCAAAAAAACTACAATGTCCTCTTCAGTACCTCAATTGAATTTGCTCCACCATACTTCCAAGTGGTGTATTCCATACCCAAACAACTCACTGTGTGAAGAAGATTTTTCTTATATAGAGTCATAGAGACACGCAGGATGGAAACAGACCCTTTGATAAACTCGTCCATGTTGACCAGATATCCTAAACTGATCTGGTCCCATTTGCCAGCATTTGGCATATATGCCACTAAACCCTTCCTATTCAGGGAATCCCTACATTGTGGAAGCAGGCCTTTTGGCCCATCAAGTCCATACTGACCCTCTGAAGGACATCCCAACCAGACCCACCCCACTACCTCAGTGTTTAGCACTGCTGCCTCACAGCGCCAGGGATCTGGGTTCAATTACAACCTTGGATGACTGCGTGGAATTGTACCTTCTCCCCTTGTCTGCGTGGGTTTTCTCCGGGTGCTCTGGTTTCCTCCCACAATCCAAAGATATGCAGGTTAGGTGAATTGGCCATGCTAAATTGCCCATAGTGTTCAGGGATGTGTAGGTTAGGGGGATAATGTAGAGTAATAGGGGAATGGGTCTGGGTGGGATACTCTTTAGAGGGTCAGTATGGATCTGCTGGGCCAAAGAGCTTGTTTCCATACTGTAGGGGTTCTATGATTCACTACCCTATCCCTGTAGCCCTGCATTTCCCATGGCTAACCCCCTAGCCTAGACACTTTAGCACAGCCAATCCAACTAGCCAACATATCTTTGGACACATCATCCTTGCTTTATTTGAACATTGCTTTAAATCCATGCCCTTCCAATTTTGTTTCTTTTACACACCCACTCACTTTTCGCAAACCTGCACACATGTTCTCCATCCAATATACCTATCATATGCTCATTTTTCTTGATTTATATTCAGGGCCTGGTTCTAGGATATCACTGGGGTCTCTGCAAATGAGTATGCCCCTCAGCAAGCTGACGTTTGTGGTACTGTCTCTTTCAGCCCAAATACCAATAACACTCGTGTCTGGTAATTCACAACATGAAGCCTCCTTTCTAACAACAGTGTTGATTTGAAAATATTAAACTAGTTTTGTATTCCAGAGATTGTTTTTTTAGTTGAATTCAAATTTCACCAGCTGCCATACTGGGATTTGAACTCATGTCCCCTTGAGCAAACAAATGGACATTAAGGGTTGCAGCAGTTGTGAGTGTGAGAATGTGAGGTGAAGAAGATGGATTAATTGTGGTGCAATGATTACAGAGAGTGAAGGGAAGCACAGAGGTGACAACTATGAGACTCCAGTTAAGGATGTGAGTAGAGTGTAAGAGGATAGTGCTAGCTCTTGTTAGCTCTGGTGGGATCATTGAAGTTTCAAGTTTGTAGTCTTAGCCTGTGAACTCGGCTCTTCAGTATCCTTGAGGAGAAAGTGAGGACTGCAGATGCTGGAGATCAGAAGCCTGATATCTCTCCCAATATTCCTGAAGAAGGGCTCATGCCCGAAACGTCGATTCTCCTGCTCCTTGGATGCTGCCTGACCTGCTGCGCTTTTCCAGCAACATATTTTCAGCTCTTCAGTATCCTTGTCCTACTGGATGGAGAAAGTGAGGACTGCAGATGCTGGAGATCAGAGTTGAAGAGTCTGGTGCTGGAAAAGCACAGCAGGAATTCCTAATGAAGACCTTGTGCTTGAAACATCGACTCTCCTGCTCCTTGGATGCTGCCTGCCTGCTTTTCCAGCCCCACACTCTTGTCCTACTAGTTGCAGAGGAGATGCCTGGAGGACAATGCTAAGAAACATTGGGAGAGATATCAGGCTGCTGACCCATTCTCAAGTTTTTTACAGTATTGTACAGAGTTAAAATCTACTCATGTTCTTAAAAAGCAAAAAGTCAGTTAAACTTCATTAAATAAGAAATATAAACTTACTTGTAAAGCTTCTTCACCTCCTACAAGCCTTTTAGTTCTCTTCGAGGTGTGTGTGTCTCTAGTAACATTTGAAATCCCACAGGATATTTTAGTAAGTGATGACTTGAGCAGTATTCTTTCTAAAGGTAATGTGAAATGCACATTGTGTTTATCAACCTTGTAATGCACCAGGTTCAAGCCAGTTTACATAGATCATTGTTTTTCAACACTGGCAGAAATAAATTGGAGAGAAGTCCCCTAATCAATGGAGATAACTTTGACATTGACCAGCATTTAATGGTAGTACCAAATTAACAGCATATCTTATATCTTCCCTGTTCCTTATTTAATCCCTGTTGTAAGCTGATCAGTCCATGGGAAAAATCTGATGATTGAAAATGAACTGTAGCCCACAAGATTTCATGTATACTGCTACTGGAGAATGGAAATCAGTTCCTTTGCTTTTCAAGATACACATTTTTACTATACATAGTGGAAGGTTCATGCAGGCAAGAATTGCTAACAGTATCTAGCTCATCTAGGCCAATGGATTGTAAGCTCCCAGCGGCTGTCTATCTGCCTTGTCCCAAGTGGCCCTCTGCTGCAAGAGAACAAAACCATTAAAGATTAAACTAGAAACAACCTCAGGGCATATGAACTGGTGAGATTGACGTGGCATGAGATTGTACATTAACTTGAATTATGGACCAAACCTTTCTTGTCTCTATTAATCAACAAAGCCCAAAGATCACTGCAAGCAGGGTTTATGTTTCACTCTCAAGAACTGCAGCAGTACTGAAATGATTTTACATTTCATTTACAGTTATGTTTTGTTTATTCAGATAATAGGAAAATTACCTCGATTGGTTTCTAAGATGGTAATTGGACATACTAGAGTAAACCTATTGTTTCTCATTCAGTTATTCTTTTGCAATTTTGCCCCCTCTCTGCTAATAATTAAGGCTTGTGCTATGGTGGAAAAGGTGCAAGTCATTCTCTGATACCACCTAAAAGTCACCATCTTTATCTGAGGTCTAGTAAGTAAATGCCATCACCTATCCATTGTGGGAAGCTCAATCTATTTCTCATTTAATATCAAGCTAAGTCCAAGAACTTTGTGCAGCAGAATTTTCCCTCCTTGGTGAGGTCGTGAGCAGTGGTGAAGAAGATGAAGCAATGCATTGAGATGTAAAAAATCAGATTCTCATGTTGAGAGAAGTGTTTGCATCAAACCGTAAATGGCAATATCAGAACCTAGCCATCAAGCAACAATTACTTTATTCCCATGCCTTGACCTCACATTAAAACCCCAACTTTTACCTTATAGCCACTTCTAATTCTCTGTTCCTTCATTGAGAAACTCGAGTGCATAAATTCCCCACATATTAATCAGAGCAATTATCTGGCACATGCAGCTTATCTTGGCCTTTGACCAAGTGCTTCTTCACACCCCCATCCCTATCTGCTCCACAGCTACCTCCTTTGTTCACACCAGTTGGCATTGGCAAACCACCAAACACCCTATATCACCATGCCTTCTTTCAGTCCAACTGGGAGTTTAATCTTAGACACTTTGGAGTTTAGACCATAAAGCTATAATACATAGGAGTGGAAGTAAGGCCATTTGGCCCATTGCGTCCACTCCGTCATTTAATCATGGCTGATGGGCATTTCAACTCCACTTACCCGCACTCTCCTTGTTTAGGGTCACATATGACTTGTATGTTTCTACCAGTTTTGGTTTGCAAACGGGGACACCAGATGCATCTTATGGCATTTAGCTTGCTCTCTTAGCATTCACACACACCACCACTCATTTAGATTCTTCTCAGCCCCCATCTACTTCACATTGCTTTCCTATTGAACTACCCGACTTCAGCACTGGCTTGCAGCCTTTTTATGGCCCATATTGCTTTCTCAGTGCACAGGGTCTTTAATGCGCACTTACTAACTGACAGCTTGCTTGCATTGCTATTTCAGTGCAGAAGCAGAGGCAGGCAGCTTCTGCCCATGGGAATCACTGAAGAGTCAACGGGGTGCACAAGTTACTGTATGCCACAGCTCTAGCTCAATGACAGATCAACAGCATTGGCCAGCAGAATACGCAGCTAAAGCAATTAATTGTGGGAAGATTGTGTGCTGGGTAAATGTCACTGGACTAGAGACCTAGTTTAATGCAATGCAGACACAGGTTCAAATCCCACCACACCAGCTTGTGGAATTTGAATCCAGTTAATATGTCCTGATTATTAGGCTGGTTTCAGTGATGGTGAGCAAGAAACTCCATCTGTTTCACTGATGCCCTTTAGGAAAGAAAGATGCCATTCTTACCTACACGTGACCTCAGGCCTACAGCAACTTGGTTGATTCTTTAAAAATCTGTTCTTTGAGATGCTGTAGAAAATCACTCAGTTCAAGGGCATGTAGGAATGAGCAACAAATGCTGGCCTTGCTAGCTGTATTTTACAGGCTGTATTTCAAGCCTTGTAAACCACATGTGAGAGCCAAATGGAGAGGGGGGGTAGGGGAAGCAGCAGTCTTTAGTGTAGTGAAGGGGTTTACAGTCAGTCAAAGAGCTCATCTGATTATACAACAGGAGTTTGGCCAGACACCAGGGATTTCTGTCCTTGCAGATTAGTCCTGCAAATCAATTCAAACAGTCCGGGGGGTACAGGCAGTTCAGTTGATGTGTAGTTAAGACATCAGTCCTGGGAGTAAATCTTAGTCACTCCTGACAAGTCAGTCTCTGGTTGGGGTGGGGAGGGGGGGGTGGTCATGGCAAGTCTCGGATTTGCTCAATAACGTTCAGCGGGCCTATTGGGAGCAGTCTGGGGAGTTCAAGGGAAAGTGGGCAACTTGAGTCTAGGGATGAACTTCATTGTATATTGGGTTGCTGCAGATATGGTGATAGTGACGGGGTAATTATAGATAGCAGGGTGGACCTCAGTGAATAGGAAGGGACTGGGACGGTGTTCAGACAGATCACAGTTCTCTGGCCTCAATATCGGAAGAGCATAGAGCCAACAGGAGCATGGGAATTTCCAAAGCCACGGCTTCTGGGTGTTAAGTGGGAACATTAGTTCTAATGTAAAGGGCTCAATGAAAATAGAGGGAGTTTAAAATTTATCAGGGACATGGGGACAGCAAGAGCAAAGAGAATGTGAGTGACGGCCTCAAGCTTCATGACCATTATATTGTGTGCACTAATTGCATCTTTAGCATGTCAGATAAGCAACTGTAACAAGAATGAGGCCAGAATGTCCCATTCCCCAGTGACATTCCATAGCAAGCACTGTACTTTCAGAGAGAAGAATGCTGGTTCACATTATTTACAATCATATCATCGTCTGAACTGCACACACTGTGCAACTGTTGGGCAGGGGGGGTGAATACTGGTCACAAGTAATGTTGACTATATCACTGGTCCTTGCAATATGAAAAGCAATGTCTGTGTGGAGCAAAAGTGACCCCAAAAGAGGCACAACACAATCATCTAATACAAGACCTCATAAGGTGCACAGGGGCATAGAAGTGATTCCCCTTTAACCTGAACCTTAAGTGTAATGCAAGATGTCTTACAAGGATGATGGGTACTAGGAGGAGAAGGGTTTATTATGCATGCAGCACTTAACACTGTATTTATCTATTTGCCACATGACTGACAGAGCACTTGTCGAAATAAGGTCCAATGTCAAAATAAGTCATTTTATGTCACTTTGTGTTGGAGTGCTCCATGTCCCACTGTAGAGAGGACTATGTTCAGTTATCATTTGTGAGTGATGTGAATGCTGATTGCCCACATTAATAAGAAGCCTATTCTGTTTCCTCTGTTGCCCACCCAGAGGGGCAGTGTCAGTGCGACTGAAGAGCCCAGACACAGCAGCAGGTTTGCTGTGATGCAACAAAGGCTCTCAGAAATGGAGGAGGAACAGATGGTCCAGCAAACGCAGGAGCAGCAGCTCCCCCCAGCCGCTGGGCGACAGAATCAATGTGAGCATCGTGATGTTCACTCACAGCTGAAGGATTCTTCACAAGGTACAGGAGGGTCAGAATCTTTCATCCGCAATGTGGTTTTCTCCAGGTGAGTGGGGTGCATTGACACTGAGGATGTCCTGGGACACTGTCATTGATCTGTGTCAACTGCTGGGATAGAACCTGCGATCTGAAGGAGCAAATAGCCATCCTATCCCAGTGACAGCCAACCTGTTTCAAACTTTTTTACAACTGGGTCCCTCCAGGCAGTCAATGGAGATCTGTCTGGAGGCATCATAGGAGTGTGGTGGATACTTCATTATTGTAGTGATTGTACAAGAAAATTCACTAGACACTCACAGAGAAAACTTTTTTCATGAAACTCAACAAATTGACACATTACCAAAATTTAGTAAGGTTCAGACCAATCTGTTTGGATGAGAAGAAAATTATCAAAGTCCTGGATGTCTCAGTCTCAAGGTGTTTGACAAAGTGAGAGATCATAAATGACAAACAAAGCTGCAAATACTTCAGAAGAAAACTAAAATAACATTCTCTCCAAAAAAAAAGTCTTAACTTACCTTTATTATAATCTTTGCGTTTATTTGTTCCTTTATAAAAACAAAGACACATTGAAAGATATTAATCATAATGACAACCATTTCCAGTAATATCATTAACACTATCATCCAGGGATCCACAGCTGCACACAAATAAATACACATTGACTACAATGCTAATTTATAAACAGATGGAAATATTCAAATGCAATTTTCAAGTATGTACATGACCAATTGATTAATTCATATGTTGAGATCCCTATAAAAGAGATTATATTAATGAAAGAATCCAAATATACCATGGTATGAAATATTATTGATTTTCAAAAGAAGTAAAATTAACTTGAATGAGTGAAAGTGTTGAGATGCTTATTAAAATATTTGTGATACTTCATGTTTTGAGAGAATATTGATGATTCAGAGAGATCCATTGATTGGAACATCTGTGCATCTTAGAATACATATTGAAATATATTGCTTTAAATCCTTCAGCCGAACAATGCAATAATAATTCGGTGCTCACTAGGTCTGGCTTCTCGTACGTCATTGATTTCCATTGTCCCATCTCCTTAACCCTCTCAGCTTCTCTATCTTTGACATCACTTTTAGTATGTTCCTTAAAATCTATTTCCTTTAATCAGGTTTTGGTGTCAAATGTGTCAAATATCATTCCCTGAAAGTGCCCAACTGATTATTTTCCAAAGTTCGATAGAGTCAGGATAAGTTCCTGCAGATTGGAGGGTGGCTAATGTTGTACCACTTTTTAAGAAAGGAGCGAGAGAGAAAGCAGGAAATTATAGATGAGTTAGTCTGACCTCAGTGGTGGGAAAGATGCTGGAGTCAATTATAAAGGATGCAGTAATAGGATAGGTCAGAGTCAGCATGGATTTATGAAGGGGAAATCATGCTTGATTAATCTTCTAGACTTTTTTGAGGATGTAACTCTGAAGATGGACAAGGGAGATCCAGTGGATGTAGTGTACTTGGACTTTCAGAAAGCCTTTGATAAAGTCCCACATAGGAGGTTAGTGAGCAAAATTAGGGTGCATGGTATTGGGGGCAAAGTACTGACTTGGATTGAAAATTGGTTGGCTAATGGCAGGCGGTGACCAGTGGGGTACCGCAGGGATCAGTGCTGGGACCGCAGCTTTTTACAATATATATTAATGATATAGAAGATGGTCTTAATAGTAACACTAGCAAATTTGCTGATGATACAAAGTTGGGTGGCAGGGTGAAATGTGAGGAGGATGGTAGGAGATTACAGGGTTA
>NC_057710.1:136994674-137014704 GCF_004010195.1 Chiloscyllium plagiosum | reverse complement strand
GAGAAACTTCTTCACCCAGAGAGTGGTGGGTGTGTGGAATGCTCTGGCCCAGAAGGCAGTGGAGGCCAGTCTCTGGATTCGTTTAAGAAAGAGTTGAATAGAGCTCTCAACGATAGTGGAATCCTGTTCCTGCCTTTTGGAGATAAGGCAGGAACAGGATACTGATTGAGGATGATCAGCCATGATCATAATGAATGGTGGTGCAGACTCGAAGGGCAGAATGGCCTACTCCTACACCTATTGTCTATTGCCCTATAGTGACATTTATGGACTTGTAAGGATGACTCTTTCTACTCTATTTCATCTAACTCATTACTTCTGTCTCCCTTCTTTCCCATTAAATACATTTACAATATTTTCCTTATTGTAGTAGCATTTTACATCCTAATTTGTATAAAGAAATTGCACCCGAGTTTGCTATTAGGTTCATAAGTAAGTATCTTCAATTTCTGACCTTTAGTTTTAGATTGCCATTTAAGTAGTAACATTTTCTCTACACCTACCTTGTCTAATTATTTTGTCATTTTAATAACCCCTATCAAGTCATGTCTCGGCCTTCTCTTTTAGAAGGAGAGCGCCCTGGTTTCTTCAGTTTGTCTTCAAAAACATATTCTTCCAGTTTTGAATTTTTTTTTGCATCTAGTCTTTATATGATTTTATACCCTTAACATAATATAAAGACCAGACCATTTTGTTGGAAGTGATTCTGAAAGATAGGATTTATATACATTTGGAGAGGCAAAGAATGATTGAGTACACGCACAATAAATCCGTTTACTATTGAAGGATTGCAGAAAACTGTTAGTGGTGCAGATATTATTTTGTGGTTTACAAAGTTTGTTTCAAAACCAAAATGTCTTATGTTTCGTTGACTGTCTAGGCTCTGCAAAATGTTCTGAATTGATGCTTTTTTTCTTATTCATTTCATATTTTGGTTGGTTTGGAGCCCAAATGTTCGGCACAGCATCGTGGGCTGAAGGGCCTGTACTGTTCTGTGTTCTATGTTCGCAAAAGTCAACATAGTTTTGTGTGAGGGAAATTGTGTCTTACAAACTTGATTGAGGAAGTAACATGGCAGACTAATTAATAAAGTTGGATCACATGGATTCAGGATGAGTTTGCCAATTGGATACAAAATTGGCTTAATGCCAGGAGACAGAGTGATGGTGGAGGGTTGTTTTTCAGACTGGAGGCCTTTGACCAGCGGTTTTCCACAGGGATCGGTGCTGGATTCATTTTTGTTTCTAATTTATATAAATTATTTAGATGAGAATATAGAAAGCATGGTTAGCAAGCTTGCAAATGACATAAAGGTTGATGGTATAATGGACAATGAAGAAAGTTATCTAAGATTACAAAGAGATCTTGATCATTTGGGTCAATGTGCTGAAGAGTGGCAGATGGAGTTTAAATTGGATAATTGCAAGGTATTGCATGTTGGTATACAAAAATTTGGATACAATTAAAGGTAGTGCCCTGGGTAGTATTGTAGAACAGAGAGACGGAAGGGTTCATGTACATAATTCTTTGACATTTGCATCACACATAGATAGTGTGGTTAAGATGTTGTTTAGCATGCTTGCCTTCATTGCTTGGACATTTGAGTATAGAAATTGGGACATTATGTTGAGATTGTACAAGATGTTGGTGAGGCCTCTTCTGAAGTAATGTGTCCAGCTCTGGTCTCCCTATTATAGGAAGGATATTCTTAAACTGGAGAGCGATCAGAAGAGACGTACCAGAATTTTGCCAAAAATGGATATAAGGAGAGGCTAGAGAGGTTGGGACTTTTTTCACTGGAGCATTGGAGGTTGAGAGGTAACCTTATAAAGGTTTATAAGATCAAGAGGCGTATGGCTAGGGTGAATTGCAAGTGTCTTTTCTCTAGGTTGGGGATTTCAAGAGTAGGTGGTATACTGTTAATGTGAGAGGAGAAAGATTTTAAGAAGTCATGAGGGGCAACTTGTTTTACACAGAGAGTGGTTAGTATGTGGGATGAACTGCCAGAGGAAGTAAATAGTGGATGTGAATATATTTACAACCTTTAAAAGACATTTGGATAAGTACATGAAAAGAAACATTCAGAGAGATATGGGCCAAGCACATGATTGTGGGATTAGTTTAGTTTGGGATTATGATCGTCATGGACTAGTTAGACTGAACGATCTTTTTGCATGCTGTATAACTCTATGACTATGACTAACTGTGTACAGTAATCCAAATATGGTCTAACCATAGTTAAAATTTATATAACTCTATTTTTCAGGTGCACCATTTCACAAAAGAACCTGACGTTTGTTTTTTTTTGTCACCTTCCCATCTTTTGTCATAACCTTTCTATATCTTAGTCCTGGATCTCTTTTCTTTCTCTACCCTATCCAGAATCTGCCTATCCAAGTAGTGCATCATTTCCTTATCCTAATACCAAAATCTGCAGTGGATCTCCCAGGGCACTGGCTCCAATTTCAGTACTTGGTTAAACAGTCAGCTCCTTTTTAGAAGATGTTATTTATAGTCATACTAAAGTATTTATTCAAGCATAGAGATCTATAGCACGGAAAAAGACTCTTTGGCCCATCAAGTCTGTGTCAGTCTAAAACAACCACCCAACTATTCTAATCCCATTTTCCAGCAGTTGACACATAGCCTTGTATACATTGGCACATCTTGTACCTTGTACACATCTAAATACTTCTTAAATACCATGAGGGTTTCTGCAGCTTCATTGGAACAATTATTAGATTCTCACCATCCTCTGGATGAAAAAGTTTATCCTCACGTCTCCTCTAAACCTTCTGCTCCTTATCGTAAATCTACGCCCTTCCATCAAGAAAAAATTTCTTCCTCTCTACCCTATCTGTGCCCCTCATAATCTTATACATCCCAATCATGTCCCCTCTCAATCTCCAATGATCTAAGGAAAACAGTCTTAGCCTATCAGAAGACCATAAGAGATGTGGCGGAGTTATATTATGTAACCCACTGAGAGTGCTCCACCTTTTAATCATGGCTGATATTCTCAACTCTATTCTTCTGGACTAAAGAGTATTATCATGCTAAATGACTATATGACTCTGTAGTAGATTCAGAGACACATTGCTTTTTTCAATATAAAATATGTTGACACTGGATTTCCAGAAGCTTTCATTTGTAAGCTGTGGTATGTATATGTGCTGTTGAGAAGTATGTTGTCCCTTCCAGAGTATTAGGTTTGTTGTGCAATTATACAGGAAAACACAGACAGTGGGAATAAATGGGTCTTTTGCTGCGTGGCAGCCAGTGACTAGTGTCATATTGTAAGATCCGTGCTTGGGCTCCAGTTACTCATGATATACATCAATGACATGGATGAGGAAACCAAATGTTATATTTCAAAATTTGTTAATAATGTAAAATTAGATGAGATTGTGAGCTGTGAGAAGACAGGGAGGCTTCAAGGTGATCTTGAAAAGTTGTGTAAGTGGGGAAACATATTGGAAATTCTGTACAATGTGGTTCAATATGAACTTTTACACTTTGGTGTGAAAACCCGAAAGGAAGATTATTATTTAAATTATGATATATTGGGAGGTGATGATATACAAAGGGATCTGGATATCCAATGCAAGGGGATTTAAGTTCAGAAGTAGGGATGTCCTAGCACAGTCAAACAGAGGCTTGGTGAGACCACACCTAGAATACTGTGCACAGTTTTGGTCTCCACAGAGGGAGTGCAACAGAGATTCACTTGGTTGATATGAGGGATAGTGGATCTGTCCTGTGACAAGAGACTGATTCAACTGGCCCTGTATTCATGATAGTTTAGAAGGGATCTGACTGATATGTATGAAATACTAATTGGGCTGGGTAGACTAGATGTAGGTGGATGTTTTCCTTCATTAGAGAGTTTAGAACTAGGGGAAACAGTCTCAAGATATAGGGTAGACCATTTGGGATTGACCTGAGGAAAAATGTCTTCAGTTTTAATTCCCTGGTCACCAGGATGAGTCCTTAGGGGAAAACAGAAGAAAATATAGTCCTTTATCTCAGTTATGAGGGTATTCATTGGTACCATGCACAATCATTGGATTTAAGGTTTGGTGGTACCATTCCAGCATCATCTGTAACAGCTGGTGATATGGTGAAGACTTTAGCTTGGCTATGCCGAAGTTACTCATACCTTCCTATTCTGGACATGAAATTTGATCTTTGATCTGACTGAATTTTGATGGGCAGACCATATTAGGTGAAAGAACTGGGTCAATTCCATCACTGGAGTTTTGATGGAATGATTCTCAGGTCAACAGCCTCTGGGAAATGGGTAGCCACCTCTGTGTGTTGATAAGCTCACGCTAGCTCTGGACAGGATCTCCACACAATCCAGGCAAAAGTGGGTTCTGCAGATGCTGGAGATTAGAGTCAAGATTAGAGTAATGCTGGAAAAGCACAGCAAGTCAGGCAGCATCCAAGGAGCAGGAAAATCAACGCTTCGGGCAAATTTCCCTCATCAGGAATTCCTGATGAAGGGCTTTTGCCCGAAATGTCGATTTTTCTGGTCCTTGGATGCTGCCTTATCTGCTGTGCTTTTCCAGCAGTACTCTCCACACAATCTGTTAACATTACACCGAATGAGTCTCCAAAAGCCGACACAGGATTCGTAAGTGCACACTTTGTTGCAGGTTGTGATTTTGCCCATAAGCTGGCGGATGTGGCAGGTTCAATTCCCATATTGGTTGAGAAGGAATCTCCTTCTCTACATTTCCCCTCCCCTGCGGTGTGGTGAGCCTCAAGTTCGGCCACCACCCATCGTGTCTCTTTAATGAATGAACAGCCCAATGGTTCTAAGATTATGGTGGCTTTACCATTACTTTCTATTCATCCTAAAGGTTCTTTTACAACAAGGTTATTAATTAGCCCTTTTCATGAAATAATGCCAGATCTAAAATAGTCTACCCTCCAGTCAACTCTTCAAACTGTTGCTCCAGAAAACCATCGTTAAGACATACCAGAAACTTATTCTCTGCAGCTTTGATGCTCAGTTGGTTTACCCAGTTTATATGCGGATTAAAGTTACCCATGATCACTGCATTATGCATGCTATGTGCTTCTCTCATGTTCTGATTAATACCATGCCCCACACAACCATGACTATTTGGTAGTCTATAAATAAATCCAACTAATGTCTGTGGCCACTTGCTCTATCTTATTACACTCCAACAGATTGCACACATCCTCCTTTCAATCTGAGATCCTGTCTTACTAATATACTGATCCTATCAATGGAATTCCTCCTCCTTCTTCTTCCTGAGTTATTAATATTCTCTGTTAGACTCCTAATGTTTGGATCAGGAGCAGTAAGCAGAAAGGAATTCAGATAATAAACAAATAGTTGGCATCAATTTATAAAATCAATAATGTAAACAATATAATGAGATATTTTCAAAAGGAAAAGGTTTACACAAAAGAAATGGGTTGCTTAATCCAGATAGGGATGAAGAGTCTTGAAAATTAATGTTAATTAAGAACCATTTTAATGGAAAGAGTGAGCAGGTAATCATTTGGAATACGGTATCTGATGAGACTTAAAGTACATTAGTAGATGGTCAGATGGTAAATATAGATGTAGGTATTGCATCAGTTGTCTATTATACACCCTATCCAATATTTCATTAATAGAATTCAATATCATGTGACCAATGTAACACCACCCATTCTTCACTTGCATTAACGATAAATTTTTATCTCAGTACGCACAGCCAAACACATGAATTAGAGACCAAAGAGAAGCAATGGACCAATAAAGGACACAAATCTATATTAAGATGTACATTCAAAATGCATAATAAATGGTTTCAGCTCAGATCACAACTTCTGGTTGGAAATGGAAATGCACCAATTACTTCAATTCCAGGCTTTTGCAGTTGTAATAATGTTTTGATAATTGTGACCATTATGAATGTTTGGATGAGTTCCAAAAACTAGTGGCATACTCAGTTCTGTTGACATATCTGTTTAGGGGAACAACTGACAACTTTATGAAGCTGTTATAACATAGTCTGACTTTGATGTGGTTTCAGAGTACATGGTTGTTTGTTTATACAACTTTTTGAGGACTAATTGATTTTTTTCCTAATTAGAAGGTTTTTTTGCAGCGTCAATGTGAGTTTTAGGTTGGTATATGAGTTTTTTTTATCATTTGCATTTAATACAATTCCTATTGATATTCCTGAGGGCTGTACACAGTGGATACTGTTGAATGCCCATGAATGTATAGAGGAGACATGGTGGATCTGAGATGGCATCAATGTGGCATCTTTGGGTGGGGAAGTTAAGGGGAGGGGGACGATATGAGATTTTGGGACCTTTAATTCATGTTGAAAGCTGAGCTGCTGTGTTAGAAAATGGACATGGGCCTTCTAACAAGCCACGCCTTGACAAAACTCCATTGTAGCTCACAAATTGCACTGCAATCCTAGATCCCATTAGGAGAAGCAGGAGTCCTAAAGTTAGGAATGGGTCATATGTGCTGTTGAGAAACTACAAAAATGTGGAGGTCATGGTTTCTTAAATCCAAATGAAAATCCAGACTTGTACTTAAATAGTTGTAGGATGCATTAATCTGTGAAGATAATTTCTCACCAGCACAGTCCTTCTCATCACTTCCATCCAAGCAGTCATCTTCACCATCGCATAAAGAAAGAGATGGAATACATACATCTGACTTGCAGTGATGAGAATTATTACATTCTGTTTCACAATAGAAAAAAAGTATTAGAGACAATGATAGTCTGTACTTTTTTAATGACTCAAAGCATTTGCTAAAACAAGAATATTTGCAGAATGCTAGTCTCAATTAAACCTCCAGAAGTAGCAGCAAAAGAGAGAAACTTTGCCCCCTTCACTTACTTTTACAGCATGACTCATCACTTAGGTCAGCACAGTCATCGATGCCATTGCAAAGATCCTTCAGTGGAATACATTTTCCATTTACACAAGTAAATTCTTCATTAGTGCATTTCTTGTCTAACAAACAACAGGAGCAGTTTTAGTGAAGTTGACAGCTTAAATAAATACAATAATTCAACAGCAGTTCCCAGTTGGGAACTGGCCATCACTTTGCAAATGAAACAATATTTGCATGAAACTGAATTAATGCAGAACAGCATGTTGCTCTTTCCTCAGTCACAACCAGAGCAACATTTGAAGAAGGCTGTCCACTACAATAACACATTGCTAGTGGTGTAAGCGAGCAGAGAGTCATTCTTCTGCCCCTCTATGGGCTAGCAGCTTTGGTAGTCCTGGCAGCCTCAGAACTCAGTAGTGCTGCTAGCACTGTAAGGAGTCACGTGGATGAAGAGGAAATGGCTAATTCTGATCTAATACTAATCTGGTGTTTTTTTCATTTATTCATGAGATGTAGGTGATGCTGCCCTGGCCAACATATATTACTGATACCTTATTGTCCATAAAATAGTTGAAATTAAACCATGTTGCTGTGGGTGTGGAGTCACATGTAGACCAGACCAGGTAAGGATGGTAGATTTCCTTTTTTAAAAAGACCTCCATAAACCAGATGAGATGAATCCAGTTTACTCAACTCTCTGAACAAACCTGGGAGGAGGTTTTGTCAGGATTGTGGGGACATTACCTATTTCCCATGGAAGGTTTACACAGCGGATATTGCAACAGAAAGGACTGTCTGTCAATGACAAATTAACATTCTCAGTTTCCCTTCAAAAAGGCCAGCACCAATATACATTCAATTATCTATATTTCATACACAAGACTGTAGAATTACACTACCCACGTAGCACCCTTCCCCGAGCCCACGTCTCTTTGATGAATGAAGCCCACAGTAGTAGCATAAAATAAAAACCTGCAGTATAATCATAACATTTAACCGCAGTAATGTTTTCTTTCTCGCATGCCTTCTGTGGCTCTTCAATGTCTGTGAGGCGGAAACATTCTGACAGGCTCGTTTCAAATCCTCTGCAGCGCATTCTGTTCGACCACTTCATAAAATTGGTATCCTCTGGCCAACTTATAAATTCTGTTTCTGTTAAAATTTTCTCTGCTCCTCTGGCCAAAGGAGAGAAGTTAGTCAGCAGCAGAAAAGACAGCTTTAGAGACACAATACTCATTACAGGCATTGACTTCAATAATTTTCAAATGCAGGACTTTGATGCTAAATTCTTACAATTGAAAGTTGAGCTGTCTGCAGACGACATTTGCCTCATGCATTGTCCACCTCTTCTGATTCATGCATATAGGCATATCTCGTAAGGTCTGATTGAAACTGAATAAAACAATCCCTTGTGATTTTTGATCAGATCGAAAAGAAACAGCAGCATGTCCTAAAATTTGGAAAAGGGAGCTCATTATATGTGTGCATAAATTCAGTCACATACACAGGTACAAACTAAGTCATAACTGAGATTGTTTCGACGATTTAAAAAGTAGTCTTTTAAGATGCAGAAATTGATTTAACACTAGAACCCAATTTCATGGTAAATTAATATTCTCATTCAGTAGTACAACAAATGACTAATGGAGAAAATGGAAAATGCTATATTGGTACAGCAGAGGGGACTATTGTACAGTCGGACTACAGCAGTATTGGAGAGCTTGCTGGCCTGATTGGGTTATGCTGCCTTTCAGAGAGATTGTCAACTGTTTAGAGAATGGAGACAGACGGTTTTCCAGTTGGAAGGGGTTCAGAAATCCAGTGACCCCTCCACAAAGTGGGCGGCACGGTGGCACAGTGGTTAGCACTGCTGCCTCACAGCGCCAGAGACCCGGGTTCATTTCCCGCCTCAGGCGACTGACTGTGTGCAGTTTGCACGTTCTCCCCGTGTCTGCATGGGTTTCCTCCGGGTGCTCCGGTTTCCTCCCACAGTCCAAAGATGTGCAGGTCAGGTCAATTGGCCACACTAAATTGCCCGTAGTGTTAGGTAAGGGGTAAATGTAGGGGTATGGGTGGGTTTCGCTTCGGCGGGTCGGTGTGTACTTGTTGGGCCGAAGGGCCTGTTTCCACACTGTAATGTAATGTAATCTAATCTAATCCAAAAGCAGAATTTAGTTTCGGTGGAAAGGGGGGTGGCCAAGCAATTTCAGAGAGGCAGCTATTGAGAAACAGGAAGCAAACAGTTTCTTCTGTGCCTGAGGCATTGCATTTGTGTTTAATTTGGTCCCATGAAAGCTAATGCAGCATTTTTGGAGCAGCCTGCAATGGTTCGGCTTGTTAGGTGGCATTTGCACAATTTAGCTTTGATAACTAAAAAGGTTCTCCTATTGCAAGGAATTGTGCTGTGTTTATTACCTTAGTCCATTTTCACATCTGAACAGATAAAGTTGTGTTGCTTTTGTACTGCTGTGACAAAGCTTTCAAGCATTGATTTTTTTTTAAAAATTGAATATTTATTTACCAGTAAGAGGGCACCTGCTTCTTTTAACTATTTCTTCCTAATTTCCCCCCAAAATTAGAATTTAGCACAATAAATATGAAGGGAAATATTGTTTTCAGCCCATTTTATCTCACTGAGGAGAGTTTGCAACTGTCCACAGACTGAAAATAAATTGGCTGAATCTTCCTATTCAAATGGATCAGTAGGATCAACAATTTTTGCATCCTCACCCAATGAGCAGGCTCCGAAATGTGAGAACTTTTCTTGGTTTCGATAACATTCAACACTTTTCAGCTGGCAGTACGTCCTATATTTCTTATTGTTGCTTGAGCAAACGTCTTCCCCATTCTTTGGACACTGATACGGCAGCTTGCAGACGCAGTTTCCTTGAACGCACTTTTCCCAAGGCTGACAGAAGATTTTCTGGCATGACTTAGAGGTGAATTTTTTGTCGCGACAGCCTTCAGCCAGAATTTGAAGGTGAACATGTGAAGAATTTGAAATCTGTGACAGAGGCATAAGTTTCATTTCAAAGCAGTTTCTTTGATACAAGTTGTCTGTTTGACACCAGTCTGCTGAAGGGTTACAAGTCCATGGGTACTGATTGTGCTGTATTTATTACCTTAGTCTGTATTTACAAGACTAACTGATACAGCAGAGTTGCTTTTCTTTTGTTCTGCTGTTAGAAATCTTTTTTTTAAAATGGAAAATTTAGTTACCAAATAATAGAGGAGTCTCAAACTAAAAGGTAGGGATTCTGTTGTGATCCTTTAAACAGGAACACACTGACATTGTGGATGTTGGGTTAGGAGTTCTATGTTTGTCATTACTGTATCTCTAAATTAAGGCTGTTAGATTTTTTAAACGATTTCATGAGATCTAGAAGCAGGAGTAGGCAATTCAACCCCTCTGAGCCTGCTCCATTGTTTAATACAGTCATGGCAGATCGCATCTCAGTTTCAAATCCACATTTCCGCTCATTTCCCATAACTATTTCCTTTACACAGCACTAATTTAATGTCAGTCTATGTCCACCTTAAATTTATTCAGTATCCTAGTGACAACTGCTTTCTGGGGTAATGAATTCCACAAATTCACAACCCTTTAGGAGAAGTAATCGCTCCTCATCTCCATTTTAAATTTTCCACCCCTTATCTATAACCTAAATTAGCTCCAGTTCTTATCCTTCACCACTTACTTTGCTGGAGTATAATGACCACTATGCAGTGATCTTGTGGTCAACGTAGATCACATGAAAACAGCCTTAGCATTGAAGGTTTCATGACTGAATAGTCTTACTAGCACTCACTGTCTGGACTCCTATGAAAACAAGTTGCTGGGATAAAATATTGAAAGGTTGCTGTGACTTCAGCACAAGCCTCGAATATTTTCAGCAAAAAAACTTGGAAAAGCAGATTGATGTAGTAGGCATGCTGTACTAGCTGGAAAACAGTTGGGTGAGTTTTGTATTGGCCCTTAGTTTAAAGTATTTTGTGCAGTACACCACAATTTAATTTATGCAAACTGTTCACTTGTGTCTCCTTCAGTGTTCTTATCTGGAAGGGTTACGACGTACAATGTTTGTCATTGTAAATCATGTGCATGACAGTTTAACATAAAGCAGAATGAAATAACAAAATGAACATTAAGGATTCTTTTTACATAGAATCCCCACAGTGTGGAAACAAGCCATTTGGCCCAACAAAACCTCTGAAAAGTATGCCACGCACCTACCCTCATCACTATAACCCTGCATTTCCCATATCCCTGAACACTATGGGTAATTTAGCTTGACCAAACCACCTAACCTGCACATCTTTGGACTGTGGGAGGAAACCAGAGCGCCTGGCAGAAACCAACACATACACAGGGAGAAGGTGCAAACTCCACACAGATAGTCACCCAAGGCTGGAATCAAACCCAGGTCCCTGGCACTGTGAGGCAATTGTGCTAACCACTGAGCCACTGTGATTTATTGTAATTAAGAGATATTTACAATAAGCTATCAATTCTGCTAGATGTGTAAAAAATGCAATAAACATGCTTTGTTAAGAAAGCAGCTCAAAGGAAATTCTAGATCAATATATTTCTCATGGTATCTGAGATTTGACATATTATTGGGCATTGGTAATGATTATAGGAACAGACTATATGTGTTTGGAACAGGAGTAGGCAATTTAGACCTTCGAGCCCGCTCTGCCATTTGACATGATGGCTGACCTTATCCTGGTCTCAACTCCACTCTCCTGCCTGTTCCCCATAGCCCTTTGTCCTGCTTTGCATCAGAAACCTATCTATTCCTTTCTTGAATCTGTTGACTGATTCTTCCTCCACTGCACTCTGGGGCAATGAGTTCCATAGATTCACAACCCTCTGAGAGAAGTTGTTGCCCCTCATCTCAGTTTTGAATGTACCTCCTCTCACTCTATATCTATGACCTCTTGCTGGAAAGACATTGCTGGAAAGACTGTATAGGTCCTCAGTTGGTGAGCAGTAAAGAGGTGAAGAAGTAAGTGTTGCACTTTCTGCGGTTACATGGTCCATGCACAAGCATGACCCCAATGTTTGTATGTGCCTCTGACTTGAGTAGCTGTGCAGATTCTTTCTCATGTGTTGGTTTCTTTCTCATTTCAAAACAATGCAAAATCTTGTAATTACTGCTCCTGGAGTTCAAGGAAATCAGCTCCAACACGTAAAATATCTTAAAAAGAAGCAGTACTTTGACCCTGATTCCCATTCAAATAATAATTTGCCCAAGGTTTTCTGGCCAAGGTTTTAACATGTAGTGTAAACAATCAATACATTTGTTCAATTTCTCAAAGCAAACTAACACCAAAGAGAGATTTAAGCTAGATTTTCATCATGTTGACATACACTGACATTTAAAATGATATCATAATGGTGGTGACAATGTTAAAGCAATAGGGTAAATGCTGCAGTGAGTTTTACCATGTGATAGCACGTGTCGGAAATTTGCCCTACTCAGGATTTCCTGATTGATGATT
This sequence comes from Chiloscyllium plagiosum, assembly GCF_004010195.1. Classification (NCBI taxonomy): domain Eukaryota; kingdom Metazoa; phylum Chordata; class Chondrichthyes; order Orectolobiformes; family Hemiscylliidae; genus Chiloscyllium; species Chiloscyllium plagiosum. Next base: position 137,002,316 of record NC_057710.1, on the reverse strand, counting down.
TTAGTCATTGAAAAATTGCAGTGAATGTCCAGATTTCCCCTTGATACTGTCCACTAATGAGAGGTCCTACAAGCAGTGCTTTCTACTTGGATGTGAACTCATAAAACTGTCTCCTATATTTGTATTAAAACAAATTAGAAAATGACCACTTCAAAAAACCGCCATGCAGTTCTCCTGGGCTAAATGTTTTACTTTAGGCTAAACATTAACTATAGACCCATTCAAAATAAAACTAGCCCAAATCTTCACATTTCTGAGAATGCTATGCACCTTGATGCAGCTTACAAAAATTTCCCCCAACACGGCATGACTCCCGGTTTCTGCTGGGATCTGCCAATCCTGTTTTTTAGAGACAGGACAGCAAAATGTTCCCTATCTAACTCCAACAAAGAATGTAGAGTTGAGGGAAGGAGAAGACAATGACCTGTTTTTTGCAGCAGTAGCTGCTGTTTTTTGCTCATTATTTAATGATCCAGCCATTTAATAAATGGGTATGTGTTAATGTATGGGGGAGTAAATGGTGGCAAGGTGAATGGTGGCAAGGGCTGGACCCTCATAGTGGCCAAGTTACACAGTCCAGGTCTTGCTACCTGCTCAGCTGAATCTTCCAGAGCAGTCCAGAGAGTCAGGTAGGTTCTGAGAGGAAGCAAATGGTGTTTTGTATAATGACCGTTTTGGCAGCATGGCCAATTGTATGATTTTTGTGATATTGATCTGCATCATCTGGAAGGAATTGCCTGGGAAATTGAAGATTCAGTCAGACAATTCACCTCCATCTAGAACATCGAAAGGTCTCCACCATTTAAATCGGAGGGTTCCAATTAAATTAAGTAAAATAGTTACTCAGAACAAAGTTAAAAATCACACAACACCAGCTTATAGTCCAACAGGTTTAATTGGAAGCACGCTAGTTTTCGGAGCGATGCTCGTTCATCAGGTGATAGTGGAGGGCTCAATCCTAACACAGAATTTATAGCAAAAATTTACAGTGTGATGTAACTGAAATCAATTGAAAAATTGATTGTCTGTTAAGCCTTTCATCTGTTAGAATACAGTGATAGTTTCACATCTTTCATGTGTAAATCATAAAACCATTTTTTAAAAAAGTTGCATTCTCGGGTTAGCTGTTAACAATGGTGATAGCTAGACAATATGTTGAAGGAGTTGGCCCCCTGTGTTTTCTGTCTATGCCATGATGTTTAGATTGATTCTAATCTAAAAAGTGAGATAACGGAGTTTTACATAAATTCATGCAGTTTTTGAGCTCAGAGTTCTACATGAACGCATGCAGTTTTTGAGCAAAGTACAATGTAATCCTGCAAGTACAAATTCATCCCACAAAATAGATGTGTGCATGTGGGTCTTTGTCTGTGTTGTGTGATTTTTAACTTTGTACACCCCAGTCCAACACCAGCATCTCCAAATCATTACTCAGAATAGTTAGACTATTAAAAGTATATAGTTTAATTCCTGAATGATTATAAAACAAACCCCACTCTAATCTCTCATACTTCCAATTACACCTCCCCCAGGTCAATTACACCCAAGCACAGACCCAACAATACCTGATACCTGGCCTGCTTTCCCCCAACTGAACCAAATTCATTACTGCCTATGGACCAGACCACACCTTACCCAATGTCCTCTGCCTCCAACCTGATCTAATCCCCAGACTTCCGCAATCACTGGACTGACTGGAGCCAACCATCTCCACCCACATTCCTGCCACACTTCACCCGATTTGATGCCCTCTACTGCTAGACCCAACTGCCCCCTCCCAAGCCCCACTTGATCTGGCCCTGTCTGACCTGACCCGGTATCCCCTCTGACACCAGACCCAAACCTAACCAGACCTGACACTCACCCTCCTGACCATCCCCTAAGCCCCCAGACTCAAGTCCTCACTACAATCTATGGTAAATGCTGCAATACCTGCCTTGCCACCTTGCTTTCTGGCACTCTAACCACTTCATGTGACATCCTACCCACCTGGCATCCTAAAGCTATTCATCTGGCATCCTACTCCCTCCTGAGCTGATATCCAACTTAGGTGGCATCCTACAAATCCTACCTAACAGGATTTGAACCTGAGCTTGAAAAGCATTACCGAGGTCTCTGGATTAGCCTAATGATAATATCACTAGGCCATCACCTCCCCTTCAAATTACAAGAGGGACTGCAGCAATTCAAGAAGGCACCTCATCATTACCTACTCCAGGGCAATTCAGGATCAACATTGGCCAACACAGCAAAGAAAGAATTTTAAAAATATCCTGCAAAATCAGATGCTTACCATTAGTAGGGATGCAGACATTTAATTATGAAAGTGAGTTTCTAGTTTGCTCTGTGCCATTATTTTACATTGAATGTTAATGTATATAATCCTTTTGTCTTTAATTACAATATCCAAGATGTCTAAGTGCATCCTTGAGGTTTGGAACAGTGCATGGGATATTCATTTGGACTGATGGACTATTATACATTATCCATGATACTCCATATCCTGTCTAGCAACATTATGCAGCATTTTAGTAGCCATTAATCTGTTTATGTGAGGACAGAGAACACGATGTGTTTCACCAGAACTCGAGCACAACTAAATGTGTGGAAATGAAGTTATTTTTTGCAAATATACTCTCCTTATTTGTACACATATTATTTAAATTGAATGCATTTTTCTGTCAGAACTGCTTCTACATTTCTATTTTACGGTCTTTTCCTTATTTTCTTCTCTCCTTCTTCATAGTCTATTTTTCTTTCTTCCCATATCTATGCTGAAGTCTAAATACTCAGTTCATGACTGGATCCTCCCTCTTCCTAATTAAGACCCATTACAGGCATTGGAAAGGATTATATACATTAACATCTAACATTAAATAATGGCACAGAGCAAACTAGAAACTCACTTTCATATTCAATGTCTGCATTCCTACTGTGCTTAGCTGTATAATTGTAGCTAAAACAGAAGCTAGTGCTGTGGCTCCAGACCTGTTCAAAAGGAGTCAGGAGATTTCAAAATTCAGCAGCAAACAGTAAAAACAACTAATGCAAAAATAGTAGCACAGAAACCATAAAGATCAGGTGATAAGCCAAAATACCACACATGCTGTCCCAACATCATAAATACAACCTCTTTAGCAAACAAATAGCTAGAAGATCCTATTACACAAAAGCAGCAGTTGAGGAGAGACGAGGCCAGAACAGACACAGAATTTGTTGTTGGATCAAATTTAAGTACACTTGCACTAATTTGGGAATTCTAATGAGGTTCACTTGTGCTCTCAGTGCTCTCACCAGAAATGATTCAGTGAGGAAAGTCTAAAGTACACATATGTCAGTGTTTGTGTCTAGCTGCTGGGTTCCCCAGTGCATGCCTGTTGAATATCTGAGTGTTTTATTAAAGAAATCAACAATGAGTTCAACACACCATGACCATAGAGACCAATGAATTTGGCATATTCCAAATTTAAAAGAAGCAGGAGAAGAAAAGTGGTATAGCTCTGACAATTCTTCATGAACTCCAAAGCCAAGTTACTGTTAACTATATCAGTTCATTTATAACTTCCTTCTCTCTAATTAAAACTGACAGCAGTATTTCATAAGTAACATTTACAAAAAACATTGTAATACTTACTGCGTGGCTGCTGTTCACTGTTTCATTGCTTTCTTTTGGCCATGAAACCTGAAAAAATGGCCACGGTTACTGGTGGGGGACCTTTGGGGACATTGTCCCAATAACTAGTTATTACATATTACTTTTAAGTCGGGAATTATCCCAAGACCCTCCTCAACCAGGGGAGTGGAAATAGATATCTAAACACAGAAGGACTGAACGATTGGTCAAATTGAAAATAATACTGCCTTAGAATCAGCAGAATCAGAGCACTTGGCCCATTGAACTTATGCCAATAGTGGTGTTTCAACTGGAGCTGAGTACGTGAAAATTATTCTTGATAATTTGGCTTTTCCCATTTAGAATTATCCTTTTAAAAGTATCTAGTTTCCTTTAAACAAGCGTTCCCTATACAAAATCTCTTCTTCTCCCTCAAATTCTATTTATTTAGAGTCTTTGCTCTGTTGTTACTTCCATGATTTATTCTCTTATGCAATTTGGAAAAATGCAACATTATGTCATTGGCTCAGTCCTGGAAGAAGGAAAGCTGGTGATTTAGGAATTCCACCTTTGATAACAATGCTCCCAACATCTTCACTGGTTTACTATTTCTCTTGAATTAAGAGAGTCACCATTTCTCTTCCCTTGTGTTTCAAAGTATATCCTGCTGTTTCATAGTTAATTACTTTATGCTCAAGTAAGTTCACTCAGATACATTGCTTGTGCTTGCTGTTGTTTCTGAACACTCTTGGCTGTCAGTTATGGTCAATGCCAGCTTTGTCTTTCCCACTCTGCTAATTATTCGCTGGCTATTTTCACCTCTGAGATCCTCTCCAAGTCCCAACTGGGGCATTATCACCATTCCTCATGGCCAGTCAGACAAAATCCTGAAGCATCTTCCCCATTAACATTCGAGTATATCTTCACCACATTACCGCCAGAGAGCAAGCACAAGGTTTGCCAGCACAAACTCAAGGACAGGTGGAAATGGCTAGTTATTTCAATTAACATAGAACATAGAAGAATACAGCGCAGTACAGGCCCTTTGGCCCTCGATGTTGCGCCGATCCAAGCCCACCTAACCTATACTAACCCACTATCCTCCATATGAAATGGCTAATTATTTCAATTAAATGCATTTTTCTGTCAGAACTGCTTCTACAATTCTATTTGTCTGTCTGTGTCTGTGTTGTGTGATTTTTTAACTTTGTACACCCCAGTCCAACACCGGCATCTCCAAATCATTACTTAGAATAGTTAGACTATTAAAAGTATATAGTTTAATTCCTGAGTGATTATAAAACAAACCCCACTCTAATCTCTCATACTTCCAATTACACCTCCCCCAGGTCACTTACACCCGAGCACAGACCCAACAATACCTGATACCTGGCCTGCTTTCCCCCAACTGAACCAAATTCATTACTGCCTATGGACCAGACCACACCTTACCCAATGTCCTCTGCCTCCAGACCTGATCTAATCCCCAGACTTCCACAATCACTGGACTGACTGGAGCCAACCATCTCCACCCACATTCCTGCCAGACTTCACCCAATCTGATGCCCTCTACTGCTAGACCCAACTGCCCCCTCCCAGGCTCTGTCTGACCTGACCCGGTATCCCCTCTGACACCAGACCCAAACCTAACCAGACCTGACACTCACCCTCCTGACCATCTCCTAAGCCCCCAGACTCAAGTTCTCACTACCATCTATGGTAAATGCTGCAATACATGCCTTGCCACTTTGCTTTCTGGCACTCTAACCACTTCATGTGACATCCTACCCACCTGGCATCCTACTGCTATTCATCTGGCATCCTACTCCCTCCTGAGCTGATATTCAACTTAGGTGGCATCCTACTTATGTAGCACCTTATCCCCTTCCCCATTTGGCACCCTAACCTCCCATTTACCTGATTACACAGCAGCTGTGAAAGGGCTGTCAGGCCCTTTACATTTCACAAAACAGCAGCTGGCTGCTTGAAAAGGGACCATAGGTTTCCTTCCTCTGTCAGTTCTGTGCTAGCTAGGGATTTTCAGAATGGAAGTATGGCTCCCCTTTCCAGAAGTTACTTTAATCAGTATCTCCACTCAGAAATTGTAAAAACAAGAAGGGGCAGAGTGGCAGTCTGAGGGAGACTATCACTCCTCAGAAAATCCAGCCTAATATTTCACTGAAAGGGTTGTGAATCCCCAGAAAGTAGTAGACACTGCATCATTGAATACATTGAAAGCTCCTGTTATGTATTCTAGTTGGTGTATGTGCTACTAGGAGAGTGTGCCTTTGAGAGGTGAGTCACACAATACTGGTGAGACATCAGCCAGTGCTCCTGGGCTTATCAGACATGTTTTGAGCTTTACAGAATGCAGAGATTCAGAATAAAATCTCCCTGTTCGATTGAAACAAATGAATAGTTCAAATGTTCTTTAGTTCTAACTGGAGCCTAGTAACTGCCAAATACAGAATAACTATGAAAGCAGATTTTCATTCATGTTCTCATAGAATGGCAAAACCTTGGAATTCCATCCCTAATACATTTAGAGTCATAGAGTCATAAAGATGTACAGAATGGAAACAGACCCTTCAGTCTAACTGGTCCATGCCGACCAGATATCCTAAACTAATCTATTCCCATTTGCCAGCACTCAGCCCATATCCCTCTAAACCCTTCCTATTCACATACCCATGCCTTTTAAATGTTGTAATTGTACCAGCCTTCACCACTTCCTGTGGCAGCTCATTCCATACTGACATCACCCTCTGCTTGAAAAGGTCCCTTTTAATTTTTTCCCCTCTCACCCTAAACTTATGCTCTCTATTTCTGGACTCCCCTACCCCAGGGAAAATACCTTGTCTATTTACCCTATCTGTGCCTATTATGATTTTATAAACCTCTATAAGGTCACCCCACAGCCTCCAACGCTCCAGGGAAAACAGCCACAGCCTATTTAGCCTCTCCCTCCAGCTCAAATCCATCAACCCTGGGAATACCCTTGTAAATCGTTTCTGAACCCTTTCAAGTTTCACAACATCCTTGTATTTTGTTACTTCCTGGGATGTGGATGTTGCTGGCCAGGCCAGGATTTATTGTCCATGCCTAATTACCAAGAAGGCAATTGAGAGTTAGTCACATTGCTGTGTGACTGGACTTGCACGTAAACTGGAACTTGGTAAGGATGGCAGTTTTCTTTTCCTAAAGGGTATTTGAGAATCAGAGGATTTTTTTGCCAATTCACATCAATGGACTTGTAATCCCATATTTTTATTGAATTCAAATTCCACTACTGCCATAACAGGATTTGAACCTCAGCTTGAAAAGCATTACCGAGGTCTCTGGATTAGCCTAATGATAATATCACTAGGCCATCACCTCCCCTTCAAATTACAAGAGGGACTGCAGCAATTCAAGAAGGCACCTCATCATTACCTACTCCAGGGCAATTCAGGATCAACATTGGCCAACACAGCAAAGAAAGAATTTTAAAAATATCCTGCAAAATCAGATGCTTACCATTAGTAGGGATGCAGACATTTAATTATGAAAGTGAGTTTCTAGTTTGCTCTGTGCCATTATTTTACATTGAATGTTAATGTATATAATCCTTTTGTCTTTAATTACAATATCCAAGATGTCTAAGTGCATCCTTGAGGTTTGGAACAGTGCATGGGATATTCATTTGGACTGATGGACTATTATACATTATCCATGATACTCCATATCCTGTCTAGCAACATTATGCAGCATTTTAGTAGCCATTAATCTGTTTATGTGAGGACAGAGAACACGATGTGTTTCACCAGAACTCGAGCACAACTAAATGTGTGGAAATGAAGTTATTTTTTGCAAATATACTCTCTTTATTTGTACACATATTATTTAAATTGAATGCATTTTTCTGTCAGAACTGCTTCTACATTTCTATTTTACGGTCTTTTCCTTATTTTCTTCTCTCCTTCTTCATAGTCTATTTTTCTTTCTTCCCATATCTATGCTGAAGTCTAAATACTCAGTTCATGACTGGAT
>NC_057710.1:136977651-136994174 GCF_004010195.1 Chiloscyllium plagiosum | reverse complement strand
AGGGTTTAGATGGAGAGGAATTTGATAAGCATGTACAAGAAAAATTCTGATTCAGTATGTGGAAGTACCTACTAGAGAAGGTGCAAAACTTGACCTACTCTTTGGAAATAAGGTGTCAGTGGGGGAGCACTTTGGGGGCAGCAACCATAATTCTATTAGATTTAATATAGTGATGGAAAAGGATGGACCAGATCTAAAAGTTGAAGTTCTAAATTGGAGGAAGGCCAATTTCGACAGTATTAGGCAAGAAAGTTCAAAAGCTGATTGAGTGCCGATATTCGCAGGTAAAGGGATGGCTGGAAAATGGAAAGCCTTCAGAAATGAGATAACGAGAAACCAGGAAAGGCTGGTAGGTATACGGAATGCTAGATGACTAAAGTGATTGCTGGGCCTCTTACTGAGATATTTGTATCATCGATGGTCACAGGTGAGGTGCCGGAAGACTGGAGGTTGGCTAAGGTGGTGCCACTGTTTAAGAAAGGTGGTAAGGACAAGCCAGGGAATTTTAGACCAGTGAACCTGACTTTGGCGGTGGGGAAGTTGTTGGAGGGAATCCTAAGGGACAGGATTTACATGTATTTGGAAAGGCAAGGACTGATTAGGGATAGTCAACATGGCTTTGTGGGTGGGAAATCATGTCTCACAAACTTGATTAAGTTTTTTGAAGAAGTAACAAAGAGGATTGATGAGGGCAGAGCAGTAGATGTGATCTATATGGACTTGAGTAAGGCTTTCGACAAGGTTTCCCATGGGAGACGGGTGAGCAAGGTTAGATCTCATGGAATACAGGGAGAATTAGCCATTTGGATACAGAACTGGCTCAAAGGTAGAAGATAGAGGGTGGTGGTGGAGGGTTGTTTTTCAGACTGGAGGCCTGTGTCCAGTGGAGTGCCACAAGGATCGGTGCTGGTCCACTACTTTTCATCATTTATATAAATGATTTGGGATGTGAGCATAAGGGGTATAGTTAGCAAGTTTGCTGATGACACCAAAATTGGAGGTATTGTGGATAGCGGAAAAGGTTACCTCAGATTACAACGGGATCTTGATTAGATGGGCCAATGGGCTGAGAAGTGGCAGATGGAGTTTAATTTAGACAAATGTGAGGTGTTGCTTTTTGGGAAAGCAAATCTTAGCAGGACATATCCATTTAATGGTAAGGTTTTAGGGAGTGTTGCTGAACAAAGAGACCTTGGAGTACAGGTTCATAGCTCCTTGAAAGTGGAGGCACAGGTAGATAGGATAGTGAAGAAGGCATTTGGTATGCTTTCCTTTATTGGTCAGAGTTTTGAGTACAGGAGTTGGGAGGTCATGTTGCGGTTGTACAGGACATTGGTTAGGCCACTTTTGGAATATTGCATGCAATTCTGGTCTTCCTATTGGAAAGATGTTATGAAACGCGAAAGGGTTCAAAAAAGATTTACAAGGATGTTGCCATGATTGGAGGATTTGAGCTATAGGGAGAGGTTGAATAGGCTGGGGCTGTTTTCCCTGGAGCGTCGGAGGCTGAGGGGTGACCTTATAGAGGTTTATAAAATCATGAGGAGCATAGATATGATAAATAGACAAAGTCTTTTCCTAGGGGTGGGGGAGTCCAGAACTAGAGAACATAAGTTTTGGGTGAGAGGAGAAAGATCTAAAAGAGACCTGAGGGGCAATGTTTTCACGGAGAGGGTGTTACGTGTATGGAATGAGCTGCCAGAGGAAGTGGTGGATGCTAGTACAACTGCAACATTTAAAAGGCATCTGGATGGATATATGAATAGGAAGGGTTTGGAGGGATATGGGCCAGGTGCTGGCGGGTGGGACTAGATTGGGTTGGGATACCTGGTCAGCATGGACGGGTTGGACCGAAGGATCTGTTTCCCTGCTGTACATCTCTATGACTTTATGACTGTAAGAAATGTGGGAGAGACTGTGACAATTATACGTAAACTACAAAGACTAGTGACTGTTAAATATTTCAGTTCATCTGTAAATTTGGTTAACTCTAATTAAAACTAAGTAACGGATGAAATCATTAATAGATTAAAAAGCATCACAATATTTATTGCACGGCTGCTGTTCACTGGTTCATTACTTTCACTTGGCAGTTGATCCTGAAAAATTTGGCTGCAGTTACTGGTAGAGGACATTTCATAAAATCACTACAGTGTAGAAACAGGCCATTTGGAAGTTGAGTTCACGCTGACCCATTCTGCCCAGACCCACCACCCTACCCTGCATTTCTCATGGCTAATCCACCTCGCTTGCACATCCCTAAACTCTGTGGCCAATTTCGCATTGTCAGTCCCCTCAACCTGCATATCCTTGGATTGTGGAAGGAAACCCATGCAGACACAGAGAAAATTGGAAACCTCCACATAGACACTCACCCAAGACTGGAATTGAGCCTGGTTCCTTGGTGCTGTGAGGCAGAAGTGCTAAACACTGAGCCACTGTGCCACCTAATTGGAGATGTTGTCCCAATAACTGATAATTACAAAAAGCCTTTGACATCAGGAATTATCTCAGGAACATTCACAATTGAGGGAGTAGAAATTGTTGTCTAATCAGAGAAGGAAGCTGAATGACTAAAAGATGGGTCAAATTCACAATAATGCCACCTTAGCAGCACTGAGAAAGGTCATTTGGCCAATGGACATGTTCAAATATTAGTTTTCAATTGGAGCTGTGTACACGAAAACCATTTCCCCACTGTTTCTCTTGGCCCTTTTATAGTTTTCCTTTCAATACTTAGCTAGTTTCCTTTAAATCACAATTCCTTCTCCCTTAAATTGTGTTTGTCTTGTTGTTACTCTTATGGGATTTACCCTCTTTTGAAATTTTGAAAAACCCAACATTATGCCATTGTCTCAGTCTTGGAAGAAGGAAATGGATATTTAAGAATTCCACCTTTGATTACAATGATCACCCACATCTTTCTCTGGTTTACTATTTATCTTGAATTAAGAGAGTCACCATCTCTCCTCCCTTATGTTTCAAAGTGTCTCTGATTGTTTCACAGTTAATTATTTTATGCTCAAGTAAGTTCATCTGGATATGTTTCTGGTGTTTGCTGTTTGGTTCTGGACATTTTTGGCTGTAAATTTTGGGTGATATTAGCTTTATCTGTTAATTATTCACTCGCTGGTTTCACCTCTGAGATTCTCTTCATGTCCCAACTAGCACTTTGCTGAAAATGTGTTGCTGGAAAAGCGCAGCAGGTCAGGCAGCATCCAAGGAGCAGGAGAATTGACGTTTCGGGCACGAGCCCTTCTTCAGGCTCATTCCCGAAACATCGGTTCTCCTGCTCCTTGGATGCTGCCTGACCTGCTGCGCTTTTCCAGCAACACATTTTCAGCTCTGATCTCCAATATCTGCAGTCCTCACTTTCTCCAACTAGGACTTTATCATCATTCCTCACGGTCACTCAGACAAAATCCTGGAATATCTTTCCTATCAATGTCAGAGTATATCTTCACCAAATGAATTGTTACAATTTAGGCAGAAGGCCCACGAGCACCAGCGGAAATGGCAAATAGTTAAAATTGAATAAATATTTCTGTAAGAACTGCTTCTGCAGTTCTACTTTATTCTTTTCTCCTTATTCTCTCATCTCCTTCCTGATATCCTATTTTACCTTATTACCATGTCTATGCCAAAGTCTAAATATTCAGTTCATGACTGGGTCCTCTCTTTTCCTGATTCAGACTCATAACAGGGGATTGGAAAGCCTGTATACTGTGCTTGGTTGTGTAATTGTAGATAAAATCAAAGCCAGGCCTATTTGAAAGGAGTCAGGAGACTTCAAAATATAGCAGCAAACAGTAAAAAAAATACTAATGTAGAAACTGTAGCTGGAAAGATCAGGCAATAAGCCAAATTTCCACACAGTGCAGTCCCAACATTAAAAATACAACCTACTTAGCAAACATAGGGCTGGCGCAACCTGTCACACACAAGCAGCAGTTGAGGAATGAAGAGGCCAAAACAGTCACTGAATTTATTGTTGGGCCAAACTTAAGTACGCTTGCACTAAGTTGGGAATTCTAATGCGGTTCACTTGTGCTCTCGGTGCTTCCACCAGAAATGATTCAGTGAGGAAAGTCCAGAGTACAGAGATATCAGTGTTGTGCCTAGCTGCTGGGTTCCTCAGTGCATTCCTGTTGACTATCTGAGTGCACTATTAAAGAGGTTAGTGCTTTGATTTCAACCCAACATGACTGTAGAGTCCAACAAATTGGGCATATTCTGAATTGAGAAGAAGTAAGAGAAGAAATGCAGGTGTGGCAGTGAAAATTATTGGTAAACTACAAAGACAAGTTACTGTTAATTATATATTTCATTTGTAATTCTTTTTACTCTAACCAAAACTGACAGCAGTGTTTCATTAGTGACAGATTAAAAACCATCGCAATACTTACTGCTTCGCTGTTGTTCTCTGCTTCATCACTTTGACTTGACAGTAGACCCTGAAAAAGTAGGGTACAGTTACTAGTGAGTGATATTTGGGAACATTGTCCCAATAACTCATAATTACATAAAAACTGTAACGTCAGGAATTATCCTAAGGCCCTCCACAACTTGGGGAGTTGAAATAGATAAAAATCTGTAAGAACTGTGGATGCTGTAAATCAGAAACAGAAATTGCTGGAAAGGCTCAGCAGGTCTGGCAGCATCTATGGCGAGAAATCAGAGTTAATGTTTCAGGTACAGGGACCCTTCTTCGATTTTGTCAAACCTGCTGAGTTTTTCCAGCCACTTCTGTTATTGAAAGTGGAAATAGATGTCTAATCAGGAAGACGAGTGACTAAAAGATTGGTCAAATTGATAATAATGCCACCTTAGAATCAGGGGAATCACAGCACTGAGAGAGGTCATTTTACCTTACTACCATGTGTATGCCAAAGTCTAGATACTCAATTCATGACTGGGTCCTCTGTTTTCCTGATTCAGACCCATCACAGGCATTGGAAAGCCTGTATACTGTGCTTGGCTATGTAATTGTAGCGAAAAACCGAAGCTAGTGCTGTGGCCCCAGGCCTGTTCGAAAGAAGTCAGGAGACTTCAAAATTCAGCAATAAACAGTAAAAATAAAACTAATGCAAAAATAATAGCACAGAAACTGTAAAGATCAGGCAATAAGCCAAATTTCCACACAGTGCAGTCCCAACATTAAAAATACAACCTACTTAGCAAACATAGGGCTGGCGCAACCTGTCACACACAAGCAGCAGTTGAGGAATGAAGAGGCCAAAACAGTCACTGAATTTATTGTTGGGCCAAACTTAAGTACGCTTGCACTAAGTTGGGAATTCTAATGCGGTTCACTTGTGCTCTCGGTGCTTCCACCAGAAATGATTCAGTGAGGAAAGTCCAGAGTACAGAGATATCAGTGTTGTGCCTAGCTGCTGGGTTCCTCAGTGCATTCCTGTTGACTATCTGAGTGCACTATTAAAGAGGTTAGTGCTTTGATTTCAACCCAACATGACTGTAGAGTCCAACAAATTGGGCATATTCTGAATTGAGAAGAAGTAAGAGAAGAAATGCAGGTGTGGCAGTGAAAATTATTGGTAAACTACAAAGACAAGTTACTGTTAATTATATATTTCATTTGTAATTCTTTTTACTCTAACCAAAACTGACAGCAGTGTTTCATTAGTGACAGATTAAAAACCATCGCAATACTTACTGCTTCGCTGTTGTTCTCTGCTTCATCACTTTGACTTGACAGTAGACCCTGAAAAAGTAGGGTACAGTTACTAGTGAGTGATATTTGAGGACATTGTCCCAATAACTCATAATTACATAAAAACTTTAACGTCAGGAATTATCCTAAGGCCCTCCACAACTTGGGGAGTTGAAATAGATAAAAATCTGTAAGAACTGTGGATGCTGTAAATCAGAAACAGAAATTGCTGGAAAGGCTCAGCAGGTCTGGCAGCATCTATGGCGAGAAATCAGAGTTAATGTTTCAGATCCAGGAACCCTTCTTCGATTTTGACAAACCTGCTGAGTTTTTCCAGCCATTTCTGTTATTGACAGTGGACATAGATGTCTAAGCATGAAACCGAATGACTGAAAGATGAAATTGACAATAATGCCACCTTAGAATCAGGGGAATCATAGCACTGAGAGAGATCATTTGGACCTGTGCCAATGGTGGGTTTCCAACTGGAGCTGTGTACATGGAAACCATTTCCCCGCTCTTTCTCTTGGCCCGTTTACAGTTTGCCCCTCAACATTTAGCTAGTTTCCTTTAAACTAACATTCCCTGTAGAAATCATCTTCTTCTCCCTCAAATTATATTTGTTCTGTGTCTTTACTGTTGTTACTGGTGGATTGACACTTTCATGACAATAGACAAATAGACAATAGACAATAGGTGCAGAAGTAGACCATTCTGCCCTTCGAGCCTGCACCACCATTCATTATGATCATGGCTGATCACCCTCAATCAGTATCCTGTTCCTGCCTTATCTCCATAATCCTTGATTCCATTATCCTTGAGAGCTCTATTCAACTCTTTCTTAAATGAATCCAGAGACTGGCCTCCACTGGGGCAGAGCTTTCCACACACCCACCACTCTCTGGGTGAAGAAGTTTCTCCTCATCTTTGTCCTAAATGGCCTACCCCTTATTTTTAAGCTGTGTCCTCTGGTTCAAGGAGGAGAAGGGCTTATGCCCGAAACGTCGATTCTCCTGTTCCCTGGATGCTGCCTGACCTGCTGCGCTTTTCCAGCAACACATTTTCAGCTCTTTTCTCCTCTGGTTCAACACTCACGCATTAGCGGAAACATGTTTCCTGCCTCCAGAGTGTCCAATCCTTTAATAATCTTATGCATCTCAATCACATCCCCTCTCAGTCTTCTAAACTCAAGGGTATACATGCCCAGTCGCTCCAATCTTTCAACATAAGATAGTCCCGCCATTCCAGGAATTGACCTCATGAACCTACGCTGCACTCCCTCAATAGCCAGAATGTCTTTCCTCAAATTTGGAGACCAGAACTGCACACAGTACTCCAGGTGTGGTCTCACCAGGGCCCTGTACAGCTGCAGAAGAACCTCTTTGCTTCTATACTCAATCCCTCTTGTTATGAAGGCCAGCATGCTATTAGCTTTCTTCACTACCTGCTGTACCTGCATGCTTGCCTTCATTGACTAGTGTACAAGAACACCCAGATCTCTTTGTACTGCCCGTTTACCTAACTTGACTCCATTTAGGTAGTAATCTGCCTTCTTGTTCTTGCCACCAAAGTGGATAACCATACATTTATTAAACTGCATCTGCCATGCTTCTGTCCACTTACCTAACCTGTCCAGGTCATCCTGTAATCTCCTAACATCCTCCTCACATTTCACCCTGCCACCCAGCTTTGTATCATCAGCAAATTTGCTAATGTTACTATTAATACCATCTTCTATATCATTAATATATATTGTAAAAAGCTGCAGTCCCAGCACTGATCCCTGCGGTACCCCACTGGTCACTGCCTGCCATTCTGAAAGGGAGCTGTTTATCACTACTCTTTGTTTCCTGTCAGCCAACCAATTTTCAATCCAAGTCAGTACCTTGCCCCCAATACCATGCGCCCTAATTGTGCTCACTAACCTCCTATGTGGGACTTTATCAAAGGCTTTCTGAAAGTCCAGTCCTGGAAGAAGGAAAGCTGGAGAGTTAGGAATTTCAGCTTTGATAAAAATGCTCCCCTACATCTTCCACTGGTTCACTATTTACCTTGAACGAAACCAGTCACCATTTCTCTTCCCTATGTTTCAATATGTTTCAAAGAAGAATTGTTTTATGCTCAAGAAATTTAACTTCCATGTTTTCACTGTTTGCTTCTGAACACTCTTGGCAGACAGTTATGGACAATATTAACTTTATCTTTTCCACTGTACTAATTATTTGCTGACTAATTTCACCTCTGAGATCCTCTGCAAGTCCTAATTGGGATGTTATCAGCATTCCTCATGGTCACTCAGGCCACATGAACAGCCACACTACAAACAGATGGCTCACCGTGTGGAAATCGACAGTAGTTCCTGAACTTGCCAGCATTTCCCACCACCTGAGAGTGACCTACATCTGATGTGTCAGCCAAATTATTTGTTGTAAGATGAATCCTCACCACCGCTCACCATGAGCTATCTGAGCAATCTCTGTTACCATTCTTTTTCTTGTAGGGATCTCCAGGGCTTGCTTGTTCCACCGTGATAAAGGAAAATCTTGTCATAGTTTACCAAGAAGAGGCTGTTGTCTTAAACAAGGTGTAGTTTATTTTATAATAGAAACTAGTTGCAAGTTGCATTAACATGATACATATTATTACAGAGGTAATGAGGAAGACCCTGGTGGTGGGCATTACTCCTTCAAGATCATAAACTACTCTCCCACAAATTCTAATAATATCATCGTAGCAGACCTAGAGGGATTATTTCTATATTATTAATCCTGTGACCCAGATATTGTTCCCTGGACCTGTGTTTGAATCCTGCCATGGTGATGATGGAATTTGAATTCAACAAAAATGTTGAATTAAGATTACTTTGAAACCATTGATGATTGTTGGAAAAATTCATCTGGTTCACTAAGGTCTGTAGGGAAAGTAATTGCCATCTTTATCTGGTCTGGCTTCCATGTACCTGAACACCCACATTCATGTGTTTGATCCTTAACTGCTCTTTAGGGAATTAGGGGTGGGCAATAAATGCTCGCCTAATTAGTGATACCCACATCCGTCAATGAATAAAAAATAATTCATAATGGATGGTGCTGAAGGCCTTCCATCGTATTAATCCTTATGTGACAGCCTTGCTTCCCTCTTAACTCTCATTGTGAAACCAGACTCTCTCTTTAATTGGGTTTCATTATTCTACCTGTTGTCAGGTGGTTTCCCTCTACTTTTCTGAGAGACAAATCTGGCCATATCACGAGGCTATGACTCTGTGACGCATATCATTATGGATTCTGTGGAGTTTGTCTTTGTGCCCAATGGAGGTTCAAAGGAGCAAGATGGAATTTTCTACCACCCAAGGCATAATTAGAAGAACATGACTCAGAACAAACTATTACAGAAATCATTCAAAATTAAACAAGTTAATTTGGTTCTGAATGGATTCGTTGTTAAGGATTGAGAGTTCTCTACAGTACAGTTCACTGTCCTCATGAAACATTGGAAAATTGATCTCACATCTTTGCCCACTTTAATAACAATGAACATTAATGAAATGCAGCCTCTCACTACTTTACACTTATGTCAATTTTCTAAAAATTGGATTGGAATTTCATCCTTCTATTGTATTTTTAGAGAAGTGGCATGTAAGTGTTCACTTAAAGAAAGGGAAACGATAGCTTACAAAGCACACTTAATGGAATAAGATGTCAAACTAGCCCATTCATAAAATGAATCTTGTTAGGTTCCAAATCTGCAATTCATAAAGAAGAATAAATTGATGATAAGATGTTAATATAGTTTATCTGATTTGATTACTGATCACTCATCCTCAAGGTGCTTATCATTGGTGTAAGGAGGTTTTGGGAATGTATAGTGCTGAAAACAGAAACATAACTAGACATTTAACAAGACAAAAATAAAAATGGAGGAAGAGAACAATGGATAATGCAATCTCTGAGAGGAAGTTAGTGGATTAAATGATATTAAATACAATTTACAGCAAAGAACCTGGTTTTCTGTCCTAACTATGTGATGCTGTTTATGATCCACATAAGCCTTCTCCTGTTGTATTTCACCCGTCTGAATGCTTCATGGAAAACCAACAATGAAATGTTGCAGAGGTTACTCAAAAAATGGACTATAAAAAGAATGCAAGAAAAGTGGGAGATGTCCACAAAAGACAAAACAAGAAATGGTAGAGAGAAAAAAACAAATCACAGGTTCAGCAAATCACAAGGAGGCTCAGGACCCCGGGAATATCAACCTTTGATATTCTATTTTTCATGTTAGAGCCCATTTGGATGAGCATAATCAGGATATTTAACAGAACGAGCTCTGCAGCAAGCTCCTGTCTGCATCCAACCACATGGGGCAGCAGCAGAATTTACTACTGTCCTACCTCTTGCCCACAAGTGTGCAGCTTTTAGCAGAGGTTCCAGAGAGAGAGAGAGAAACCGAGATCAATTGTTCTGTTTCTAACCCATCATACCTAATTCAGCAAAGCCCTCCATCTGAATTGGGACCTACCAGATCAGAATCATTCAATACTGCACAAGGCAGGATACAAACTCAGAATCATCAGAGCACTCCTGACAGCATCCATTTCAGAGAAGTCTCACAAAAGAATTATCATGCAGTGTTTGTAATTTTAATCCTGAGTACAGAACTACAATCACCATGTGACTAATAGAAGCTGTTACCTTTTGTCCACCTGCATTAACCGAGAGGCACATCAAAAAAAGCAGAGCCATTGAGAGAATCATAGTAAAAATCAATTCACGAGAGTGTTCCTCAATCTCTGTTGGGAAATGATAGACTTCACTCTGCTCAGAAAGATCAATGTTTGAGGATTAATGTTCAACCAAACATTGCACAAGTCAGTCACCTATTGGGTCAATCCTTATGAGGTGAAATAGGGCTTCATACTTCCTGTGTTTTAAGGGCTATAAATCCCTTTAGGGTTCCATCTGTTTGTAGCTGACACATAGACCTCTGGTGTCAAACACAGCAGATACCACTGTGATGGCAGTATGCATACATATTTAATGTCCCCTGGAAGTGCACAGGACAGGAAGATCATGTTGTTAGTAAGGGTCCAGTGCTGATTTGACACCAGCACTGCTGTTTTGCTCAGTTGGTGCCTTATGTTAATTTTGAAGCAGGAAACATCACCACTCCCTCCACAAACCCACACACAATGCTATTTGAAGGAATGATCAACCACTCACAAGGCCAGCATTTATAGCCTATCCCTAATTGCCCTTCAGGAAATTCACTTTTCAGGGGGCAGTCAAGAGTCAGCCCTGTTGCTGTGGTCTGGAGTCACATATGGACTGTAGTGATTGTAATGAAGTCAGCAGCTGGACATCATAGAATCTGAGTTCCCTGGAGGGATAGTACTATAGTCACTGTTACTGAGCCTGCCTAACTGTGGAGCAGGTAGCTCATAGCATTTTGGTCGGGCGACCCCCAAGGGTAGTAGTGATTGAAAGTCCCAGAAATGCTGGATGTGTCCGGCCCAGATGCGGGTACACTCTCCTCAGTTTGAACTCCTCCAGGGCTGAGGGTGGCAGCTTCAATCAGTTCTAAACATTCCCTGAGAGGAGACATGGCGCTGGGGGGGATTTGAGCATGGTTTCCACTGATTAGCAATTCTAGAACAATGGACATAGTCTGAGAATTAAGGCCAGATCATTCAGGAGAGATGTTAAGAAGCACTTCTACATACAAAGAGTGGTGGACGTTTGGAACTTTGTTTAACAAATGGCAGTTGATCATAGTGGATTTTAAATCTAGGTAGATAATTCTTTTGTTAAGCAAAGGTATAAATGGAAATGGGCCAGAGACAGTTAGATGGAGTTAGGCCTCAGATTAGCTAAATCTCATTAAATGTTGGAACAGGCTCAAAGGGCTGATGGTAAAAACAATGACTGCAGATGCTGGAAACCAGATTCTGGATCAGTGTTGCTGGAAGAACACAGCAATTCAGGCAGCATCCGACGAGCAGCAAAATCGACGTTTCGGGCAAAAGCCCTTCATCAGGAAGGGCTTTTGCCCGAAACGTTGATTTTGCTGCTCGTCGGATGCTGCCTGAATTGCTGTGTTCTTCCAGTACCACTGATCCAGAATCAAAGGGCTGATAGGCCTATTCCTGTTCCTATGTTCCTGTAGGAAATGGTGACACGTACCCTAGTGGGGCAGAGGGCATTGATCTCTGTCCAGTATAGAGTGAATACTGCACTGACCCTGCTGGCAACCTCGGACCAGGCTGGCAGGGTCTAATGTCTCTGCCATCCTGGGGAAAGAGGATAGTCCTCCTCCGCTTCATCCCATCCACCACGGCTTCCAGGTGCCTGCACAGCAGGATGCCAATTGCCATGTGATGGACATGTTTGGAGCAAATATCAGGAACTGTGCAGGGCACTCCAGACTAACAGCACTTGAACAATTGTATTACAGTCTGGCACCAGTGCCGGGAATCCCGAGTGGTCCCGGCAATGCCAGGAATCCCAAGTGGTCCCAGCAGTGCTAAGAATCCTGGGTGGTCCCAGTGGTGGCGAGTAATTTCACCCACGGTGAGCGGGAGGATATGACCAGGAGGCATCATACAGGCACGGTGCATATGTAATGAGGAAAGTTTGTGAAGACAGTGAGGGAAAACCTGGTAGACTTGCAGAGAGAAACCCTCTGTGAAACAAGACAAATTGCACATGTAAAACTCAGCCCTCTGTCTCATTCCTTATTGTCAGTGAGAAGCAGGCAGCATGAGCCTAGAGGTTAGCAAAGGTCATCGGCTTCCCCATGCCGGAGTGTTGTTGATTGCATGCACACTGTTTGTGAACCCTGCCAAATTAATTGAAATGAAACACATCCCAGACCCCTGTCCCCTTGTGCCTAGTAATTCCCATCCCCTGTTATACTGAGTTGAATGAGTCTCAGCATCTTTGGTGGGCTGCTGTACACTGCACAACTTCACCATCATGAGGGGCAACCCTTGGCACCAATTATATGAGTTTTGAGAAGATTTGTAGCTCAGGTTGAGGTTCTGGATGTAGATTTGCTCGCTGAGCTTGAAGGTTCATTTCCAGATGTTTCATCACCCTAATGGGTAACCTCTTCAGTGGGCCTCAGGTGAAGCACTGCTGAGAATTCCTGATTTCTATTTATATATTTGAGTTTCTTTGGGTTGGTGATTTCATTTCCTGTGGTGATATTATTTCCTGTGGTGAAGTCACTTCCTGCCCCTTTTCTTAGGGGGTGGTAGATGGGGTCTAATTCGATGTGTTTGTTGATAGAGTTCCGGTTGGAATGCCATGCTTCTAGGAATTCTTGTGTGTGTCTTTGTTTGGCTTGTCCTAGGATGGATGTGTTGTCCCAGTCGAGGTTGTGTCCTTCCTCATCTGTATGTAGGGATAGTAGTGAGAGAGGGTCATTTTTTTTGTGGCTTGTTGGTGTTCATGTATCCTGGTGGCTAGTTTTCTCCCTGTTTGTCCTATGTAGTGTTTGTTACAGTCCTTACACAGAAACCCTAGTCACTCTCCCCTATATAAAAGACATCTCGGAAAGGACTGCCAGACTACTCAGACCCCTTGGCATCATGGTAGCCCACAAAACCACCAGCACACTAAAACAGCAACTAATGAACTTGAAAGACCCTATACAGACAAGCAAAATTAATGTCATTTATAAAATACCGTGCAAGGACCAATTCATCGAGGAGAGGGACATGACAGATGTTGAGGTTAGGCCTAGATGTTTGATTACTCTAGGTCAAGTCAGCATAAGAAGGGAGGAAGTGTTGGGTGTTCTAAAAGACTTTAAGGTGGACAAGTCCCCAGGTCCGAATGGGATCTATCCCCAGTTGTTGAGGGGATGGATCTGTAACCTTAACAGATATTTTTGCAGCATCCTTGAACACGGGTGAGGTCCTGAGGACTGGAGAATTGCTAATGTTGTCCCCTTGTTTAAGAAGGACAGCAGGATAATCAGGAAATTATAGATCAGTGAGCCTGACGTCAGTGGTACAGATGCTGCTGGAGAAGATACTGAGGGATAGGATCTATTTACATTTGGATGAAAGTGGGCTTATCAGTGATAGGCAGTATGGTTTTGTGCAGGGAAGGTCATGTCTTACCAACTTATTAGAATTCTTTGAGGAAGTAACAAAGCTAATTGATTAGGGAAAGGCTGCAGGAGTCATGAACATGGACTTCAGTTTGATAAGGTTCCCCATGGTAGGCTAATGGAGAAAGTGAAGTTGCATGGGGTCCAGGGTATATTAGACAGATGGATAGAGAACTGGCAGGGCAATAGTGGAAGGGTGTTTCTCAAAATGGAGAACTGTGACCAGTATTGTTCCACAGGGATACGGGTTGAGACCACTGTTGTGTGTGATATACATAAATGATCTGGAGGAAGGTGTAGGTGGTGTGATTAACAAGTTTGCAGATGACACTAAGATTGGTAGAGTAGCATATACTGAAGAGGACTGTCAGAGAATGCAGCAGAATCTAGATAAATTGGAGAGTTAGGGAGGAGAAATGGCAGATGGAGTTCAATCCGGGCAAATGCGAGGTGATGCAATTTGGAAGATCCAATTCAAGAGTGAACTGTATGGTAAATGGAAAAGCCTTGGAGAAAATTGATGTACAGAGAGATC
Source organism: Chiloscyllium plagiosum (assembly GCF_004010195.1). Lineage (NCBI taxonomy): Eukaryota > Metazoa > Chordata > Chondrichthyes > Orectolobiformes > Hemiscylliidae > Chiloscyllium > Chiloscyllium plagiosum. The sequence continues at coordinate 136,979,853 of NC_057710.1, read as the reverse complement.
TGGGTTTTCAGGTCCATTATATCCTGCAATACAAGTCAATAGAGTTGTCAAGAAGGCATTTTTTCATTAGAGAGAAGAAGGTTGAGAGGTGACTTAATAGAGACATACAAGAAGATCAGAGGATTAAATAGGTTGGACAGAGAGAGCCTTTTTCCTCGGATGGTGATGGCTAGCACATGGTGACATAGCTTTAATTTGAGGGTTGACAAATATAGGATAGATGTCAGGGGTATATCCTTCAACCAGAGAGTAGAAAGGATGTGGAATGCCCTGCCTGCAACAGTAGTAGACTTGACAACTTTAAGGTCATTTAAATGGCCATTGGATAAATATATTGATGATAATTGAATAGTGTAGGAGGAGAAAGTGAGGGCTGCAGATGCTGGAGATCAGAGCTGAAAATGTGTTGCTGGAAAAGCGCAGCAGGTCAGGCAGCATCCAAGGAACAGGAGAATCGACGTTTCGGGCATAAGCCCTTCTTCAGGAATGAGGAAAGGGCTTATGCCCGAAATTGAATAGTGTAGGTTAGGTAGGCTTCAGATTGGTTTCACAGGTCAGCGCAACATCGGGAGCCAAAGGGTCTGTACTGTGCTGTAATGTTCTATGTTTTATATTCTGTGGCATGCTTTCCTTCATCAGACAAAGTATTGAGTACAAGAGTTGGCAGGTCTTATTACAGTTGTATAGGACTTTGGTTCGGCCCATTTGGAATACTGAATACACTTCTGGTCATCACATTACCAAAAAGGGTGTGGATGCTTTGGAGAGGGTGCAGAGGAGGTTCACCAGGATGTTGCCTGGCATGGAGCATGCTAGCTATGAAGAGAAGTTGAGTAGATTAGGATTATTTTCATTAGAAAGATGGAGGTTGAGGGGGGACCTGATTGAGGTCTACAAAATCATGAGAACTATAGACAGGGTGGATAGTAAGGAGCTTCGTCCCAGAGTGGGGGACTCAAAGCGTGGAAAGTTGTTTACACAGAGGGTGGTGGGTGCCTGGAGTGCGTTGCCAGCGGATGTGGAAGAGGCGGGCATGATAGCGTCATTTAAGATATATTTAGACAGATACATGAATGGGCAGGGAGCAGAAAATAGGATACAGGTTTAGATAGAGGATCTGGATCAGCACAAGCTTAGAGGGCTGAAGGGCCTGTTTCTGTTTTTTTGTTCCCTATGTTCTCCTCCTTCCCAAGGCAGGGCCAGCCATTGCCTTCTTAACCACACAGCCAACAGTGGCAGGATAGTAACTGAAGTCTTTATGCAGCTACTTAAGAGCCAACTTCCCAAGGCAATGTATTTTTTACCCACAGTGCCTACTCCTTGGGGATAGTGACCATAATTCGGTGATTTTTACTCTCGTGATGGAGAGGGATAAGTGTGTACTACAGGGCAAGAGTTATAGCTGGGGTCAGGGAAATTATGATGCGGTGAGGCATGACTTAGGATGTGTGGCTTGGAAAAGTAGACTCCAAGGCAAGAGTGTAAATGATATGTGGAGCTTGTTCAAGGAGCAACTATTGAGTGTCCTTGATAATTATGTACCTGTCAGGCAGGGAGGAAAGGGTCGTGCGAGGGAGCCGTGGTTTAATAAGGAATTGGAATCCCTTGTTAAATGGAAGAGGGCGGCCTATCTCAAGATGAGACGTGAAGGTTCAATTGGGACGATTGAGAGTTATAGGGTAGCCAGGAAGGACCTGAAGAGAGAGCTAAAAGCAGCAAGGAGGGGACATGAAAGGTCCTTAGTCGGTAGGATTAGGAAAAACCCTAAGGCTTTCTATAGGTATGTTAGGAATAAAAGAATGACTAGGGTAGAAATAGGTCCAGTCAAGGATAGTAGTGGGAAGTTGCGTGTGGAGGCGGAAGAGATTGGGGAGACACTGAATGAATACTTTTCTTCAGTATTCACTCAGGAACAGGGCATTGTTGTCGATGAGAATACTGAAGCACAAATAAGTAGAATGGATGGCTTTGAGGTATGTAGAGAAGAGGTGTTGGAAATCCTGGAAAAGGTGAAAATAGATAAGTCCCCTGAGCCTGATGGCATTTATCCTAGGATTCTCTGGGAAGCAAGGGAGGAGATTGCAGAGCCATTGGCCTTGATTTTTATGTCCTCTTTGTCTACAGGAGTAGTCCCAGAAGACTGGAGAATAGCAAATGTGGTTCCCTTGTTCAAAAAGGGGAGTAGGGATAACCCTAGCAACT
>NC_057710.1:136969343-136977361 GCF_004010195.1 Chiloscyllium plagiosum | reverse complement strand
CCCTCAGCCTCCGACGCTCCAGGGAAAACAGCCCCAGTCTGTTCAGTCTCTCTCTATAGCTCAAATCCTCCAACGCTGGCAACATCCTTGAAATCTTTCTGAACTCTTTCAAGTTTCACAACATCTTTCCGCAATATTCCAACGCTGACCTAACTAGTGTCCTTTACAGATGCAACATGATCGTACAACAGGATAGTCAGCATGGTTTTGTGAAGGGCAGGTCGTGCCTCACAAACCTTATTGGATTCTTTGGAAAGGTGACGAAGGAGGTTGATGAGGGGAAAGCGGTAGATGTGGTATATATGGCTTTTAGTAAGGCGTTTGATAAGGTTCCCCATGGTAGGTTACTGCAGAAAATACGGAGATATGGCATTGAGGGTGAGTTGGAGGTTTGGATTAGGAATTGGCTGGATGGAAGAAGACAGAGGGTAGTAGTTGATGGCAAAGTTTCTTCATGGAGTGCCGTCACTAGCGGGGTTCCGCAAGGATCTGTTTTGGGGCCATTGCTGTTTGTCATTTTTATAAATGACCTGGAAGAGGGGTTAGAAGGTTGGGTGAGCAAGTTTGCGGATGATACGAAAGTCGGAGGAGTTGTTGACAGTGAGGAAGCATGTGGGAGGTTACAGCAGGATATAGAGAAGCTGCAGAGCTGGGCAGAAAGGTGGCAGATGGAATTCAATGTAGCTAAGTGCGAGGTGATTCACTTTGGGAAGAATAACAAAGAGATGGGGTACTGGGCTAATGGTCGGATACTTGGTAGTGTGGATGAGCAGAGGGATCTTGGTGTTCATGTACACAGATTTTGAAAGTTGCCACCCAGGTAAATAGTGCGGTGTGGAAGGCATATGGCGTACTGGCTTTTATTGGTAGAGGAATTGAGTTCCGGAGTACTGAGGTCATGTTGCAGTTGTATAAGACTCTGGTGCGGTCGCATCTGGAGTATTGTGTGCAGTTTTGGTCGCCATACTTTAGGAAGGATGTGGAGGCACTGGAATGGGTGCAGAGGAGGTTTACCAGGATGTTGCCTGGTATGGTAGGAAGTTCGTATGAGGAAAGGCTGAGGCACTTGGGGTTGTTTTCATTGGAGAAAAGAAGGTTTAGGGGTGACTTGATGATTAGGGGTTTAGATAGGGTTGACCATGAGAACCTTTTTCCATGTATGGAGTCAGCTATTACGAGGGGGCATAGCTTTAAATTAAGGGGGGGTAGATATAGGACTGAAGTTGGGGTAGGTTCTTCACTCAGCGAGTCGTAAGTTCATGGAATGCCCTGCCAGTAGCAGTGGTGGACTCTCCCTCTTTATGGGCATTTAAGCGGGCATTGGATAGGTATATGGAGGATAGTGGGTTAGTATAGGTTAGGTGGGCTTGGATCGGCGCAACATCGAGGGCCAAAGGGCCTGTACTGCGCTGTATTCTTCTATGTTCTATGTTCTATGTTCTATGCTTACACTTAATATCTCAGCAGGTTCGAGAAGAGGAGAACATGGCAGGAAATGTTCAAACACCAAAGTAACAAGCACTCAGACCTGTGTTTTCTCACTCTCCACCATTCCAAGGGTTGGGCCATGAATGTCTATGGGATTGATCCACATCTATGGGTAAAGGACTGCAGTGGTTTGCCATTACCTTCCACAGAATAATTGGCCAGGACGCGCCTGTGATGGGCCATGTCAAAGAGATTTGCAGGATGATAATTGACTGGTTTGGTCATGTTATAAACTCACTTTACATGGCCAACAAGCCTTGACGTGGGACTCAAATTCAGAGTTTCTTGAGCTTGGAACTATAAAGAGTGAACGTGTCAAGGCTGAGGCCAGCCATAGATAGAGGATAGGCTTTGTCAATACAGCGGTAGCTCATTGACACTGCACTGATTGGTTGTTCAGGCTGAAGAAATTCCACAGCACCATTCCTCATCAGATCTTGTGTCTTTGAACCTGCACAAGGACATCGGATCCACCCTTTCTGAAATTAGGGTGGACCAGCACAAAAGAGCTTAAGCATTACCCAGGGGGCACATCTGCCACAGCAGGGAGAGGATCAGCAATGAGAAGAGGAGCAGGGGGAGTGGTATACAGTTGGGCACACACTCACACATTAGTTGGAGGATAGGGGAGAGAAGAAAGTGCTACCTTAATCACAGAGTTTACAGTTAAAGGGTTAACCTCATGGTCCTCTAAAGGCAGCAGTGTCTCCAAAGACTGCAGCCCTTGATGCCAGGTCATCTCTGCCCTCTTTTAAATCAGGACCTGAGGGCAGAAAGAGTGAGTGGCCCGAGAGGGCAAAGTGACCAAGGCAATGAATTTCAGTGCATCGAATTTATTCCAAGGATCTGCTGTTGACAAATAAAATGGAGATTGATATTGTGCATGCAGGGCATCAGAAGCAAAATGGATTCTTCTAGTCAATCAAGAGGCTGGAATTGCTTTGCTAGTCAGATAGTCATTGCTTTGCTGAAACTTTGATTCTATTGCAGTCTGAGGTAGTCTCCAACAAAGACAGACAAGGATCTCAGGTATAGCGGTGTTAGGTTATGTTATAACTTGGCTACAGAGAAGAGGAGGGTTGGAGTCAGAGGATGATGATCAATATTTATCTATCCTGAGGTCCTGCAGGGAGCCCATGAGGGTTTCACCTAGAAAGGATTTGCCTGAATGTGTAGGGTCTAGCAATGCCCAGTTAACACTGTAGCAGTTCAAAAGAGACACACTATGTTAATTCCTGGGATGAAAGGGTTGGTTTATAGAGTCATAGAGATGTTCAGAATGTAAACATACCCTTCGTTCCAACTCGTCCATACCAGCCAGATATCCTAACCTAATCTAGTCCCATTTGCCAGCACTTGGCCCATATCCATCTAAACCCTTCCTCTTCATATACACATCCAGATGCCTTTTAAATGCTGAAAATATACCAGTCTCCACCATTTCCTCTGGCAGCTGATTCCATGCACACACCATCATCTGCGTAAAAAAGTTGCCCCTTAGGTCTCTTTTATATCTTTCCCATCTCACCCTAAACCTATGCCCTCTAGTTCTGGACACCCCCACCCCTGGGAAAAGACCTTGTCTATTTGTCCTATTCATGCCCCTCATGATTTTATAAATCTCTATAAGGTCATCCCTCAACCTCCGATGCTCCTGGGAAAACAGCCCCAGCTTATTCAATCTCTCGCTATAGCTCAAATCCTCCAACCCTGGCAACATCTTGTAAATCTTTTCTGAACCCTTTCAAGTTTTACAACATCCTTCCAATATTGCATGCAATATTCCAAAAGTGACCTAACCAATGTCCTGTACAGCCGCAACATGACCTCCCAACCCCTGTACTCAATATTCTGACCAATAAAGAAAAACATACCAAACACCTTCTTCACTATCCTATCTACCTGTGATTCTACTTTCAAGGAACTATGAACCTGCACTCCAAGATCTCTCTGTTCAGCAACACTCCCTAGGACCTTACCATTAAGTCCTGCTAAGATTTGCTTTTCTAAAATGCATTACCTCTCATTTATCTAACTTAAACTCCATTTGCCACACCTCAGCCTATTGGCCCATCTGATCAAGATCCCATTGTAATCTGAGGTAAACTTTTTCATTTTCACTACACCTCCAATTTTGGTGTCATCTCCAAACTTACTAACTATACCTCCTATGTTCATATCCAAATCATTTATTTGAATGTTGAAAAGTAGTGGACCCAGCAACGATCCTGGTGGCACTCCACTAGTCACAGGCCTCCAGTCTGAAAAACAACCCTCTACCACCACCCTCTGTCTTCTACCTTTGAGCCAGTTCTGTATCCAAATGGCTAGTTCTCCCTGTATTCCATGAGGTCTAACCTTGCTAACCAGTCTCTCATAGGAAACTTTGTCGAACGCCTTACTGAAGTCCAAATAGATCAAGTCCATCGCTCTGCCCTCATCAATCATCTTTGTTTTCTTCAAAAAACTTAATCAAGTTTGTGAGACATGATTTCTTATGCACAAAGCCATAAAGACCATCCCTAATCAGTCCTTATCAAGATCTAAACAGGTTAGGCCTTTTTTTTAAATTTAGAAGAATGAGGGATGATTCAAGATTCTAAGGGGGCCTGACAGGGTAAGTGTTGAGAATATAGTTCTGATAATGGGATAATCTCAAACTAGCGGACATACAGAATAAGGGGACACTTATTTAAAACTGTGATGCATAGGCATTTCTTCTCTCAGAGGGTAGTGATCATCTGGAATTCTCTAATTGAGGGATATGTGGAGGCTAGCTAATCAAAAGTATTTAGAGAAGGTGCATAGATTCTTGGAATATTGAGGAGTTAAGGGCTATGCAGAGCTGGCATGAAAGAAGAATTGAGGCACGATCATGTATAGAATGGTCTGCTGGACTGAATGGCCTACACCTCCTCCTGCTCCTATTTATTATGTTTTATGGATACAGATTACATGTATTAGATGGAAGCATTGTGTGGATGATTGTGTGGGGAAGACTGGTCTTTCCTTAGCCCCAATCCTGTATGTTTGTATAGAAAATACAAAGATGATGGAAGAACATACATGGGGCACATTGCAATTTGCCAGCTACTTGATGCATTAAGCAGGCATACGGCAGGATGTGCACTCCCATTCTTCCGGACTCGCCAAATCTCTCTCACACATTCTTCTCCTGAATGACCACTGGTAGACTGATTAAGAATAGTTAGTCTTAGTCACTTAATGCCTCCCTCAAATAGATGGTATGTGCCCAGCACTTACTCCATTTGGTTATAGCTGAAAATTGTAATCAAAGTCCTACAACTGGCACAGGGTAGAAATTTTCCTGAATTTATATACTGAAGAAAACTCCACAGAGGCTAGTACCCTGTTACCAGGTCACCCTTTATTTACAGCCCTTCACTATAATACCGCCTCACACAGAATCAGACACCAGAGGGTCAGTATCTCTGACATTTAATCTTTTTTTAATGTCAGCCAGGACTCCCTGATTGGACCAGATTAAAAGCCACAATGTCCAGCTAGCTGACCTTATCACAATCACTACAGACGCAACCTAACCTACACGACAAAAACGGTTATCTGATTATTTATCTCATTCATATTTATGAATCTTGCTGGGGCTCCAGCCTTACAACACTAACAAAACAAAGTACAAGAATGATCGGACGGTATTTTGGAATGCCCTAGATTGTGAAAGGTACTATACGAATGCATATTCTTTGTTTTTCCTGCGAGGGATGTATGGCTCGTCAATTCACAGGCCAACTTAAAAATGGGCAGTTTTGGGCATCAATGGAGCAGCCAAAAAACATCTTCCATCCATGTCCTCCCAACAATTTGCAACTTTCAACTGCCCACAGGCATCCCAGGGTCAGCTGACTAACAGTTGAAAATGGTACACTATATGAGTGGTCTAGAACAAGGGATGTTTAAACCAAATGGAATCCTGTTTACCATCTCATCACATCTTATAACAACTAAACAATTAAAAATGTGAGCTTGTTTCACATTATAGGAAGGATGTGGAGGCACTGGAACGGGTGCAGAGGAGGTTTACCAGGATGTTGCCTGGTATGGAAGGAAGATCGTATGAGGAAAGACTGAGACACTTGGGGCTGTTTCCATTAGAGAAAAGAAGGTTTAGGGGTGACTTGACTGAGGTGTACATGATGACTAGGGGGTTAGATAGGGTTGACAGTGTGAACCTTGTCCCGGGTATGGAGTCGGGTATTACAAGGGGGCATAGCTTTAAATTAAGGGGGGGTAGATATAGGACTGAAGGTAGGGGTAGGTTCTTCACTCAGCGAGTCATAAGTTCATGGAATGCCCTGCCAGTAGCAGTGGTGGACTCTCCCTCTTTATGGGCATTTAAGCGGGCATTGGATAGGTATATGGAGGATAGTGGGTTAGTATAGGTTAGGTGGGCTTGGATCGGCGCAACATCGAGGGCCAAAGGGCCTGTACTGCGCTGTATTCTTCTATGTTCTATGTTCTATGTTCTATGAAACTGTTTGAAATTGATTAATTTAGTTTTATTCAAAGCTCTTGTCAGATGCATTTTGTACCCAGGATGACATCAAGTATTGCAAAGAAACATGTCCAATGATTAACTCATCTCTAGTTCAGTATTTGCTTTTATAGATTTGTTCATATTTGTCTAGGGCATTGGTACACTGGATAAACAAGGCAACAGAAATTCCAAATTTATAATCCCGTACTTCAATCTCATACTCAATTTTGTATTTGTAATGGTTTATACAGATTGTGGGAAGAAAATGCAAGTGTTATTGTAATTCTTGCATGCACCATTCAACAAATGAAATCCTTTACAAATGTTGTTACCCACACAAGTGTCAGTATTTACATTGAGCAAACATTGGGATCTTAAAGTCCACTGTTATTATACAGCTTTTAAACAGCTTTCAGGAAATTTTTGAGATAATAAGTCCCTTTTTGAAATGTGCAACAAATGTTCACCATTCTTTAGGAGGTTTCATTTGAAATTTTGGAAAGCATTAAGTTGTAGAAAGTATTGTGAAATTAGACAAATATAAAATCAAGGCAAAGTTGGTTAGAAGGCTGGCAAGTAGAGATACACCATCAGAAAAGTTCAAGATTACCAGGAAGATGAAAAACAATACTACACCTTGATATAAATTTATTGGAATATCCAAGAACTAAGTAAGTAATAGGAATCATTGATATATCTCAAAGTAACTGAGAGCTGGCAAATAGTGATTGAAACACAACCTTGGAAAAGGGTGGATGCATCAAAAGATACGTAAATTACAGAACCTTGACCCTGTTAATATTGGCAAGACCAGGAGCGGAGGACACGTGGATGAATTGCTGATCGCAATAGTGCCAGGTCCCCCAATCCATTTTCCAAACTATTACCTTGTGAATTATGAGGGGCCTGTGAACTTTGGTTGACCTGTTTCTTTTGTAAATTTGAGATTCACATGAATTGGAAATATTAACAGATAATGAGAGAGCTGCAATAAAGATAACACTGGTTTATATTTCTCCTTTGATAGAAAACACAGTTCAACACAAATACAACCCCATTCAATCTGGAAATCCAACAAGCAGCCTGACTGTCCACAAACAATTTGGGGTTAAGTGAGTTCTGTGATTATGGAAGAAAGCCTTTGTTGAATTTGCATTGGCTAAAACAGGAGTGGGTACAAGAGAACGTGTAGAAAACCAGGTAGTAAAAACCATGAGTCCGAAACACCTTTGAGCTGCTAGACCAATCTCAATGGCGACTGGATGAGAGTTTGACTGCAGTTTGCTGACAGACTGTGGGTTTCATAACAAAACAAATATAGCAACTGCTGCAACTGGAAAGAACATAAAGGGATGAGCCCTTAAACACTGACTCTGAACCTCCGTCAGATACCAAGAGGTGATTTGAGGATTTTTATCCAGAACATTAGGCTATGATTGAAAAGGAGATGGCTTTGAAAAATGACTTTTTGACTTCAAAAAAGGTTGAGGGAGAAAATTACAATAAATTCCAAGAAGCAAGGGAAGGTCGAACAGATTAACTGTCGAACCGGCGGCCTATGTAAAGATGAGGCGTGAAGGTTCAATTGGGGCGATTGAGAGTTATAAGGTAGCCAGGAAGGACCTGAAGAGAGAGCTAAGAGCAGCAAGGAGGGGACATGAAAGGTCCTTAGTTGGTAGGATTAGGGAAAACCCTAAGGCTTTCTATAGGTATGTCAGGAATAAAAGAATAAGGTAAAAACAATGACTGCAGATGCTGGAAGCCAGATTCTGGATCAATGGTGCTGGAAGTGCACAGCAGTTCAGGCAGCATCGAGGTGCTTCAGCAAAATCGACGTTTCGGGCAAAAGCCCTTCATCAGGAATAAAGGCAGACAGCCTGAAGCGTGGAGAGATAAGCTAGAGGAGGGTGGGGGTGGGGATAGAGTAGCATAGAGTACAATAGGTCAGTGGGGAAGGAGATGAAGGTGATAGGTCAGGGAGGAGAGGGTGGAGTGGATAGGTGGAAAAGGAGCT
>NC_057710.1:136958884-136965220 GCF_004010195.1 Chiloscyllium plagiosum | reverse complement strand
GAAAGGCTGAGGCACTTGTGGTTGTTTTCATTGGAGAAAAGAAGGTTTGGGGGTGACTTGATAGAGGTGTGCAAGATGATTAGGGGTTTAGATAGGGTCGACAGTGAGAATCTTTTTCCACGTATGGAGTCAGCTATTACGAGGGGGCATAGCTTTAAATTAAGGGGTGGTAGGTATAGGACAGATGTTAGGGGTAGGTTCTTTACTCAGCGAGTCGTGAGTTCATGGAATGCCCTGCCAGTAGCAGTGGTGGACTCTCCCTCTTTATGGGCATTTAAGCGGGCATTGGATCGGCATATGGAGGATAGTGGGCTAGTGTAGGTTAGGTGGGCTTGGATCGGCGCAACATCGAGGGCCAAAGGGGCTGTACTGCGCTGTATTCTTCTATGTTCTATGTTCTATATGTTCTAGATTAGAGGAAAGACCAAGTAAGACCCTGGAAGGGAAATGATAGTGTTTTAATTGTGGGGAAAGATTTTAAACAGCCATGAGGAAAGGGAAGTGCAAAGTCCCCTCAGAAAAAAGGGAAGTCAGAGGCAGTCTCTATGTTCTATGTTCTATATGTTCTAGATTAGAGGAAAGACCAAGTAAGACCCTGGAAGGGAAATGATAGTGTTTTAATTGTGGGGAAAGATTTTAAACAGCCATGAGGAAAGGGAAGTGCAAAGTCCCCTCAGAAAAAAGGGAAGTCAGAGGCAGTCAGGACATGGAAGAACACAGCAGCAGTGTTGAGACTATCCGAGGAAGGGATGAGTAGGGCAATCTCTGGCTTTGTTTCTCACACTCACTACATTCCATAATCCAATGACCCCCAGTCCACACTCAAGTATGATTCTTACAGGTGACTTGCATTGTACAGGAGAAGACTACTTAGCAGTCATAGAAGCATCTCAGATAGATCATTGAGAAACTCAGAAGGTAATAGAATTCTAACAGTATGGAAGGAGGCTATTCAACCCATCAAGTCTGCACCAACCCTCCAAAGAGCATCCTACTAAAACCCAGCTCCCCCCATCCTATCTCCACAACCCCACTAACCCAACTAGCCTGCACACTATGAGCAATTTAGCATGGCTAAGCCATCTAACCCGAACTGGGAGGAAACCAGAGCACCCAGAAGAAACCCACGCAGACATGCAAAGAATGCGCTAACTCCATATAGAATCACCCCTGGGTGACACTGAACCTGTGAGGCAACAGTGCTAACCATGGAGCCACCGTACCACCCAATGATTATTTGTTATGATCTGTACATGCGATTATTTACTGTGAAATTCATTTAACACCCTGGGTCAAGACGACAGCCTCATCCTCTGAAGGGATTGAAAGGATTTAAAACAGATGTACAACCAATAGATTGTGATAGGTTGTGTATTGTTCATGTTCAGTAGTAGCAGGGGAACACCAAACAGAGGTAGTTAGAACTAAAACTTACAAACCACTAAAGAGCTCATTAAATAGAGTTGGTGGTATTAGCTTAAATGGTTATGAATCTGGGACAGTTTCCACCACCCTGTACCATTTTTGCTCAGATGGATGCTCATCTGCATTGCATTGGCTGAGGTTTTTGCCAAATGACAAACTGTTGATCATTAAGTCCCTGTTACAGGCAAATCTGCAGACAATCTGTCAAAGCCCAGAGCAGTACCATATCCATAAAGACCATTCAAAATCAGAATCCATTAGGGGACCACATAGGAGGCTGGTTGGGAGGGCCTGAAATGAATATTAAATAAGGATGTAATGTAAAGGTGAGAGATGAGTATTTCCAGAGCCAAGGAATATTGGAATTGATCAATGGAAGCAGAGAAGCATGCCGTAGGGAGCAAATGCAATAAGATCTGGACAATAGCTGGACTTGGGCTGTAACATTTGCATCACAAATATACCAGGCAATATCTATTCAAAGGCATTGCCGTCGCTGAATCTCCCACTATTTGTTGAAACCACCTAGGGCAGAATAACAGTGCAACATATGGGTTCCTGCCCAGAGATCATCTGCTCTGTCTGCTTTTACTTTGTTTTTCTTCTTTCACAGGTTTTCTCCTTACTTTAATGTACTTACCTACTGTGGAGAGATTGGTGGCTTCATGTGGCAGGGATGGAGGAAGTCAACTTTGTGAATCGCGGAGAAGGTCAAGCTCAGCACAGTATCAATAGAGGTCTCCCAACATCTGCAGCAGCATCACACATGGAGAGATTGAGCCCAACATGGAGGAGATCGAACTCTTGGGGATTGTGAGTCCAATATGGCTATTCAGGACTCTAATGTTGAACTTTTAAGTTTATTTCTTTACTTTTCTCCTTTACACTAGGAAGGACTTCAATGTTGAACTTTTAACTTAATTTCCTTATTTTTCTACCAATTTTTTTTTACCTACGTACCTTTGTATTTAAAATAGTGCCAGGGATGGTGACTTTGTACACTTTTCACTATATTCCTGTATCCCTGTACTTGAGTACTCATGACAATGAAACCTAATACAGACAACAAGCAAAACAAATGTCATTTACAAATAACCTTACAAGAACTGTAACAAACACTACATTGGACAAACAGGCAGAAAGCTAGCCACCAGGATATATGAACATCAACTAGCCACAAAAAGATATGACCCACCACTCTCACTAATATCTTTACATACAGATGAGGAAGGACACTACTTCGACAACACATCCATCCTAGGACAAGCCAAACAGAAACACGCATGAGGATTCCTAGAAGGATGGCATTCCAACTGGAACTCTATCAACAAACACATTGAGTTAGACCCCAAATACCACCCCCTGAGAAAAACAACAGGAAATGACATCACCCCAGGAAATGACATCACCAACCCAAGGAAGCCTAAACACATAAATAAAAAGCAGGCCATACCACCAGTGATTCACCAGAGGCTCACTGATGATGTTACCTAGTATGTGACAAAACATCTGAAAACAAACCTTCCAGCTCAGCAAGCAAACTTACATCCATAAAACATCATTCTAATTCTAATCAACATCCTGGCATTTTCCATTGACCAGAAGCTGAACTGGACTTACCACATAAATACAGTGGCTACAAAACCAGGTTAGAGGCTCGGAATACTGCTGTGAGTAACTCACCTTCAGACTTCCCCAAGTCCATCCACCAACTACAAGGCACAAGTCAGGAATACGATAGAATACTTCCCATTTGCCTTGATGGAGTGTTGCCTAACAACACTCAAGAGATTTGACATCATCCAGGACAAAGCTTCCCGTTTGACTGGAACCACATCTGCAATCATCCACTCCATCCACCACTGACATCAAGTAGAAACCTCTAAATGCTAAAAGAGAATATTCAAAAGTGTTCCAGTATAAGTAGAGGCTGATTAGCTTGGTTCACCAGAGCAGGTTCAATGCGCATTTCAACAATGTGAAGGAATTTATCTCCTTTACTTTCCCCAGAAAACTGATAAAAATCTACCAAACAAATAACTCTGGATGATGCATCATGGGACAATGATCCAAATCCTGCAGCATACCATATCAAGCATTCCAGAATGTATCTAAATGATTGCGAGATTCTGCATTTAATCAAAATATATAATTCAAAAGCCATAACTCGAGGGAGAAAATATTAAATCAGGCTTTTGAAAGGGGCCTTTGTGTTAAAAACATATAACTTATAACCAATGGAGTACTGTTAAGTGGAGGTATTGTTGTAATTTTGGAAAGCCCAACAGCCAAGTAGAACCCAGGCTACTCCAACAAAGTACAATGACATCAACAACTGGTTTTTAACTGGAATATTTCACCCCAGATTCCACTGCCTGACCTGCTTTCTTTTGTTTATATTTTAAATGGCCAACTAATCTGTGTGGGTGACCTTGCTTGAGGAGCAAATGTTGCTCAGGACAGCCAGGGAATTCTCTAGCAGATTGAATACTGCCACGGGATATTGAATGTGCAAATGGTAAAGACTGGGCAGGGTTGGTCTGAAAAAGCATTGGGGCATAAGCCAACATTATGAACTCAATGTATTGTCTTCAAAAACAGGACTAGGTTTGACATTTTTAAAACTGTAGTGAATAAATTCACAGATACACTGCACCTCAGGGATAAATTTGATCATACAGTCATAAAGATGTACAGTATGGAAACAGACCTCTCTAAGAATTAGAATTCCTACAGTGTGGAAGCAGGCCTTTTGGCCCAACAAGTCCACACTGAGCCTTCGAAGAGCAACCCAGCCAGACCCAATCCCGTACTACTCAGCATTTACCCCTGACAAATGCACCTAACCTACATATCCCTGAACACTGTGGGCGATTTAGCATGGCCAATTCACTTCACCTGCACATCTTTGATTTATGGGAGGAAACCGGAGCACCCGGAGGAAATCCATGCAGACACGGGGAGAATATGCAAACTCCACACAGACAGTCGCTCGAGGCTGGAATCAAACGTGGGTCCCTGGTGCTGTGAGGCAGCAGTGCTAACTACTGAGCCACCCTGCCACCCCTATTAGTAATTTTGGTTACCAAGAAAAATAGTGGATTGAAAGTTCCAAGCCAGATTTTAATTCATTTATGCTAAAATAATAATATTGCGCCATCAAGTGGCTTATTTAAGCACAAACAGCTTACAGAAGTAATGACACTTTAATTTTCACCTCTACCCTCAGTACTTTGCTTTCTGATCTGAAACTTTGGAGCATTCCTTGTTGTCCATTCTTTATCCTGGCTACTTCATTCTCTCATTTTCTATCCTTTTTGAATTTATCAGAGTCATCAGTTCATAATTGGAAGTTACTACTTATACCAGTCTGGCAGTTGCAACTCTTTGGTTCTCAATCTGTATTCTTAATGTAGAAGGTAGATTAGATTAGATTACTTACAGTGTGGAAACAGGCCCTTCGGCCCAACAAGTCCACAACCGCCCCGCCGAAGCGCAACCCACCTATACCCTACATTTACCCCTTACCTAACTGTTGCTCATGCTTGAGTCAAATCCTGACTCCTATACCACACTGCCGTAATGGCATCGGTTGGAAATGGGGAGGAATGGCAGGATTTTCATATATAGATCCCACTGGTAGTTTTAAGTCCCTGGAGTCCCCACAGCTGCAAAAATCTGGCTCTAGATGTATAACAAAGGGAAGCTGAAGACTCAATGCACATTTTGCCGCAACTTACAGGGGAGATGTAGATAAAGTGAGGGAGGTAAATTCACACCATCGCTGATTTGTAATTTCTTTCTGGACCTATGGGCAGAACCACAGTTCTTCTTGGCTTTGCACAAATTTAACGTGGAAAAAGTTTCCTTGCAGCTTCTGGAATTAATCCATTTACAGATCACTGTTTAAGCTGCTGAAAGGCAAAAAACATGATTGAACTGCAATGAATTCTCCCACCATGTCACCCTTGAAATTGAAATCAAAGTCCTAACTTGGTCATAGTACCCTAATTTGCATAATAAAGAGGTCTATCATTTGAAATTGGCAGGATCTTGGGTGTTGGGTGAGAAGACCCTTTTAAAACTGCAATGTAATACTGCCAGAAAACAAGAAAAATTCCCAAATCCATCTAAAGGTATTACCTTGTCATAAATGCCAATCTCAGCTAGTTATAATCAGTCCCAGCATGATTAAAATCATCAAATTGAACAAACAGCCAAGTGATCTCACCTTTCAGTGATAGTAGAAAATAGGTGGTCACAGGCTTGTAGCCAGTTGTGCTCTTTACCCGGAGTCAAAAGCAACGATAATTGGGAAGATTTCATAGTGGGGTGACTAATCTGCAACTACACATTTTTAACAATATTGTCAAAATTTAAATCAGATCTACTATTTCAAATTGAGAAATTAAATATTATAGAAAGTACCATTATATTGGAGCTTTTGAATATGCTAGGTTCACTCTGGTTTATAACCTTTAAAAGTTAGTGCATTTTCCAGGAAGTTCTTAAGGTTTAATCATGTGACTTCCTGTATCTATGGATCCTAAGTCAGGCAATGGTGATTCCCATTATCTAATATAGAGTTTTGAAACTCAGAACATCAATGAGATTTTTTTTAAATTACAATTTGAAGTATTTTATGGAAGTATTTCACCTGTGTGGAGGTGCAGGTGAATTTGTGGCGGATATGGAAGTGTGTGTGGAGGTGCAGGTGAATTTGTGCCTCCACTCCTGGCACCTTCCCCTGCAACCGCAAGAAATGCAAAACTTGCGCCCACACCTCCCCCCTTACTTCCCTCCAAGGCCCCAAGGGACACTTCCATATCTGCCACAAATTCACCCGCACCTCCACACACATCATCTACTGCATCCGCTGCACCCGATGTGGCCTCCTCTATATTGGGGAGA
>NC_057710.1:136938370-136958753 GCF_004010195.1 Chiloscyllium plagiosum | reverse complement strand
CCCCACTCCGGCCTATCACCCTCACCTTGACCTCCCTCCACCTATCGCATTTCCAAAGCCCCTCCGCCAAGTCTCTCCTCCCTACCTTTTATCTTAGCCTGCTGGACACACTTTCCTCATTCCTGAAGAAGGGCTTATGCCCGAAATGTCGATTCTCCTGTTCCTTGGATGCTGCCTGACCTGCTGCGCTTTTCCAGCAACACACTTTCAGCTCTACATCTTCTCTAGCCAATTGTAAAAACATAAATCCATAAGAGGATAGACCATTCAGTTAAATAAATCTGCTCTGTCATTCACAGATAATCCTCAACTCTCATGTCCTACTTTAACCCCTCAACCTATGATTCCCTCACTGATTTAAAAAAAAACTATCTCAGCCTTAAATATACCTAATAACCCAGCCTCTAAGGTAAAGAATTCTATGGATTCACTCTCCTCTGAGAGAAGAAATTCCTCCTCATCTCTGTCTTAAACATGCAACTCCTTATTCTGAGATTACACCCCCCCAGTGCTACACTGTCCCACAAGGGGGAACAGGCTTTCTGTATTTCCTCCTCCACCCATACTCACTGAATTCAATCACTGTCTTTTGTCTGACTGCAAGAAACATTGTACCCCCATCGCCCCACTGATGTTTGCACAGCTCCTGACTGATATCCTACTAGTCTCCAAATCACCTGTCTGTGAAGTACATTCCTGACCATCACCCCATCCCCAAGCTGCAAAGACATGGGTTTCCTGAATCTGGTAGCAACAAATATCATAGCCAGCCCCAGACTGTAACCAAACAAGCCTCTTTACTGTGACAGTACCCCCTCACTGACAATAGTATCTCTTGTGCACCCCACTAAGAAGTGGTCCCCTTTGATTTTCATGTCATTTTCTTAAAGCACATGCAGTGTGTTTGTCACATAAGCTGCAAATGTGACATTGACATGGTGTCATACGTTAACATGTTCGACCCTTTGACTCCTGACCGTGAATAACTGCCTGCTTCTTCCCCTGTTGTTACAATGCAAAGCAAGCAAAAAGGCCGGCAGCCTCCAATTAAGTGCAAAATGAGTGAGTGTGACAAAAGCAAACTGTGAGCCATTATCTTCATCCTGTCCAGATTGTAGGCATAAGGCCCTATAAGGTGACCAAGGAGAAAAATGCACATCATAGATCTCCCTGACCTCCAAAGTCAAGAGTTTAAGAGCTGAACTGGTGTGACAATTGGTCTAAGAGTCAGCATGGTGATGTGTATGACTGGTGGTTTGCTGATGCTGACTTGTATTGACAACATTTCGAGGAGTATGGTGCCTCTGGACTGAGCATGTAGTGAACTTTAACTACCAGGTACCCGCTCTGAATTTCATGTCAGCAGTTGGCATCACCTTATTTCTCACAAAAGGAGAGGAGAATTGGAGGTGGAGTAGAAATAAGATAAGTTGGGCTAATAATGGTACCCAATACATGAAAAATAAATTAGTCCCCACTGAATAACAAGAGTCTGAAGTATTCATTAAATGCTTCAGAGGAAAAATTACAAAACTGTTGTTTGATGTGGAGATTCTGATGCTTTCAATCTCACTATATTTTCCTAACTTTCTCGCCATTTCTCATGCCGCATGAACAAGGGGAAAAATTATCACTTGCTGTCTGTCTGACTCTTTGTCTTGGCTTGTCATGTTGGTCTCTTAGATTTCTAGACCTTATAAACAGAATGGATTCTGTTGCTCTCCTATGAAGTTGTCCTACACCTCTTAGGGTTCTTCTACAGTTCGTCCTACTTTGTGTTTCAAGTAAAATAGGTATACTTTTTCTCCAAAGTCAAATGTTCTTTTGACTGTAATAAACCTAAAAAAGTGGCAGCATGGTGGTTCAGTGATTAGCATTGCTGCCTCACAGCACCAGGGAGCCAGGTCAGATTCTAGCCTTTGGCCGTATGAGTTTGCACATTCTCCCTTTGTCTGTGTAGGTTTCCTTCAGGTACTCTGGTTTCCTCCCACTCCAAAGATGTGCAGGTGAGGTGGATTCGCCATGCTAGAATTGCCCATGGTTTCCAGGTATGTGCAGGGTGGGTGGGTTAGCCATGGGAAATGTAGGGTTACAAGATAGGGGGAGTGGGTCTGGGTAGGATGCTTTTTGGAGGGTCAGTGTAGACTTGATGGGCTGAATGTAGGATATCTGTGACTCTATGAACACATCATCAATTACTCCCAACACCAATCTGTCACTTATAAATACAGAGTTAAAAGTTTCATGTCACAGTTTCTAATAATATGTAGAAATCATTAACAAATTTTATCTGAAGATTTCCTTGAATGTTGAAAGTTTATGTTGCCTTGTTCTTTCAAGAATTCTAATTGTTTTCCGATTAGAGTAGTTGTCAAAAAATTTTGGAACTCCTTCAAATGTATTTATGCCCTCTTTTAGTCCTTGATGGACTGTAAACATATACTTGGCTTCTAGTTAAAGACAGAGGATGGGGGAAAAAAAACTTGTAGCTGAAATATTAGATTACTTACAGTGTGGAAACAGGCCTTTCGGCCCAACAAGTCCACACTGACCCAGACCCAATCCCCTAATATTATGGGCAATTTAGCATGGCCAATTCACCTAACCTGTCTGTGGAAATCGGAGCAAACACTGGTAGAACGTGCACACTCCACAAAGACAGTTGCCTGAGGTGGGAATTGAACCTAGGTCTGTGGCACTGTGAGGCAGCAATGCTAACCACTGTGCCACCCCAAGAACTGCTCCTTTTTTTTGTGTATTTTCAGTGTTGGAGCTGATTTCCTCAAATTCTAAGAACAGAAATTACTGTTTTATAAGCTGTAGCATTATTTTGAAACTTTGGGGGAAAGAAAGGTCAAAACGACGACACTTTAAAAAGGTGGATGAGAGACAAAGGGAGTGATTACATAGTCAGTGAATCAAATGGATAAAGAAATCTACACTGCTGTGTGACTCAGCAGTAACCTGCACAGCTGCTGCTTTTGCTGTCTAGTTTCAAGCCTGTTTGAAAATCAGAGTTTGTTCTAAGAAAAATAAACAAACAGTGAAATACACAGCTGACCTTGGAAAAGCCTGTCTGTGGTACTCCACAGCATGGGGAGCCGCTAAGTAGTTTTTAAAAGCGTAACCTTACTGTTTTACTTTTGCAAATCTACAATAGTAAGTAGTGTGGTTTTTTTAAAATTATGTGTTGTTTTTCAGATATGTCCCTTGACTAAACTTTAAAAATATAAAAACATTGGTACTAAGCTAGCTCAGAGTAGTGTTTTTAGAGCAGGAAGGAAGACGGTGCTATTTTCTAAGTGTCTAGATTGTTAAGGTGCAAAGGTGGCCTTCAATAGAGTGATGTGCTCTTCCTGTTGGATATGGGTTTTAAGAGAGAGTTTCCATGTTACTGAAAATTATGCCTGCAGTGTGTTTGGTTGCGCATGTGTAGATTGGTTAGAACAGCAGTTAGAGACAATAAGGAATTTACACGAGCAATGGAGAATAATGGGTAGCAGTTGCAGGGAGGGAGATAAACCAAAGATACAGTCAGGTAGATGGGCTACCTCAAGAAAGGTAGGAGGGTGTAGTCAGGTAGTGCAGGAGTCCCCTGTGGCTAACCCCATCTCAAACATGTATGCTGTCTTAGGAAATGTAGGGTTAATGGACTCTCAGGGGAATGTAGCACAAACAGCCAGTTTTTTGGTACTGAGACTGGCTCTATTGTAATGAGGGATATTCCAGATTGTGTTAGAGGACTGTCTAGTCAGAGGCACAGACAGACAAATCTGCAGTCGACAGCGAGAAATTAGAATGGTGTGTTGCCTCTCTGAAGCCAGGATCAAAGACACCTCTGAGAGGGTCCTGAATATTCTCACAGGGGAATGGGACCAGCAGGAGGTTGTTGTACATATTGGAACTAACAATATAGGAAGGGAAAATGAGATTCTGAAGAGAGAATATAGGAAGTTAGCTAGGAATTTAAAAAGTAGATCCTTGAAGGTAGTAATATCTGGTTTACTCCCAATACCATGAGCTAGTGAGGATAGGAATAGGAGGATAGAGCAGATGAATGTATGGTTGAGGAGCTCATGCCGGGGAAAAGGACCATTTCTGGACCATTGAAGTTTCTTTTGGAGTAGAAGTGACCTGTACAAGAAAGACAAATTGCACTGGAATTGGAAGGGACGAATATATTGGCAGGGAGATTTACTAGAGCTGCTGGGGAGGATTTAAACTAGTACGGTTGGGGTGGGGGAAAGGAAGGTAGAGGAGGGGTTGGAGGTGGTGCGCCTAGTGATAAAGGGGATCAGTCTGAGGCTGCTTCACTTGGGAAAAGGAGTAAGTCAAACAGACAGGGCAGGCAGGGACAAAGCAGAGAACAAGGTAAGACTGATAAATTAAACTGCATTCGTTTCAATGCAAGAGGCCTAACAGGTAAGGCAGATGAACTCAGGACATAGTTAGGAACATGGGACTGGGATATTGTAGCAATTAGAGAAAAATGGCTCTGGGATGGACAGGACTGCAGCTTAATGTTCCAGGGGTGGGCAAGAGAGGAGGAGTGGTGACTTTTATTATAGATAACTTTATGGCTGTATTTACAGAGGACATTCCTGGGAATAAGTCCAGGGAAGTTATTTGGGTGAAACTGAAAAATAAGAAATAGATGATCACCTTATTGGAATTGTACTATGGACCCTCTGATAGTCAGTGGGAAATTGAGAAACAAATTTATGAGGAGATCTCAGTTATCTGTAAGAATAGTAGGGTGGTTATGGTTGGGGATTTTAAATTTCCAAACACAGGCTGGGACTGCCATAGCATCATGGGTTTGGACGGAGAGAAATTTATTAAGCGTGTACAAGAAAATTTTCTGATTCAGTATGTGAGTGTATCATATTGAGAAGCTGCAAAACCTCATCTACTCTTGGGAAATAAGTCAGGGCAGGTGACTGAGGTGTCAGTGGGGCCAGCGACCATAATTCTATGAATTTTAAAGTAGTGATGGAAAGATCTGAAAGTTGTAGTTCTAAATTGGAGGGGGGCCAATTTTGATGATATTAGACAAGATCTTTCAAAAGTTAACTGGAGCCTGAATGTTCAAAGGTAAAGGGACGGGCTGGAAAATGGAAGCCTTCAAAAATTAGATAACAGGAGTCCAGAAACAGTATATTTCTGTTAGGGTGACAGGCAAGGTTGGTAGGTGAATGGAATGCTGTGATGACTGCAGAAATTGAGGATTTTGTCAAGAATAAGAAGGAAGCATATGTCAGGTATAGACAGCAGAAATTGAGTGAAGTCTTAGAAGAGTTTAAAGGCAGGAGGAGGATATTTAAGCAGGAAATCAGAAGGGCAAAAAGCGACATGAGATAGCTTTGGCAAATTGGGTTAAGGAGAATCCAAAGGGATTCTACGAACACATTAAGGACAAAAGGGTAATTAGGGAAAGAATAGGGTCCCTTAAAAATCAGCAAGGCTGCCTATGTATGTAACCTCAGGAGAAGGGGGAGATAGAAATGAATATTTTGCATCAGTGTTTACTGCAGAGAAGGACAAGAGAATGTTGAGACATAAATAGTGACCTCTTGAAAAATGTCCATATTACAGATGAGAAAGTGCTGGATGTTTTAAGATGCATAAAAGTGGATAAATCCCCAGGAACTGATCAGGTGTACCCTAGAATTCAGTGGGAAGCTAAGGCAGTGATTACTGGGCCCCTTGCTGAGATATTTGTATAATTGATAGTCACAGGTGAGGTGCCGGAAGACTGGAGGTTGGCTAACGTGGTGCCACTGTTTAAGAAAGGTGGTAAGGACAAGCCAGGGAACTATATAGTGGTGAGCCTAACATCGATGGTGGGCAAGTTGTTGGAGGCAATCTTGAGGGACAGGATTTACATGTATTTGGAAAAGAAAGGACTGATTAGTCAACATGGCTTTGTGGGAAATCGTGTCTCACAAACTTGATTGAGTTTTTTGAAGAAGTATCGAAGAAAATTGATGAGAGCAGAGCGGTGGACATGATCTATATGGACTTCAGTAAGGCGTTCGACAAAGTTTCCCATGCTGGACTCCATGTGAGATCACATGGAATACAGGGAGAACTAGCCATTTAGATACAGAACTGGCTTGAAGGTAGAACACAGAGAGTGGTGGTGGAGGGTTGCATTTCAGACTGGAGGCCTGTGACCAGTAATGTGCCACAAGGGTCAGTGCTGGGCCCATTGCTTTTTGTCATTTACATAAATGATTTGAATGTAAACATAGAGGTATGGTTAGTAAGTTTGCAAATGACACCAAAGTTGGAGGTGTAGTAGACACCCAAGATTACCTCAGAGTACAATGGGATCTTAATCGGATGGGCCAGTGGGCTGAGGAATGGCAAATGGAGTTTCATTTAGATAAATGTGAGGTGCTGATATAGTCTTAATGGTAAGGTTCTGAGGACTGTTGCTGAACTAAGAGACCTTGGAGTGTACGTTCATAGTTCTTTGAAAGTGGTGTCCCAGGTAGACAGGATAGTGAAGAAGGCATTTGATATGCTTGCCTTTAATTGTCAGTGCATTGGGTATAGGCGTCTGGAGGTCATATTACGGCTGTACAGGACATTGGTTTGGTCATACTGCATGCAATTCTAATTTCCCTGCTATAGGAAGAATGTTGTGAAACTTGAAATCTTGTTCAGAAAAGATTTACAAAGATGTTGCCAGGGTTGGAGGGTTTGAGCTATAGGGAAAGGCTGAATAGGCAGGGGCTGTTTTTCTTAGAGCATTGGAGGCTGAGGGGTGACCTTATAGATGTTTATAAAATCATGAGGGACCTGGATAGAGTAAATACACAAGTTCTTTTCCCTGGGGTGGGGGAGTCCAAAACCAGAGGGTGAGAAGGGAAAGATTTACAAGGGACCTAAAGGGCAACATTTTTTACACAGAGAGTAGTACGTATGTGGAATGAGCTGCCAGAGGAAGTGGTGGAGGCTGGTACAATTACAACATTTAAAAGGCATCTGGTATATGAATAGGAAGGATTTAGAGGGCTATGGGTCAAATGCTGTCAAATGGGCCCAGATTTATAGATCTGTTTCCATGCTGTATATCTCCTTGTCTCCAAGTCCTATTGAATACAATAGTGTATTTATTTGTTGAGCTTGTGATTTAGGTTGCGATTTAGTGTCTAGTTTAGAATCAATCCTGTAACTTAATAGCTGTTTGTTCCAAGGTAACCAAATCTGTATTCTCTTTGACCCAAAAGAATCAGCCTGTTTCTGCCCCATTGAGCTCATTTCATCCTACCTTGATTCCATCCTCTCTCCACTTGTACAGACCCTGGCTATGCACATTTGCGATTCCTCTGATGCCCTCTTCCATATTGGCAATTTCCTGTTCCCTGGCCCTCACTGCCTTCTCTTCACCGTGATGTCCAATCCTTCTATATATCCATTTCTCACCAAGATGGTGTGAGAGCTGTTGGCTTCTTCCTCGATCAGAGGCCTGAAGAATCCCCATCCATCATCACTTCTCCTCCACTTGGCTGAACTTGTTCTCTCACGGAACAATTTCTCCTTGAATCCGCCTCAGTTCTGCCAAGCCAAAGTGTGGCTATGCCTGTCTCTGTTTTGGGTATGTAGAACAACCCTTGTTCCAGTCCTCAACTGGTTCCTCCCACAACTCTATTTCTCGATACATTGATGGCTGCTTCGGTACCGCTTCATACTTCCGCCTGAAACTTATTCATTTTGCCTCGAGTGTCCACCCCTCTATAACTTTCATATGGTCCATCTCCGACATTTCCCTTCCTTTCCCTGACATCTCCATCTCTATTTCAGGAAACAAATTTTCCATTGCCATCCACTACATATCCACTGACTCCCATAGCTAACTTCACTACAGCTGTCCATGTCATGCAAGGACTCCATCACAGTCTCCCAGTTCCTTCACCTATGTCACATTTGTTTGGATGATGCCATCTTCCAAAACAGTGCTGCTAACATGGCTTGCTTCTTTCATGACCATGGTTTCCCAGCCATTGTGGGTGTCAGGGCCCTTAACCACATCTGACCTATCACCCATGCTTCCGTTCTTGCCCCTTCCCATCACTCTCACCAGCATGATCCCCTTGTCCCCACTTTTCAACCCACCAGCCTCCACATTCAAAGGGGCATTCTCTGCCATTTTAGGCAACTCCAGCAGAACGCCACCACCAAAGACATCTTCCCCTCACTCCCCAGCTTTCACAGAGGCCGTTCCCTCCTGGACACCCTAGTCCATCCTCAACCACCAACGCCACCCCCATTTCCGTCGGCACCTTCCCATAAACCACAGAAAGTGCAGCATCTGCCCCTTCATCCTCTCCCTGCTCGCCATCCAAGGGCCTAAACAATCTTTCCAAGTGAAGCAGCATTTCACCTGTATGTGTTCCTCCTCCAACTGTGTGTATTGCATTCACTGCATCCAATGTGAATTACTCTACACTGGGGAAACCAAACGCAGCCTGGATGACCGCTTTGCAGAACATCTCTGATCTCTACTCAAGCAGGACTCCAACCTTCCTGTGGCCGGTCATTTCAACACAGCGTCTTGCTTGCATGACCACTTGTCTGTCTTCAGCATGCTGCAATGCTCCAGTGAATCAAAGCGCAAACTGGAGAAACATCTCCTCTTCAAACTAGACACTTTATAACCTTCTGCACTTAATATTGAGTTCAGCACCTTCAGATTGCGAACCCATCCCATTCCTTCCCCTTCTTTTAGCTTTACTTGTTCTCTGTCATGATGCCCTCTCTCCCTTCCGTACCCCTCTATACCCTTCTTCTAGTGGGACTGTCTGCTCTTTTCAGTCTAACAGTTAGACACACTATTGTTCTTCCAATCATTTAATCTGCACTGTCAACACCTTGTCTTGCCCAGCATTCCAATCCTCCCCCCTACTGCATAAATGCTGTCCCCTCCACACTTCACGTCAGCTCAGATGAAGAGTCGTCAGGACTCAAAACATTAGCTAGCTTTCTCTCCACGGATGCTGCCTGACCTGCTGTGATTTCTCACATTTTTTTTTGTTTTCAGCATAGATCGCAGCATCTGCAGTAATTTGCTCCTTCTATTTGGCCCAACTCTGAACTTAAGACTGCCAGAAATGATGATTTCTTCTGTCCGTTGTTTCTAATGCTATTATTTATTCTCCATACTTGAAAATGTTAAAAATTCTGCAGAATTTCTGCTGCTTTTACTCTCTTCCCCAAATAGATCCTTACTCTTCAGTATATCATTACTGTTTTATTTTCCTGCTATTATAGCATAAGATTCTGTAATATTGCAAGTCTGTATCTCTTTACTGCTTACTGGGGAAGGGGGAGTTCTATAATTTGTAGTGAAAATGGAGGATTTGCCTCTTTCAGGTAAAAATTGAGATTTCCTGCCATTCATAAACAATGTCCACATTCCCAAATATATCTGGTACTTGCGACCTTAATAAATTCTTCATGCTTCATAATTTAAATTATGGATCGCTCACTCTTATCATGGTACCGAGAGTCACCTTACATTCTTTTTCTGAGAGACTATGTCTGCTCAAGTTTTTTAGTTGCTCTATTAACATGTAAATTCTGGCTTTTTGTACCTTGTTGTACCCTCAGTTTAATTTACATCCAAAGCCCTTGATTTCCATTCTTTGACCATGTCTTGTAGCATCCACTTGTTTTGGGTACAAAGCTCATAAGCTGCACATACTCCTTTTTAACACCAGTCTGTTCATTTAAAGATTTTTCCTTGCCCAACAGGGATTCTTAACTTTACACTCAGAGCTTCATTGTCAGTTATCTTCCGAGCTGAATCTCTAATCAGGACTCCTACAGATCATTGCTTCCTGATAGGGACTAGTCACACATGGCAGATTCTATCTCACATTTGCTTTTGTGCAACTCTTTATCAGGTCTTGAGTGAAAGACTTTCTCATTAAATGCTGTAACTCTTTTGATCTTTTCATGTATTTGTCTGTGGGCTCTTTTATTCTTAAACTGCCAACTGTCTGTATGAGTAATTCTTACAATTGTAAGGTCTTTTCATGCTATAAAAGTCCAACACTCGTTTTCCAAGCTTTGTATCTATTGGAATTCTCACATTGTTACCTTGTGATTTTAACCAATGATGCTGCCATGTTGTATGTGTGGTGCTATCAACCACAACCACCTTGTGATCGGCGTAATTTTCTTCCACCATTTTTCTTTGACTGTGTCTGAAGTCCTACTTGGTTGCAGTGGTAGAGAAAACAACTCATGAGAAATCTTAATGAGAAAAGTCTTTTGTCTTAAACAAAATGTGATTTATTGCATAGTGGCAATCAAATACAAGTAACATTAGTTTTATTAATAATATTACTATTGAAAGGCCTGTGGATATAGTCTTCACTCTAAAAGATCTTAATATGTTCAGTCTTTCCCCACCCTATGGGCGGCACGGTTGCACAGTGGTTAGCTCTGCTGTCTCACAGCGCTGGAGACCCGGGTTCAATTCCTGTCTCAGGCAACTGACTGTGTGGAGTTTGCACGTTCTCCCCGTGTCTGCGTGGGTTTCCTCCGGGTGCTCCAGTTTCCTCCCACAGTCCAAAGATGTGCAGGTCAGGTGAATTGGCCATGCTAAATTGCCCCTAGTGTTAGGTAAGGGGTAAATGTAGGGGTATGGGTGGGTTGTGCTTTGGCGGGTCGGTGTGGACTTGTTGGGCCGAAGGGCCTGTTTCTACACTGTAAGTAATCTAATCTAAAAAAAAACCCAATTCACTAAGACATGATAAAATTCAGTGGATTAGAACTGTTATATAATAAATTTACCTGGAATAAATTTACCTTGTCAAACCAGACAAGGCATACGATTCTAAGCTGGTTTCAGTGCACCTATTCCAATTAATTTTAGGGCACACATATTAAAATCCTAATTGTTTTAGTAATTGCAGGAGTCAAAGTGTGACTTATAGATTCCCAGAAATTTACAAGTAATGTCTGGGGGTGGGGAGTTTAAAAGACAGTACACTCGCCACTTTGAGTAAAATGTTGCTGAAGTTCTAATTAGGATAATCTCTCCATCATTGGTTACCAAGATTTCCTTTCCTTTCCCAACAAAATTGTCACTCTCTTTAAAAACATGATTTTTTTAATGATGAATTGAAGCTTGCCTGAGGTGTAAATTGACTGTAAATTGTGGTGTTTAAAGTAGGTAATGCTTGTATGTGCCAACAAAATAAAAGATAAACTGAGTAGATTTTAAAAACTATTTTGTTTATTTAATCTGAAAATCATGTAACCTACTGTCCACAGTACTTATAGTGCCATTTTTTAAAAATAAAACTGTTAATGTTCTCTGACCAAATATACATTCAGTCAATGGTGTATGATGTCCATGTGGTCAAAGCTGATCCATTAGTATAAGTAAGTAAAACAAAAAATATAGAGGAATAGTCAAAATATAAAATTGTTCTTTAAAAAATTCAAGATTTCAAACATAGCGTATCGTTAATGTTACAAAGCAAGAAAGTCACATTAAAATATTTGATTTTAGGAGTCTACTCAGTACAAACATTTCTATTCAAGGTTAGACTGTAAGCCAAATACAATTTTATTTTCTGTAATAATGGAGCTACAGCTCGCAAAGGGACAAATTAATTTTTACTGAAATGGATGAATATTTATAAATCATATTGCTTTTCTTTGTACATAATTAGACTGCTATAACACATATTTACATTGTTTTGGAAATCACTGCATAAATTAGCCAGCCATCCATAGGAAGAATGGTATGAGTACTGTAGGGAGAGTGGTGGAGGGCCCAAAACCCAGCCAGAAAATTCCAGCCAGTCCTAAAGCAGCGGTGACAAAAACACTCCTCTGGTCCCGAATTACAGTCTTCACTGCTTCACAAAACTGCAAAATAAAACATTGCAAGTTATTTAAAATTCAACTGTGGCAGCACAACCAGTTCAGGATTATTACTGAGCAAGTATTATTTACAATATACAGAAAATTGTAGTCAATAAGTGATCCCCAAAGAAATCCTTAAAGTATTGCAATACTGGATCCAAGTTTGAATGCCATGAATTTAAGATTTGTTGCAAGTTTGAACCTAGAATTATCTGGGGAATCTTAAAATACACTTAGTACAAATTAATCTACAATACACAAATCTACTATAAATATAAGATGTCAGATGATACTGAATATCCAATAACACTACTTGTGACCTTTACATAAAATTAAGAAAAGCAAAATAAAAACAAAATCCAACACAATTTTCTTACATTAATTGGAATTTTTTTATGGCTGACAATTCAGACTGGAGCCCTGTGACCAGTGGTGTGCCACAAGGATCGGTGCTGGGTCCACTGCTTTTTGACATTTAGATAAATTATTTGGATGTGAACATAGGAGGCATAGTTACAATTTGCAGATGACACGAAAGTTGGAGTTATAGTGAACAGTAAAGAAGGTTACCTCAGAGTAAAATGGGATCTTGGTCAGATGGGCCAGGGGGCTGAGGCCAATGGCAGATGCAGTTTAGATAATTGCGAGGTGCTGCATTTTGGAAAAACAAATCAGAGCAGGACTTGTACACTTAATGGTAAGGTCCTGTGAAGTGTTGCTGAACAAAGATAACTTGGAATGCAGGTTCATAGTTCCTTGCATGCAGAGTCACAGATATACTAGACAGTGAAGTCGACGTTTGGAATGCTTTCCTTTCTTGGTTAGAATATTGAGTACAGGAGTTGGGAGGTCATGTTGCAGCTGTACAAGACATTGGTTAGGCCACTTTTGGAATATTGTGTGCACTTCTGATCTCCTTCCTATCGGAAGGCTGTTGTGAGACTTCAAAGTGTTTAGAAGAGATTTACAAAGATGTTGCCAGGGTTGGAGGATTTGAGTTATAGGAAGAGGCTGAATAGGCTGTTTTCCCTGGAGTGTCGGAGACTGAGAGGTGACCTTACAGAGGTTTATAAAATCGTGATGGGCATAGATAGAATAAATGGAGAAGGTTTTTTTCCCTGGGGTGGGGGAGTCCAGAAGTAAAGGGCATAGGTTTAGGGTGATAGGGGAAAGATATAAAATGGACCTAAGGGACTAATTTTTCACAAAGAGCAGTGCGTCAATGGAATGAGCTGCCAGAGGAGGTGTTGGTGGCTGGTACAATTGTAACATTTAAAAGGCATTTGGATGGGTATGTGAATAGGAAAGGTTCAGAGGGATATGGTCAAATGCTGGCAAATGGGACTAGATTAGTTTAGGATATCTGGTCAGCCTGGACGAGTTGAACCAAAAGGTCTGTTTCTGTGCTGTACATCTCTATGACTCTAATTGTGAGGATGTTGTCTAAACTTTTCAGACATTTATTCATTGGTGCCACCATGCCGCCTTGTTCAGAGGGATATGGTCAAATGCTGGCAAATGGGACTAGATTAGTTTCGGATATCTGGTCAGCCTGGACGAGTTGAACCAAAAGGTCTGTTTCTGTGCTGTACATCTCTATGACTCTAATTGTGAGGATGTTGTCTAAACTTTTCAGACATTTATTCATTGTCTGCTGTGGATGGTGTCTGGTTGGCCTTCATTCCGTTATTCAGTTGCTATATCAAACCAGAGAAAACAAAGGAAGTTCTGACTACCATCCAAAACTAATATCTTTCATTTTAATTATATGGCAAAGCAACATTGATTTTATATCTGTGAACAAGGTCTTGAAACATAACTGCATACAAATTCTGTCACATTTGTTGTGAAGAAAATCTCTCTATCCATCACAGCAAAACAGGCAAATAAAGTTCTCAATGAAGTTCACTGATTACCGCAATCAAAGGGCAATAAAACCAAAAAGGGACTGAAATTTCTAAATTGTGCACATCGGACTCTCTCCTGAAACATTACACCCATAAAAGAGAGAGGAGCTGAATACACTTGAAATCCTCAGGTATAGGGACCAGTTCTAAAGTTGAAACAGAATAGGGGAAAATTGATATCTAAAAGAGTTTAGAAAGCTGAGGAGTGGGTAGGTATTAAATAAAATTAACATGCAACCTTGCAGATAAGCAATGTAATGTTTCTAAAGAGATTTAAAATAAGGAAAAGAAAAACAAATTATATATACAAATATCACTCAGTTTCTTCTTATTTTGTGATTTTAAAACTTTTGGAAGAAATTTAACATCAGTTGAAATTTGAAATATGAAATTTTTCATTCCTAGGTGATTGGATGGAATATTATGTAGTTAATAGTACCTGTACAAAAAATTAAATTCGATTAGATTTCCTAGTGTGGAAAAAGGCTCTTCGGCCCAACAAGTCCATACCGACCCTCCGAAGAGTAACCCACCCAGACTCATTTCCTCACATTTACCCCTAATGCATCTAACACTCCGGGCAATTTAGTATGGTCAATTCACCTATCCTGCACATCTTTGGAATGTGGGAGGAAACCGGAGCACCTGGAGGAAACCCATGCAGACACAGGGAGAATGTACAAACTGCACACGGATAGTCGCCCGAGGCTGGAATCGAAACTGGGTTCCTGGCGCTGTGGGGCAGCAGATGCTAACCACTGAGTCACCATGCCATTCTCATAATCATAATCATAATCAAAATTAGATACTATCTTTACCTTTCAATGAAGATGCTTTATTAATGCATTAGAACATAAGCCCCAGAACAAAAAAATACTTGTTCACGTTACCCACTCATTCCAACAATCCTACCCCTACCTCCCCCACACATCACTCCAAAACACCTGTCTTCCCCAGCTCCAAAGGCCTGAACAAGTCTAAGTGTGTCCTTGGAATGTCACTCATGCAATCTCCCAATTTGGACCAACTGTACAAGCATAAGTTAGTACATTATCCAAGCATGCAACTATTAAATATGTATCAGCCACTTTTTTGAATGACCACGCTCCCTATTTGCAACTGTCACATCTTACAAGTTCTAGAGACAGTGGTCAAATGATATTTGAAATTATGCTGATCTTTTTTTTTTAGACTTAATAGTTAATATTTTCCATATGTAGATTCTTAAATTGATTGATCAAGTTGCAGCTTTATATTAATAGAACTCACCCATCTTAATTTAGGCTCTGAAATGGTTAAAAACTTGTTTGAAGACAATTTTTAGGTCTGTTTCTAAGTCCACACACGAAGACTTAGCCTCAAACTACAAAGCTGAAAGCAATCCTAAATGAACTCACTTAAATAAACAAAAACTGAAAGCTTGAAACAACTTCATTAGGGAAATAACTTTCAATATTCCAGACACAGTACTGAATAGTGGCTTCACAGTAATGGATGGAAATAGAACAAAGAGTGGAGCACAGGAAAAGTTTATTTCATTTAACAGCAAAACAATTGGATAAATGCAAGTAGCTGCTATGGAAGCCATGGAACAGTAGGGAAGAGTCCATTCACAGAAAACCAGTGGGCTCCCTGGCACCCATTGCTTCCATTTATCTGCTCATGTTTCCTGGGCAACAGAATGCCAAATCCATGGACAAAGCTACCCCTGTCCATTGGATGAGATCAATCAATTGTACCCACATTGCAAAACTAGAATTTGCTGGTCTTGAATTCATTCTTTGTTAGGTTATTTTTTATAATGGCTGGTGATAGATTGGGAAAGGGGGAGGTGTAATGAGTCTTGTGCGTCCTTCTACACCAGCTGCTGGAACTAAGCTTGCAGGTGCAGCAGATGGTGAAGACGTAATGGTATGTTCACATTCATAGAGTCATAGAGTCCTACAGCACAGAGACAGGCCCTTTGGCCCAAACCGGTCCATGTTAACCCCATTTCCCTGCACTTGGCCCATATCCTTCTAAACCTTTCCTATCCATGTATTTGCCCAAATGCCTTTTAAATATTGTTAATGTACCCACCTCAACCATTTCCGCTGGCAGCTCTTTCCATATGCATACCACCCTTGTATAAACAAGTTGCCCCTCAAGTTCCCCTTTATGCTTTCCCCTCTAATCTTAAACTGATGTGTTCTAGTCCTCAATTCCCCCCAAACCCTGGGAAAAAGTGCATTCACCCTATCCATGCCTCTCATGATCTTGTACACTTCTATAAGATACCCCTCAGTCCCCTACGCTGTAAAGAAAAATGTCCTAGCTTGTCCAACCTCTTCTTTTAACTCAGACCCTTAAGTCCTGGTAACATTCTTGTAAATTTCTTCTGCACTCTATCCAGTTTAATCACATCCTTCCTATAGCAAGGTGACCAAAGCTAAACACAATACTCTAAGTGTGGCCTCACCAACTTCCTGTACAACTGCAAAACAACTTCCCAATTTCTATACTCAAAGCCTGATTGATGAAGACCAGTGTGTCAAAAGCTTTCTTCACTGTCCTGTCTACCTGTGACTCCACTTTCTAATAAAACAAAATAAAACTGGGTACCTGAACTCCAAGGTTCCTCTGTTGTACTACACTACCTAAGGCCCTACCATTCACCATGAAACCCCTATCTTGATTTGACTTTCCAAAATGCAACACCTCACACTTATTTATATTAAACTCCATTTACCATTTCGCGGCCCACTTCCCCAGCTGATCAAGGTCCTGCTGCAATTTCTGATAACCTTCCTCATGGTCCACAATACTGCCTATTTTAGTGTCATCTGCAAACTTACTAATCATACCTTTTACATTATCATTCAGATCATTGATAATAGATAACAAACAGTAATGGGCCCAGCACCAACCCCTGAGGTACTCCACTCATCACAAGACTCCAGTCCGACAAGCATCCTTCCACTATTACCCTCTGTTTCCTACCTTCTAGCCAATTTGCCTAGTTCTCCTGGATTCCATGTGATCTAACCTTCCAGAGCAGCCTACCACGTGGAACTTTATCAAAGGCCTTACAGAAATCCATATAGATGACGTCTACTGCCCTGCCCTCATTAACCTTCCTGGTCACTTCATCAAAGAACGCTGAGAGATCTCCCATGCACAAAACATGCTGACTACTTCTAATCAAACCTTGTCTTTCTAAATGTATGTGTATCTTATCCCTCAGAATCTTCTCAAGTAACTTACCCACCACTGATGTTAGGCTTACTGGTTTATAGTTTCCAGGTTTTTCTTTGCAGCTCTTCTTGAATAATGGCACAGATTCGCTATACTTCAATCATCTGGGATATCCCCTGTGGCTACTGATGATGCAAATACATCAGCCAGGACCCCCGCAATTTCTTTGCCAGCCTCTTGCAGGGTTCTTGGATATATCTGGTCAGGACCAGGAGAATTATCCACCTTCATACATTCTATTACACCCAATACCTGCTCTACTGTGATATGGATTATCTCCAAGATATGACCACGAACTTGCCCAAGTTCCCAAGTCTTCATGTCTTTCTCCATGGTAAACACAGAGGAGAAATATTCATTGAAGACCTCACCCATCTCCTGTGGTCCTACACATAAATGTGCACTTTGGCCCTTGAGGGGTCCTATTCTCTCTCTCTGGTCATTCTCTTCCCTTTTAATATACTTAAAAAAACTTCTTTAGATTCACCCTAATCTTCTCAGCCAAGGCTATCTCGTACCCCCTTGTTGCCCTCCTGATTTCCGTCTTCAGTAAACACCTGTATCCCCTATATACATCCAGGATCCCCTTGACAGCAGTTGTCTGTACCTGAGCCATGCCTCCTTTTTTCTGGTCAAAGCCTCAATATTTCTTGTCATCCAAAGTTCCCTATTTCTGTCAACCTTGCCTTTCACCCCCATAGGAACATACAGACATTGAACTTTAGTTATCTCACTCCCACTTGCTGCAAGTCCCTTTGCCTGTAAACAAACTACTCAAATCAGCCGCTGCAAGCTCCTGTCCAATTCCATGAAAATTCGCCTTGCCCCACTTTAGAACTTGAACCTGTGGACAAGTTTTGTCCTTCTCCATAATTCTCCAGTTTAAAATTAATAGAACGATGATCACTGGTCCCCCACTGTCACCTCAGTCACCTATCCTGCCCTATTTCCCAAGAGTAGGTTGAGTTTTGAGCCTTCCCAAGTAAGACCCTCCATATATTGCTTGAGGAAACTTTCCTGAACGCACTTAACAAATTCCACCCCATCTAAGTCCTTAACGCTATGGCAGTCCCAGTCAATTAAAATCCTCTACTATGATCAACTCTATTGCTCCTGCAAGTCTCCCCATTCTCCCTGCATATTTGTTCCTCTAATTTCGTTGACTATTTGGGGACCTATAATTCAATCACAATAGTGTCACCATCTCCTTCTTATTTCTTCGCTCCACCCACAAAGCCTCACTGGATTATCCTTCAGTTATTTCATCTGATTACTGCTGTGATACTCCCCTTAATCAAAAATACAACTCACCCTCCCCTCTTTCCACCACCTCTGTCCCACCTAAAGCACCTGCACCCTGGTACATTATGCTTCCAGTCCTGTCATTCCTTTAGCCATGTTTCTGTAATGGCTATAATATCCCAGTCCCACGTACCTATCCACGCCCTGAGTTCATCAGCCTTACCGGTCAACCCTCTTGCATTGAAATTGATACAATTTAATTCACCAGGCATTCCTTGCTCCCTGTCATACTCCAACTTGATCTGTGTCTTTACTGGCTCAGATTACTGTATTTACTTCCAGCCTCGCACTTGCCTCCCTGCTGTTGGGAATCCCATCACCCAGCCAATCTCGTTTAAACCTTCCCTTGTAGCACTAGCAAACCTGGCCACCAAGATATTAGTCCCCCTCCAGTTCAGATGCAATCCGCCCCTCTTGAACAAACTAAAGAATTGGTGCAGAGGGTGGGGATTCAGATTTTTAGATCATTGGGATTTTTTTCTGGGGCAGAGGATTCAATGCCTTTCTGCAATTGCACAGTGCCTTGGTGAAACCACACGTGGGGGAAAATGAGCACTGCAGATGCTGGAGATCAGAGTCGAGAGTGTGGTGCTGGAAAAGCTGGAAAAGCAGGTCAGGCAGCATCCGAGGAGCAGGAGAATCAACGTTTTGGGCATAAGCCCTTCATCAGGAATGAGCTAAGCAGTTTATCCCATTGAGAGAATGAACATACAAGCCAAATCATCAGAAAAGCTCAAACTTGTACATTTAGAGATGCACAGAAGAACAATTCTGTTGAAAAGGATTCAAAACTTAAAACTGCTGAATACACTTCATCTCATTTTAAAGACGATATCATTTTTAAATTCAGTCTAGTTTTGAATGGTTAAACCGAGCAAGGTAGCCTTTGTGTGGAACCGCAGGAGATGGGGGAGATACTAAACGAGAATTTTGCACCAGTGTTTACTGTGGAGAAGGACATGGAAGAAATAAAATGTAGGGAAATAGATGGTGACATCTTGAAAAATGTCCACATGACAGAGGAGGAAGTACTGGAAGTCTTGAAATGCATAAAAGTGGATAAATCACCAGGACCTGATCAGGTGTACCCGAGAACTCTGTGGGAAGCTAGGGAAGTGATTGCTGGGCCTCTTGCTGAGATATTTGTATCATCGATAGTCACAAGGTGAGGTGCCGGAAGACTGGAAGTTGGCAAACATGATGCTACTGTTTAAGGAGGGTGGTAAGGATAAGTCAGGGAATTATAGACCAGTGAGCCTGATCTTGGTGTTGGGCAAGTTGTTGGAGGCAATCCTGAGAGACAGGATTTACATGTATTTGGAAAGGCAAGGACTGATTAAGGATAGTCACCATGGCTTTGTGCATGGGAAATCATGTCTCACAAACATGATTGAGTTTTTTGAAAAAGTAACAAAGAGGATGATGAGGCCAGAGCAGTAGACATGATCTATATGCACTTCATTAAGGCGTTTGACAAGGTTCCCCATGTGAGATTGGTAGCAAGGTTAGATCTCATGGAATATAGGGATAATAGAGTCATACAGTCATAGAGATGTACAGCATGGAAACAAAACTCTTCGGTCCAACCCGTCCATGCCGACCAGATATCCCAACTAAATCTAGTCCCACCTGCCAGCACCCGGCCCATATCCCTTCAAACCCTTCCTATTCCTATACCCATCCAAATGCCTCTTAAATGTTGCAATTGTACCAGCCTCCCCCACTTCCTCCGGCAACTCATTCCATACACGTACCACCCTCTGCTTGAAAAAGTTGCACCTTAGGTCTCTTTATATCTTTCCCCTCTCACCCTAAACCTATGCCCTCTCCTTCTGGACTCCCCAACCCCAGGGAAAAGATTTTGCCTATTTATCCTATCCATGCCCCTCATAATTTTGTAAACCTCTATAAGGTCACTCCTCAGCCTCCGACGCTCCAGGGAAAACAACCCCAGCCTGTTCAGCCTCTCCCTGTAGCTCAGATCTTCCAACCCTGGCAACATCCTTGTAAATCTTTTCTGAACCCTTTCAAGTTTCACAACATCATTC
>NC_057710.1:136935686-136938008 GCF_004010195.1 Chiloscyllium plagiosum | reverse complement strand
GCAAACTTACTAACTGTACCTCTTATGCTCGCATCCAAATCATTTATGTAAATGACAAAACGTAGAGGACCCAGCACCAATTCTTGTGGCACTCCACTGGTCACAGGCCTCCAGTCTGGAAAAGAACCCTCCACCACCACCCTCTGTCTTCTACCTTTGAGCCAGTTCTGTATCCAAATGGCTATTTCTCCCTGTATTCCATGACATCTAACCTTGCTAATCAGTCTCCCATGGGGAACCTTGTCGAACGCCTTACTGAAATCCATATAGATCACATCTACTGCTCTGTCCTCATCAATCCTCTTTGTAAACCTTATAGAGGTTTACAAAATTATGAGAGGCATGGATAGGATAAATAGGCAAAGTCTTTTCCCTGGGTTGGGGGAGTCCAGAACTAGAGGGCATAGGTTTAGGGTGAGAGAGGAAAGACATAAAGGAGACCTAAGGGGCAACTTTTTCACGCAGAGGGTGGTACCTGTATAGAATGAGCTGCCAGAGAATGTGGTGAAGGCTGGTACAATTGCAATATTTAAGAGGCATTTATATGGGTATATGAATAGGAAAGGTTTGGAGGGATATGTGCCACAAAAGACTCCTGCACTAGGTACCTACCTCTCTTACCCTTCCTGGAATTAACCCATCTATGCGACTGTATATGAGACTTTATTGTGCTGGCAGGTGGGACTAGGTTTAGTTGGGATATCTGGTCAGCATGGACGGGTTGGACCAAAGGGTCTGTTTCCTTGCTGTACATCTCTATGACTCTATGACTGCATAGCATAGAATTCAGACTTCAGTTACATAGAATCAGGAGTTGACCTCCAAAGCAAGCTTTAGATTCTGTCCTCGAAGAGTTAGCTAAGAAACTCTCCTAACAGGATTGGATCTCCTTTTTCCAGTTTGCGAACATCCAAACCAGGCAAATTTTAAAACAGAAAAGGTTTGAGAAGTTTAAGTTATCAGAATTGTGAGGATCCACAATATCAGAAAGGAATTGTAATACTGATTCTACACTTTAAAAAAGAGATACTGAAAAGAGTCAGTTAAGGAGAAACTTAAGATTGAAATTTGAGTAATCATTTCTGCATTTTCTGTAACTATTACTATGTTAGGAAACAGGTTTAAACTTTGTTTTAATATTTATGTTAAGATCTTTGTAACTGCAATGTATATATACAGCTAGGCTTGTTTTTCTTTCTTATGTGTATGTGTGAATATATTTCGGTGACTGACTATGTTAGCTAACTAAACAAAATAAATGACCTATCAAGCCAAGCTTTTTCAGAATCTGACTTGTCTAGCATCACCATCAACTGGGATAATAACATCTTAAAAAGATGGCATACCGTGTTGACAAGGTGGGTAAAAAATTTAAGTTACTAAATTTCTAAGTAGGGGAATAAAAGGAAGGAGATCATGCTACAACTTTTAAATGTCTGACTAAGTCTCAAATGGATAATTAAGAACAATTCCAGGTAACACAGAAGAAAAAATCATCAACGTTTAGATAGGAACAGAAGAAGTTTGTGAGAATGTTGTTATCAAAGATCAAGAGCTTCAGCTTGTAATGGGGAAAGGTTGGAAAAGGTAACTAAATAAATATTCTAGGTAACGAGAGGTTTTAAGTGAACAATTTGGGAGGAAATATTCCCTCTGGAATGTGGATTAATATCTAGAGATCATGGATTCAAAGTAGTTATGAAGGATACCGAGAGGAGAGATGGTTAGTCAATTGGTAGGATTTGGAATGCTCTTCCCAAAAGGATGATGAAACCTGTTCCCTTAGGAGGTGGCACTGCTGCCTCATAGCACCAAGCACCTCATAGCACCTCATAGCCTCATAGCCTTGGGCGACTGTCTGTGTGGAGTTTGCACATTCTCCCTGTGTCTACGTGGATTTCCTCTGGGTGCTCTGGTTTCCTCCCACAGTCCAAAGATGTGCAGGTCAGGTGAATTGGCCACGCTAAATTGCCCATAGTGTTAAGTGTATTAGTCAGAGACGGGTGGGTTACTTTTCGGAGGGTCGGTTTGGACTTGTTGGGCCGAAGGACCTGTTTCCACACTATAGGGAATCTAATCTAATGGGAATTGGGAGGAGTCTAATGAATATGCATGCTTCATACTTCAAAACAAACAGACTTCAAAGAGTCAAAACCCATGCAGGTTTTTTGCAAGGTTTGTAGCTCAGGTTGAGGTTTAGGGTATAGGAGGGACTACATAGAGAAAGCCAATCCAGATGTTTCATTACCTGGCTAGGTAACATCATCAGTGACGACGTCCAAGTGAATTGAAGCTGTTGTCTCCTGCTTTCTATTTATATGT
>NC_057710.1:136934692-136935186 GCF_004010195.1 Chiloscyllium plagiosum | reverse complement strand
GTTCGTCTGTGCTGCAGTGTGATGTGGCTTGTTGGAATAGTGTTCTGATACAGCTTCGTATCGAGACGCTGACAAGAAGGCAGCATTAGAAACCACATTGAAGGACAACAAACTCACGGAAGAAACATAACAAATGATCAGACAGACAGTTGCACTTACTCTGAGCCGAAAGAGGGAAGGAAACACACTGAACACACAAGAAAAGAAAGCCCTAGAAAACCTCAAAAAAGACAAAAATATCGTTATATTACCTGCAGACAAAGGTCGGCTCACAGTCATCCTGAACAGAAGGGACTACATAGAGAAATCTTTGAGGAGAAAGTGAGGTCTGCAGATGCTGGAGATCAGAGATGGAAATGTGTTGCTGGAAAAGCGCAGCAGGTCAGGCAGCATCTAGGGAACAGGAGAATCGACGTTTCGGGCATTAGCCCTTCTTCAGGAACTCGATACACTAATGCCCGAGTGCTAATGCCCGAAACGTCGATTCTCCTGTT
>NC_057710.1:136932679-136934004 GCF_004010195.1 Chiloscyllium plagiosum | reverse complement strand
CCAAACACAGCCAGAATCCCTAACCACCTTACCATACATCAAAGAAGTTTCAGAAATGACAGCCAGACTACTAAGACCCCTCAGAATCCTAGTAGCACACAAACCCACCAACACTCTCAAACAAAAACTAACAAACTTAAAAGACCCACTCCATCCCAACGTCGTCTACAAAATTCCATGCAAGGACTCAGGACAAACATATAAATAGAAAGCAGGAGACAACAGCTTCGCTTCACTTGGAGATTGCCATTGACGATGTTACCTAGCCAGGTAATTAAACGTCTGGATATCAAACCTACAGCTCAGCGAGCAAACCTACACCCTAAACCCACGCAAGTGATGGGCTGTATTGTAAGAATCTATGATAAAATATTTGTCATTTCACTCAATGGACAAAATCTTCCATTGGAGATTAATTGATTTTTCTGACCCGGATCAGATAAATGTTGCACAGTTACGTCTGCGATATTTTGGATTCAGAATTCTAATAGAGTCATAGAGATGTACAGCATGGAAACAGACCCTTCGGTCCAACCCGTCCATGCCGACCAGCTATCCCAACCCAATCTAGTCCCACATGCCAGCACCCAGCCCATATCCCTCCAAACCCTTCTTATTCATATACCCATCCAAATGCCTCTTAAATGTTGCAATTGTACCAGCCTCCACCACATCCTCTGGCAGTTCGTTCCATACACGTAGCACCCTCTGCGTGAAAACGTTGCT
Source organism: Chiloscyllium plagiosum (assembly GCF_004010195.1). Lineage (NCBI taxonomy): Eukaryota > Metazoa > Chordata > Chondrichthyes > Orectolobiformes > Hemiscylliidae > Chiloscyllium > Chiloscyllium plagiosum. Next base: position 136,933,278 of record NC_057710.1, on the reverse strand, counting down.
CCTGAGGTCTCTTTTATATCTTTCCCCTCTCACCCTAAACCTATGCCCTCTCGTTCTGGACTCCCCAACCCCAGTGAAGAGAGTTTGCCTATTTATCCTATCCATGCCCCTCATAATTTTGTCACTCCTCAGCCTCCGACGGTCCAGGGAAAACAGCCCCAGCCTGTTCAGCCTCTCCCTGCAGCTCAGATCCTCCAACCCAAGCAACATCCTTGTAAATCTTTTCTGAACCCTTTCAAGTTTCACAACATCTTTCCGATAGGAAGGAGACCAGAATTGCACACAATATTCCAACAGTGGCCTAACCAATGTCGTGTACAGCCTCAACATGACCTCCCAACTCCGGTACTCAATACTCTGACCAATAAAGGAAAGCATATCAAACGCCTCCTTCACTATCCTATCTACCTGCGACTCCACTTTTAAGGAGCTATGAACCTGCACTCCAAGGTCTCTTTGTTCAGCAACACTCCCTAGGATTTTACCATTAAGTGTATAAGTCCTGGGAAGATTTGCTTTGCCGAAATGCAGCACCTCGCATTTATCTCAATTAAACTCCATCTGCCACTTCTCAGCCCATTGGCCCATCTGGTCCAGAT
>NC_057710.1:136908012-136930177 GCF_004010195.1 Chiloscyllium plagiosum | reverse complement strand
CTCGTAGCACTGGGAGTAATCCAGATATTACTACCCTTGAGGACCTCCTTTTTAAATTTCTGCCTAACTCTCTGTAATCTCCCTTCAGAGTCTCAACCTTTTCCCTTCCAATGTCGTTGGTTCCAATGTGGACAATGACCTCCTGCTGGCCCCTCTCCCCCGTGAGAACATTCTGCACCCTCTCAGACATCCTTGATCCTGGCACCAGAGAAACAACACCATTCTGCTTTTTCTCTGCTGGCCACAGAAACATCTGACTGTACCTCTGACTACAGAATCCCCTAATGGAAGATCCTATGGAATTTATCAAAGACAGGAATCCCTGGAGGAAAGGGCACAGGAAATTTTGATGGAAGCCACAGCCTCTTCTTCCAACAGGCGCTGCCATATTCTAGTATCTAAAAAGTTTAAAGGTCCACAGCTTCTTTGAAAAGCTGTAAGAGAAAGCAAGCTTGTAAGGTATGTTGGTAAGCAGGTGAGTGAGAGGGGTAACAGTCAGTTGAAGGAAAGGTTTTAATAGCTATAAACATTCCTTGATAACTATCCAGGTAAGTGTGACACAACCCTCTGACTTCCACATCTCTAAGTCACAATCTTGGGGGATTCAGGAAAACTTGGGAAATTGCCATGAAGTTAATGTATCAGGACTGTCAAGGCATCCCAACATGCATTTTGAAGACCTGGATTCCCTGAATTTTGACATTACAAAAACAATGTTCTAAAGACTTCATTCAAACAAAAGAAAAACTGATGTAGATTTGCGTAAGATGGGGTATGGGACCCAGGGAGATAGTGAGGAAAGGCGTGTGTGCATAAACCAAGTCCACCAAAAGGTTTTTTTTGAACTGAAGACAAAAATGCAAACAAGGTTATAAACACGTCAAATTAGAAACAAATATTGTGGACTGAAAGATTCAATAAATGTAAAAGCATAGAAGATAGGAACAGGAGTAGGCCATTCGGGCCTTTGAACCTGCTCCACCATTCAATACAATCATGACTGATCATTCAACTCTGTATCCAGTCGCTGCTTTGATCTCTTTAACCCTAAGAACATATATATATATATATATATATATATTATGTATCATATATCTTATTCTCAAAACAGTTCAATGTTTTAGCCTCAACCGATTTCTGTGGCTGAGAATTCCATAGGCTCACCACTCCCAGGTGAAAAAACGTCTTCTTACTTCAGTCCTAAGTGGCCCATCCCACATCCTTAGCCTGTGACACTGGGCTCTGGATTCCCTAGTCATCAGGAACAATTACCATGTCTAGTCCTGTTAAGAGTTTTATAGGTTTCTATGAAATTCCCTCCTCACTCTTCTAATTCACTCTTCCAGTGAATAAAACCCTAACTGATCCAATCTCTCTTCATGCGTCAGTCCTGCCATCCCAGGAATCATCTTGTGTGAGTCAGTAAAAACAAGCAAAACCCCATGTATTCACATCTGCATAATGTCAGCGCGCACTCATTCTCAGACTAGCTGTGAAGCACACAAAGCCCACAAATTGAATGCTACATATTGAAACATTTAGTACATGAAATTGACCCAGTTAAAAGATTGGGTTCAGCTTTACTGCTGCCCTATATACAAAAGAACAGTCTACTGTTCTCTGAATCCAACCCATTTGTGAAAAAAAAGTCCTTTAGCGACTGCTTCAACTAAACCACAGTTGAGATTTTCAATTAAACTGATGCCAAGGAGTTAATTTACCTCCTGCAGGACATGGTTAAGATTTCTAGAGTAGCTGTGCCTGCTCATTTGTCTCTGCCACTTCCACTGTTTACTGCCTGAAATGACAAAAGGCTCATACAGTATCCTGTCTTAAGGACATAAAGAACACTCATTCATGAGGCAGAATGTTAAAATTTAAGCTTCACATCTCAGAAAGGAAAGAAAAATAAAATGATCATAATGTTGGAGTTGTGGTAAATATTAATAATTTTAATCGTACTTTAAATGGGAGAGCTGGGGAAGGAGCAGAGGAATTTGGATGGTAAGGGTTTACAGAATCTTAAAAGCGGCATCAAAATTGCATGCAAGCTTTCCAAAGCTCATAGGATTAAGCGTTTTAAAATTTTAAAAGGTTGTTTTTGGGTAAGAGGTGTGAAATTAGAAAATTGAGAAAATTACTATAATTTTTCAAGAACTCCATAGCAAAATCATAATGCTGCTTGTATTTGCAATCTATGGATCTAATGTGGAAGCTAAAATAATGGATGCAGCATCAATTCACCAATGTGCTACCTGGTGCAGAAACTCAGCTATAAAATGAGAGGACAGTTGAGACAATGGAGTGTTTAAAATTGTGGACTGAGAGTACAATCAGTTTTCAGTGATTAAGAGGTCAGGAATATAGACGTGGCTTTGGAGAAAAGGTTTCCTGACTTGGATCACAAATGAATGCAATCATTGTGACTTGGACACAAAAGACTCCCTATTCTCCTTCATCTAGGAGGCCTTGTGGCAATGTCCCTCCAATCTGCATGGGGGTGAGTACAGTAGTGTGGCAATCTGGAATGTACTGTTGACAAAACAATAGGCATTCCCTATAAAGTGCAGCATGCAGGGCAACAAACAGACAATGCAGTGAAGAAAAATGAGAGGCAGTTTTGTGCATGCCTTCTCCTGACAAATCCCCGGAACCACTTAAGCATAGTGAGTGGACAAAGGGTTAACAAGCTTAATTACAATTAGACTCCCCAATCCATGTCTCTGGACAGAATGGATTTGAAAACTGTCTCATACCCTGTCTCCCCCCCCCCCCATCTTAGCATTTAAGAATGAGTACTGTGTGTCCGTAGAGTAAAGGGAGGCAAAAGACATCTCCAGGGTCTGGAGTCTGGGATTGCTGCAGGCAACAGTGCTCAGGAGCATGGTGTCAAGTCAGGTAAGGAGCACAGAACTATCATTTCACAAAACTAACAGAATTTGGTGGGGAGTTCTAATCAGAGACCAGAGAGAAGTTTGCTAATATGCAGGAGGTGGTACAGTCTGCATAGTACACTCTGCTATTGGTTCATTTCTCTGCATTAAGTTTATGCTGTAAAACTAGGTATCATTCCAAGATTCACACTTTATGCTGGCTCGAGGGACAGAAATGGAATAGTTGATTTGCTGCATTTTGCTTGAACTAATTATGGGAGCATGACTAAGATTACCATCAATGTTTTGAAATTTTTGGGAATTCTTACTCTTCCATTACTGCTCAGTTTGAGACTGAAATACAAGTCGTGCAGATCTTGCTGTCTAGTAGTTCCTCCCTAAACCCTTTCTGTATCCTATCGCTCTTTCTTCCTTCAAACCATCTTTGAAACCCACCTCCCTAATTAAACTTCCTGATTAAGTTACCCCACCTAACTGCTCCTTTTCCTTTTATCTATGGTATCTGAACACACTAAAATTGTTTTTAATACCCCAAGCAAAGGCTTTAATTCGCCAATAACATTGTGTCGTGCCTGCTGAAAGTGTGATGGCACAACTGCATCAGACGTTATACCACCTCGGTGGTTCAGAGATTTTCAGTTTGTCACTATATCAACCACAATGTCGGAGCAAATTATTGCAGGTGCTGGAATCTATATTGAAAACAAAAGATGCTGGAGATCACAGCGGTCAGGCAGCATCCGTGGAGAGAGTGCAAGCAAACATTTCGAGACTGGATGACTCTTCGTCAGAGCTTAGAGTCATCTAGACTTGAAACATTAGCTGGTTTTCTCTCCATGGATGCTGCCAGGCCTGCTGTGATCTCCATCATTGTTTTCGCTATATCACATCACAGTTACTCAGGAGAAATTCTGAAAGGTTTCCAGTGACTGTGAAGCTGAACCTGCACAATAGAAGGAGTTAGAGAAAATGTTACTTCAGTTGTTAACACTTGAATAGTCAAGTTGTCGGCACGGTGGGCGGCACGGTGGCACAGTGGTTAGCACTGCTGCCTCGCAGCGCCAGAGACCCGGGTTCAATTCCCGCCTCAGGCGACTGACTGTGTGGAGTTTGCACGTTCTCCCCGTGTCGGCGTGGGTTTCCTCCGGGTGCTCCGGTTTCCTCCCACAGTCCAAAGATGTGCCGGGTCAGGTGAATTGGCCATGCTAAATTGCCCGTAGTGTTAGGTAAGGGGCAAATGTAGGGGTATGGGTGGGTTGCGCTTCGGCGGGTCGGTGTGGACTTGTTGGGCCGAAGGGCCTGTTTCCACACTGTAATCTAATCTAATCTTGTCAGGGTATTTCATTAGAAGATACTATACAACAAAAAGTGGGACTCTTAATCTGAGTCCTTCTGTGGTCCGGTTATTTGCATTGCTAGAAGTACTGCATACTACTGTAATACAAACCAGCTCCTTTGATGTTAACAGCACTCAAAAATGCAGTCATAAATATTTTAAATCCGGAGGAGCCCTCATAATGCATCTAGCCATGAGGTGACTGGTCAAAGTTTAACAATGCACAATGACGATAGAGAATTGTCAGCATTGCAACAACTGATCCCTCTCGCCCGGCCAATATCTCCAATCTCCAGAACATCTCAGAAACCCTGGACCAGGACAGATCCCAGCCGAAGAATCCTATCCCCTAATTTTGAAACTATGCAATTCTTTTTTGTGGATCTTGTTAAAATTTAATTATTGCATGCAGTACTGCCACAAAGATTTAAGAACATATACATGTATTTCATAAAGGATTTCAAAATTAATTAATTGATTCTTTTTCTTAAAAGAAGTGCCCATTTTGAATTCAACCTTTTGAGTTTTGTAGAAATTAATCTAAAAAATGCTTTTACATTAGTTTAGAACAGAAAAGGGAATGATGAACAAAGTTTCCATTATTTTGATGAAAATTAGTTAAGACCTAACTAAAAAAATCAGGTGTAGCTGCTGCTGATTAGGTCCTGACCTCATGTTACATTGCATTAATTTAAATAATGTTCATTAACCTTTTCACATATTGTTAAAAAGCATGCTTCCCTTAAAGTAGCGACTGAAAACATTGTATGTTTAGTTACTTGAACGAATTACCTGTTTACCAATAAATTTTGCTTCTACTATAACGTTGAAAGACATGTAAACAAATAACAATTTCTATTTATGTCCTGCCCTTAACATTGTAAAATGTCCCAGCCCACTTCACAGGAACATTTGTGAACTTTGATGAAAAGCCGCATATGGAGACTTTAGCCAGATGAACAAAGGTTTGGTCAAAGAGATACATTTCCAGAAACTTTTAAAGGGAAGAAAGTGAAGTCAAGAGCCAAAGAAATGTAGAGAGGAACTCGAAAGATTAAGGCTTATACACCCAAAGGCACTGGTATCAATGCTGGAGCAGTTAAAAATCAGGGATCTTCAAGAAGTCAGAATTATAAAAGCACAAATACCTGAAGGTTTCAGTCTGGAGGATGTTTCAGATATGGAGAGGAGGCTCCACTGATTCAAAAATGAGGATGTGATTTTCTTTGAAGTATAGGTGTTTCTTAGCTGAGAGCCACTGTAGGTCAGGGACCAGAGGGGCAATGGGAAAAAGACTTGGTGCAAATATGGGCAAAAGTAGTACAGTTTAAGATGGCCAGGTGCTTGAAGATGAATATGCAAAGCTGGTCAGGAAAGCTGGAAATATTCAGGTGTGGAAGTAACAAAGACAGAGATGAAGACATTTCAGTAGCAGATTTGCAGAAATACAGGTGGAGTTGGGAGATGAAACAGAAATGGAAATGGGTGACCATAGTGATGGCACACAGTGACACCAAGATTGTGAACAATTTGATTCAACCTCAATCAACTGCCAAAGGACAGAGAATAGGGAATAGGGAATGATCTTTGTAACAGGAATAAATGACAATGGCTTTAGTCTTTCCCATATAATCAATGTTGCACACGCAATCTGACGGTTTAGAGACTTATTGGAGACTCAAGAAAGTCAATGGAGGTCCAGCTAGTAAAATAACTACACAGAGGCTAGTGTCCCATCATCAAGTCACTCTTCATTTACATGTGGAAAGTCCTTGACACTGATCCAGCTCTGTCAGAGACAGCTCTGAGTGAACAGAACCTCTGACACTCCTATATCTGTCATTTATATCTGTCAGCCAGGGCTCCCTGATTAACAGCACCAATCAGGGAACTCGTATTCTATGAGGTCCACCTGGCTGACTTTGTTACAATCACTACTCACAATATTGTAATTTTTGTTTAGTTTACATTTTATTTAATAGTAAAGTTACAATTAATACTTACCCTTCATTAGTAAGTGCACACTTACACCTTTCTTAGAGCTTTCTAGCTTCTGGAAGCTGTTTTTTCTGTACTCCGCATTGAATTAACACACCAGAACAAAAGCAAATTGCCTCCAAGTAAGAAACTAATATTTTTGCCGACTTTGTTGAATCTCACTCTTTAATGTCGAACCAACATGACACTACTTTAAAAAAAGTAATTTTAACAAAATATTGCAAGGGTTCTGAGTTTGTGACGTACACCAAGTGGATATTGTTAAGTGCCTTATTTGATTGTCAGGACATTTATATAGAATATGGTGTTGTCATTTACTTCCCAAACAAAACTGATGCAAGGTTAATTCACCACTAAACAGGTTATCACCCCTTATTAATGTAAACACTCTGAAACAGCTCGATTAGAAAGCAAAGTCACAAATTATTTTATTCACTCAGGATGTGGGCATTTCTGGCTAGGCCAGCATTTATTGCCCATCCCTAATTGCCTAATTAAGAGTCACCAAATTGTTGTAGGTCTGGAGTCATATGTAGATCAGACAAAGACAACAGAGTTCTTCCTTAAAGGACATTAGTGAACCAAATGCTTTTCTTCCCAATAGTTAACGATGTTTTCATAGTTATCATTTGACCTTTAATTCCAGATCCCTTCGTGAAATCAAATTCCACCATCTGCCATGATGGGATATGAAACTAGGTCCCCAGAATGTTAGCGGAGTTTCTGGACTAATAGTCTAGCGATAATACCACTCGGACATCACCTTCTCACATGAACTGAGTTATAGATTAAAGTCGCATCAATATTTGACTTGAGTTTCAAAACTATATATTCACCTGCAGCTCAGACTTCCTCCTCCAAGAGTTGAGATTACTTTCTCGGCCCATGACCAGTCCTTGCTGGCGTGGAATAAAGCAATAGATGAAAGACTTTGGAATCACCTTGGGATATCTATTTTTGCATGAAAATAGTATGGTGCTGCGGAATTTGGGTAGAGATGCAGGCTACAATCTGTGTTCCATGATAGTCTATGGGTTTCTCTGGTGTCAGTAAACAGTAACTCAATATGGTCATTAATCACTGGCCACTTTGCTTCTTGGAGTCATAGAGATGTACAGCACGGAAACAGACCCTTCAGTCCAACCCGTCCATGCCGACCAGATATCCCAACCCAATCTAATCCCACCTGTCAGCACCTGGCCCAATTCCCTCCAAACCCTTCCTATTCATATACCCATCCAAATGCCTATTAAATGTTCCAATTGTACCAGCCTCCACCATTTCCTCTGGCAGCTCATTCATTACACATACCACCCACTGCGTGAAAAAGTTGCCCCTTAGGTCTCTTTTATATCTTTCCCCTCTCATCCTAAACCTATGCCCTCTAGTTCTAGACTTCCCAACCCCAGGGAAGAGACTTTGTCTATTTATCCTATCCATGCCCCTCATGATTTTATAAACCTCTATAAGGTCACCCTTCAGCCTTTGATGCTGCAGGGAAAACAGCCCCAGCCTATTCAACCTCTCCCTATAGTTCAAATCCTCTAACCCTGGTGTCTGTCAAATAATGGTAAAGCTATGGATTACCACAAATTGAAGGAATTGTGGCTATTTCTATGGTATTCACTTGCATGATTCAATTCTTTCAACCCTATATATCTTTTTCTATTCTCCTAATGCAAAAAAACCTGCTGCTTGGAGTCTGGACAGGTCCATGCGGATGAATGGGTCTCTCTATATATTTTAAAACGGCTTCTGAATAAGAAACAGAAAAATACTGCTGCTGTCTTTCTATTATGTGTTCTTGCTGACAAAAAAAAATTCTGATCACTTGTTGGATGAGTTATTGTATGAAAGATAGTTCTGAAAATTATATTCAAGTATGTCTTGGGAAGCCCAATCAGTACTATGTAATGTTGTGATTATAGCCAAAGACAAAATGGTATCTCCAATGTAACTTTTCTGCACTTTTAATTTCAGGAAACAGCATACTTGATTCTGAGATGAACAAGGAAAGTCACTTCAGATGTGAGCAAGTGTCACATGCAATTATCACAACTTTCTCCCTAGTGTAAATGTCGAAGGAATTTGCAAGTTAAAAATGAGTTTCCTATCTGGGAAGCAGTAAACAGATTGTTCTGGGAAAAGGCAATGCACTGGAATACACAATGCACAAGAAAGTCCCAAAGGCAATTCAGAAATAACGAAAACAAATTATGACGCAATGATAATCACTGTAAGAAGCAGAAATTCTAACAAGCTATCAAATTCTAACATTGAAAATTCTCTCCAAGCAAGGAACACTAAAGGGATTATCAAGTGAGAAAACACAAGTGGTTGACTTGTGTGGAACAAATTTTCATTTGTATGGCTTTTAGGAACAGGCTCTTCTAGATTATTTAAAGGCCTCCCTTCGATTTCTATAAGATACAGAGGGAGTATTGCATTCTCAGGTGTGCTGTCTTTCAGCTGGATGCTAAACCAATTCCCCATCTGCCTACCCAGAACACTATTTCACCATGAACCTGGGAGGTAGTTCCAGCATCCTGGCCAACACTGATGATCAACACCACGAAACATAAAGTTACCTGGCCATTATCAGGTTACAGTTTCTGGGAATCTACTGTTTCCTACATTAGAAGAGTGGCTAATCTTCAGAAAAGATACTTAATTGGTTTTAAAGCTGTTGGCGATTGTAAATTTGCAATTTTGTTTTGGTAGAATTGAAATGTAGGCAGTTAAACTAAACCTGGATAGAAACTTAGTTAGAGCCCACTCACTATGCTGCCTGCAATTCTACTTGACATGTTAGAAAGGAGGTACAGAGAAAATTTACAAGGGTTACATCAGAAATGCAAATGCATTCATGTCAGAAAGGGTCAGATCAGCTGGCTCTATCCTCTCAAAAACACTGGAGAGACCGATTAGAGGTCATGAAAATGGTGAAAGGTTTCATAGTGTGGATACAGAGAGAATGTTTCCTTTTGTGAGGAACAGCATGTCATCAATATAAGATAGTCATCAGGAATTGCAGTCACCCAATGAGTGATGAGAATGTGGATCTCACTATCACAGAGAGCATTTGAAGTGAATAGTACAGCGGACTTCAGTAAGGTGTTTGATAATTTTCCACACGGTTAGCTATTGCACAAAATAAGGGATCTTGGAATTGAAGGTGATTTAGTATTTGGATCAAAAATTAGCTAGCTGAAAGAAGACAGAGGGTGGTGGTTGATGGGAAATGTTCATCCTGGAGCTCAGTTACTAGTGGTGTGTCGCAAGGCTCTGTTTTGGGGCCCTGCTGTTTGTCATGTATATAAATGATCTGGATGTGGGCATAGAAGGATGGGTTAGTAAATTTGTAGATGACACTAAGGTAGGCAGAGTTGTAGACAGTGCTGAAGGATGTTGTGGGTTACAGAGGGACGTAGATAAGATGCAGAGCTGGGCTGAGAAGTGGCAAATGGAGTTTAATGCAGAAACGTGTGAGGTTTCGGAAGAAGTAACAGGAATGCAGAGTACTCGGCTAAAGGTAAAATTATTGGCAGTGTGGATGAACAGAGATATCTCAGTGTCCAGGTGCATAAATCCCTGAAAGCTGCCACCCAGGTTGATAGGATTGTTAAGAAGGCATATGGTGTGCTGGTGCTTATTGGTAGGGGGATTGAGATTCGGAGCCATGAGGTCATGCTTCAGCTGGACAAGACATTGGTAAGGCCACACCTGGAGTATTGTGTGCAGTTCCGGTCACCACATTATAGGAGGATGTGGAAGTTTTGGAAAGGGCTCAGAGGAGATTTACTAGGATGTTGCCTGGTATGGAAGGAAGATCTTATGAAAAAAGGTTGAGGCTGTTTTCGTTGGAGAGAAGAAGGTTAAGAAGTGACTTAATCGAGATGTGCAAGATAATCAGAGGGTTAGATAGGGTGGACAGTGAGAGCCTTTTTCCTCGGATGGTGAAGGCTAAAATGAGGGGAAATAGTTTTAAATTGAGGGGTGATAGATTTAGGATAGATATCAGGGGTAGTTTCTTTACTCAGAGAGTAGTAGGGGTGTGGAGCGGCCTGCCTGCAACTGTAGTAGACTTGCCGACGTTAAGGGCATTTAAATGGACATTGGAAATACATATGGATAATAATAAAATGGTGTAGGTTAGATGGGTATCAGATTAATTTTGCAGGCTGGTGCAACATCGAGGGCCAAAGGGCCTGTACTGCACTGTATCGTTCTATGTTCTATGTAAGGAGACTTTAGACAAGCATATTGAAGCTACAATAAAGCTTGGGGCAGCTGCTGCAATTGGGAAGGACCACCATCTATCGTCTTTCTGCCAAAATACAACAAGGGTCTGTTAAGCTCTGAGGCCCCCTTGTTACCTTAATGGGAATGTAAATAGCTTTCTTTCATAACTAGAAAATGCCTTTGTTTGCAACAGGATGAGGAATGTCAAATTCTACAGTACATTTTTCTGCAAAGTTTCTGCTTTGAACCTTTGTACGTACTTACTGATAATTTATGAATGAAGTATATTTTTGCAATAAAAGAGTTGAAGTTGCAATAATTGATTTAGATGAAGAACGATAGAGGAAGCTGAAACAGAGCATAAATACCTCCATAGAGTGAGTGGTTGGACCGAGTGCTTGTATTGTATGCTACATATATGTATCTCCTAGGTAATAGTTGTTGAATTCAGAGCCTGTGATTGTGCTGCTTCAGCATAATGCTTGATTTCAATAAAGTGAGCTCCAGATTATTGCTAGATCAGAGGTTGGCTGGAGGCATTGCATTGATATCAATATCCTGTTCTGGGGATGGTCATGTTACAAAACTGTACTTTATTCAAACTGGATAAATGCGAGGTATTGCATGTTGGTTAAAAAAAGGTAGGATTTATACAATTAAGGTAGGCCTTTGGGCAGTGTTGTAGAACAGAGAAACCTAAGGGTTCAGGTACATAATTCTTTGTAGTTTGTGTCACATACAGACAAAGTGGTTAAAAAGATGGATAGCACACTTGCCTTCATTGCTCAGTCCTTTGAATATAGGAATTGGAAACTTATGTTGAGATTTTATGTTGTGAAGTATTGTGTACAGTTCTAGTCGCCCAGTTATAGGAAGGATATTATCAATCTGGAGAGGGGTCAGAAGAGATTTACTAGGATGTTGCTGGGTATGGAAGGATTGAGTTACAAAGAAAGGCTGGATAGGCTGGAAGATGTTTCACTGGCGCGTAGGAGATTGACAGGTGACCTTAAAGAGGTTTATAAAAATGAGGGGTATAGATAATATTAGTGGTAGGTATCTTTTCCCTAGGATGGGGGATTTCAAGACTAGGGGCACATTAGGGTGAGGAAGAGAGATTTTAAAAAAGGCATGAGGGACATTTTGTTTTAAAGAGGGTGGTTTAAGTTTGCAATGAACTTCCTTAGGAAGTGGTGGATGTGCATAAATATAAGTTCATGAATAGGAAAAGTTTGGAGGGATATGGGTCAGGAGTAGACAGGTGGGACGAGTTTAGTTTGGGATTATGGTTGGCATGGACTGGTTGGACCGAAGGGTCTGTTTCCGTGCTGTGTGACTCTTTATTCCTCTGGGGTTATGAGAAAATGGAACAGACCCATTCAACAGACGCTTTTATTCAACAGAAGAGCAGAGTTAAAACTTGACGGACGGGTCAGGTAACACAGAAACGTGGAAAACGAGGGCAGGAGAATCGCGTTCATTGTGGTTTCAGCTCAATACCGCTTTCTCCCAATCGGATACAATCTCCACCAGAATCCCACGGCACGCTGTGTACTTAAAGGTCGAATCGATTATTTTTATTTCTCTCTATTTCCCTACCATGACCGATTCCGAACAATTCAAGTCTTGTTTCTGAAGGATCAACAGCGATCACCAACACGGTCGCTTAACGCAGCTAATCGCTGGAAGTTATTTTGCAAACCACTGGCTGGGCTCAATTATCTGCTCTGGCAAGTTGTGTGCTTTGCTGGAAAACAACGTGTACTCACGTGAGAGGACTGCAGACCCGCCGCTGATGTTGTTACTCGCCTTCTCCAATGCCTTTGCTAGTTCCTGTTGCAGGGTCTAGTGTCCAAAGCGAGCCCGAGACCATGTGCTTGCACTGGCCTGAGTCCCTGCTGCTGGTCTTTCAGGGAAAAGATAGAAGACCGGGCAGTTCTGGTCTGTTACTAATCATGAGAACATCCCAGGGTACTTTTAGAAGCCATTTATTTTAAGGGTTTGGATTTAAATCCAAAGCATTTGCAAATCATTAAATATTATTTGAAGAGCGAGTCCGGAGTTAACTGCAGAGAGAATACGCAGTTATTGATTCCCTGAACCACAAACTCTGAATAGGCAAACCATCTGAATTGATGTTAAAAACAAAACGACAGGCACAGATGGAAATAAAGTAGGCTGAAGGGGTTAGTAAGATTGCAGAAAATGAAAATGCATTTTATATTAAAAAGAGGCTCCGTAAAGGCTAACGCCTCAGGCAGGGTGTACTGGAAACTGTACCTTGTCGGTCTGGATGCTGACTGCAGTGCCGTATCTACAGTGAGTGACAAAATGTTCACAGTTGTTCCACAGCAGGCTGTACTCTGTGCTTCCCACCAGTTTCTCTGCTCTCCTCGCTACCTCTTCCCCGGGAAGCACGGGGTTCTTGCACACCGAGTCCATATGGTTCACCAGGACAATGGCTCCATAAGCAAAATCCTCCACCGAGTCCACCCGGATACTCGCCATCCTGCAGATAACGCCCAGGACCAGGCGCTGGTTGGTCACCACCTCCCGGATCAGCTTCTGGTCATCGGTTAACAAGGGCAGGATGTCGGGCATCAGGTGAGCCACCTTCTCTCCTCCCAGATAAATCCCATAGTGCGTGAAGAGAGTGCGGGATACCTCCAGCAAGTCACCCCGCTTCAGGGAGGAGGGCTCGCACCAGTTAGCGTAACTGTCCCGGTCAGAGGCCATTCCCCCTCTCTCTCTCTCTGTCCCCTCAGTCTCTGCTCTGAGTGCTCACACGCTGGGTACTCCCCCAGCCCCAGCCACCCAGTCCCTGACCGCGCACACACACAACTCCCTGACAGTCCCTGCCTTTCCCTCACTCTCTGCGCTCTCTCTCTCAGTTCCATCCTCCCCGTATCATTTATACCCACCGCCTCTGACATGGTACTCACCAAACCACAGAAGCTGATTGGTTAAGGCTGGAATATTAGTGCTCCTCACAGAGAAGGAGAACGACACGAAGAAATGATTTGGAGATGCCGGTGTTGGACTGGGGTGTACAAAGTTAAAAATCACACAGCACCAGGTTATAGTCCAACAGGTTTAATTGGAAGCACACTAGCTTTCGGAGCGACGCTCCTTCATCAGGTGATAGTGGAGGGCTCGATCGTAACACAGAAAGAAAATCCATCCCCAAATACACACACACACTTTCTCCTTTTCATACACACAAAGACACACACACACAATCCATACACACACGCTCTCTCACACAAAAACACGCACATACATTCATACACACACACTCACTCACTCTTCCTCTCTCTCACACACACATACAGGATCCATACACACACTCTCTCACACAACACATACACTCTCACATACAAACACAATCCACACACGTACAGAATCCATAAACGCACACACTCCCTCACACATACACACACACTCTCACACATAATCTACACAGTCTCTCATACACGCACAGAATCCACACATGCACAGGATCCACACACACACACACAATCAACACATGATCCACAGACATATACACTCAACACATAATCCACACACACATATACACACAACACATAATCCACAAGCACTAAACACACACACACAAGGACAGTAAATCGAGAGAGGTGTCAGACAATGTATCCACAGAAAGAGGAGGAATGAGAGAAAGAGAATCCACAGTGAGAGAGTTGCCCCACAGAGAGAGAATGTGAGAGGGAATCCAACCAGAGAGCAACAGAGGAGCAGTTTACTCACAGGCACAGCGTGAAAGTGAAAGATGGAGAGTATCCACTGAGAGAGCATGGAGAGAGGGAGAGAGAGAAATCCACCCACAGTGGGAGAAAGACAGAGAAATTCCACTACAGAGATAGTGAGAGAAACAAAAAGAGATGCCACCCATGTAGAGGAGGTGATGGCCGAGTGGTATTGTCACTTGACTCATAATCCAGGGAAAGGTCTGGCACACCTGGGTTTGGACTCCAGCATAGCAGATGGTGGAATTTTAATTCAACTAATACGTCTGGAATTAAAAGTCATGAAAGATCATGAAACCATTATTGATTGTGTAAAAACCACATCCCTTTAGGGAAGGAAATCTGCTATCCTTCTTGATCTGGCCCATGTGTGAATCCTGACCCACAACAATATGGTTGACTCTTAACTGCCTTTGAAGTAACCCAGCAGGCAGCACAGTGGAAACAATCACTGGGAAGTCTCAAAAAAGGAATGAAACCAGGCAAGCCACTTGACATTGACCTAGACACCAGAAAGGCCAAAGGCAGAAACAGTCCCTTTGACCAGGGGCACAGTGGTTAGCACTACTACCTCACAACAACAGGGTTCAATTCTAGCCTTGGGCAAATGTCTGTGTGGAGTTTTCACATTCTCTCTATGTCTGATTTGATTTATTATTGTCACATGTACTGAATTATAGTGAAAATTATTGTTTTGCATGCTATTCAGGCAAATCATAAGTACAGCAGGGCAACAGAACAGAATGCAAAATATACTTTTACAGCTGTAGAGAAGGTGCAGAGAAGAATCAAATCCAATATGAAAGGTCTGTTCATACATCTGATAACAGCAGGGAAGAAGTTGTTCATGAATCTGTTGGCACATGTTTTCAAACTTCTGTATCTTCTGCCCGATGGAAGAGAGGTCAGTTCAGCTATAAAGCGTGTTCCTTCAATGCAAATTGGCTTTAACACAATTGCAGAATGTAGACCATTATTTACAGAATACGAACTTTCTTTACCTGTATTGGTTATAACACCATTCCAGCTCCATTATTTAAATTGTGCAGCTATTACATGATTTTCTTATAAGGCAATATTGCACAAGCACAGAACTATTGTATTATATCAGAATCGACTGTATAACCGGGGTGGGAGGTGTCTTTGATTATGTTGGCTGTTTTCCTGAGTCAGTCAGTTATGTAGACAAAGTCAATGGATATAAGGCTGGTTTGTGATTCTCTGTAATTTCTTGCAGTCTAGGTCAGAACAGCTGCGATACAAATCTGCGTGGGTTTCCTCCAGGCACTCCAGTTTCCTCCCACAGTCCAAACATGTGCAACTTAGGTGGGTTAGCCTATCAGTGCTCCACTATGTTGAACAACAGTTGGAGGAAGCACTGAGGGTGGAAGGGTGAAGAAAGTACTTTGATTGGGTGAATTCAATGTCTACCACCAACAGTGTCTCAGCAGCAGTACTATTGATCGAGCTAGTCCGAAAAGACATAGCTGCTAGACTGGTTCTGCAGCAGGTAGTGAGAGAACCAATAAGAGAGAAAAATAAAGTTGACCACATCCTCACCAATCTGCCTACCACACATGTATCTGCCCATAATTGTATTGGTAAAAGCGTGTATGTGGAATGGGCTGCCAGAGGAAGCGGCGGAGGCTGGTACAATTACAACATTGAAAAGGCATCTGGATGGATATATGAATAGGAAGGGTTTGTAGGGATAAGGGCCAGGTGCTGGCAGGTGGGACTAGATTGGGTTGGGATATCTGGTCGGCATGGATGAGTTGGACCAAAGGGTTTGTTTCCATGCTGTACATCTCTATGACTCTAGGTGACCACTGCACAGTCATTGCGGAGATGAAGTCCTGCCTTCACTATAAGAATATCTTACATCATATTGTGTGGCACTATTACTGTGCTAAAAGGAATAGACTTCAAATAGACCTAGCCACTCAGGATTGGGCATCCAGGAGACTCTGTGGATCAACAACAGCAGCAGAATTCTATTCCAACACAATTTGCAACCTCACAGCCCAGTTTATCCCCCACACAACCAGTACCATCAAGCCAGGAGATCAACCCTGGTTCAATGGAGAGTGCAAGAGGGCATGACAGCAGCAGCATCAGGCATACCTGAAAATAACATGTCAATCTGATGGATCAACAAAACAAGACTACTTGTGTGTCAAACAATAGCAAGTGATAAGTGATTCCACAACCAATGGATCAGATCTAAGCTTTGCGGTCCTGCAACCTGCATGATGGTGGACAATTAAACAACTCACTGGAAGAGGAGGAGGCTCCACAAATATCCCCATCCTCAATAAGTGGGAAGAGTAGTACTTTAGTGCAAATGATAAGGTTGAAGCATTTGAACTTGCTGCTTCCTATCAAAACTATTTCAGTATATGTACAACATTAGCTGACAATGTGGAAAATTGATGAGGTATGTCCGGTACACAAAAATGGTGGACAAATCCAATCTGGCCAATTCCAGTCCTGTCAACCTACTCACAATCATGAGTGAAATGATGGAAGATGTCACCAACAATGCTGTTAAACAGCTCCTGCTCAGCAATAACATGCTCAGTGATGCCCAGGTTGGGTTCCACCAGGGTCACTCAGCTCCTGACCTCATTACAGCCTTGGACAAAAAAGCTGAATTCCAGAGGTGAGGTGAGAGTGACTACCCTTGACATCAAGGACACATTTGACTGAGTCTGACATTGAAGAGCCTAACAAAACTGGAATCAATTACAATCAGGGTGCAATCTTGCTGGTGGTTAGAGTCATACCTGTCACACACGAAGATGGTTGTGGTTGTTGGAGGTCAGTCATCTCAGCTCCAGAACATCTGCAGAAATTCCTCAGGTCAATGTCCTAGATTCAACTACCTTCAGTAGCTTCATTTGGTCAGAAGAGGGAATGTTCAAAGATGATTGCACAATGATAAGCATCATTTCAACCCATGGTCACTTCCATCCAGAAGGGCAAGGGCAGCAAATATATGGGAATACCTCTGCCTGCAAGTTCCCATCCAAATGACTCCTCACCCTAACTTGGAAATATATCGCCGTTCCTTCAATGGCTCTGGGTCAAAAAGCTACAGATCCCTCCCTAATGATATTGTGGGTCTGCTTACTGCACGTGGACTGCAGCGGTTCAAGAAGGCAGCCCACCACAACCTTCTCAAGGGCAACGAGGGACAGTCAATAAATGCTGGTCAGTGACACGCATATCCTATACATGAATTAAAAGAAGTGAAAGGATAGATGTGAAGGCAATGCTGTTGTGATATTATTGCTGGATTAGAAATTCAGAGACCCAAGTAATGTTCTGGGTTCACATCCTACTATGGCAGATGGTGTAATTTTAATTCAGTCAAAATCTGAAATTAAAAGTGTAATGAGTTGCAAATTGAATTTGGTTCACTGAAGTTCTTTAGGAGATGATATCTGCCATCTTTACCTGTCTCATCTATGTGAGACTCACAGCAAAGGATCATAACCGTCCTCTGAAATATCTGAGCAAGCTGCTCAGTTGTAGCAATTGTTGGGTGGTCTTAAAATGAACATTAAGCCATGCAGACTGCCTGGCATCGAACTAGGCACTGGAAAAGACAATGACAAAAACAGCCCTTTTGACTCTGTAAAGTCTTCCGTACTAATAGCTGGGGGCTAGTGCTGAACTTGGGAGAGTGGTCTCATGTTGAAAATGTGATGCTGGAAAAGCGCAGCAGGTCAGGCAGCATCCAAGGAACAGGAGAATCGACGTTTCGGGCATAAGCCCTTCTTCAGGAATGAGGAAAGTGTGTCCAGCAGGCTAAGATAAAAGGTAGGGAGGAGGGACTTGGGGGAGGGGCGTTGGAATTGCGATAGGTGGAGGGAGGTCAAGGTTAGGGTGATAGCCGGAGTGGGGTGAGGGCGGAGAGGTCAGGAAGAAGATTGCAGGTCTCATGAGTGGTCTCATGGACTAGTTAAGCAACAGCCTAGACATAGTAATACTCACAGAATCACAGACACCATGATCACATCCCTCGATATGTCCTGTCCCACTTGCAGGACAGAGTCAGCAGAGTTGGTGGCATGATGGTATACACTTGGGAGGGAATTGCCCTGGACATCCTCAACATTGACTCTGATCCCATGAAATCTCATATCATTAGGCCAAACATGGGCAAGTAAACCTCATGATGATTATCACATACAACCCCATACCAGCTTAGCTGATGTATCAGTGTTATTCCATGTTGAACAACACTTGGAGGATGCACTGAGGGCAGGAAGGGTGCAGGGTATGCCCCAATTGGGTGACTACAGTCCCTTGGGGCAACAAATGCCACCTTCATATTGTAGAAACTTTCCATCATGTTGTATGATACTATCATTCTGCTAAGTGTGATAGACCAGTCTACTTTTCCTCCACATTTCGATCAGCTCTAACGAGTGCCTTTGACTGGAATAAAGTACAAACTAGATATTTCTAAGCAATCTGTCCAGACATGTAGGGCAGGTAGGGCTTGAGTCAGGGGCTTCTGGTGCAGAGGTGGGTACATTCCCATTGCATCACCAGGCCCTCGAATATAAACTGGACCGATCTGCCAAACTGCTAACATTTACATGTTTTAATTTTGCAGTGCTAAGTTGCTTTTTTTTAACACACACGATTTAGAAGTCCAATGTTTACTCGGGGGTGAAGTATTTTAGTGACGCGGGTGTCCCGATAATGTCCTATTGTTCCACCGTGGAAAACGATCTGTTTCGTTTAACTTGAGAAATGTGTGCTTTTTGAGGATGTCGTGGATAAGAACGAGAGTAAATCGCAGTTAATAACAAACCCCGCTTTGTGTTGCCCACTGCGCGGTCAATAGGGAATATTTTGCATATTTTCCGAGTATTGCACATTACACTTTTCAAATCAATCCGGCAAAGAATAAATTATTTCCACAGAGAGCTCGCGGATGTTTATTTCACTTTAAACGCAGACTCGACTGAGATTCGTTTCCTCCACAGTCCCAGGTGGAATCAGTAAGACCTGGTATGTATCTGTTTCATCTCTCTAGCTATGATTATTCCTTCAAACAATGGGGTCATTTTCGAAATACACTTCACAACGTTTCGTTTTTAACACTACTAATTTAAAAGTGAGTTAAAATAATACTTCAAGACATTTGGATAAGTACATGAATAGAAAAGATATGGAGGGATATGGGCCAGGAATAGGCAGGAGTAGTTTAGTTTGGGATTATATTCGGCATGGACTGGTTGGACCGAAGGGTCTGTTTCAGTGCTGTATTACTCTAATTAACTAAAAGTATTTAATCTTTCAGTTTAAAATACATAGGGAGATTGTGTTTTTTTTTAATGTGACCAGTGAGGCCTTCAACACAAGAGATCAGTTTAAGGACCCAGTGTACTAACTGTAAAGGTTAAATTCATCACAACATTTCCAGCACATCTTAGCATAAGATGTTTTAATACATCAAAAAAAAGTGCAGGCGCTGAAGGTCTGAAATAAAATCAGAAAGCGTGGAGAAGCTCAGCAAGTCTGGCAACATCTGTGGAGAGAAATCAGAGTTAACGTTGCCATGAATCACTGGAGCCCCAGCACATCTTAGCATAAGATGTTTTAATACATCAAAAAAAGTGCAGGCGCTGAAGGTCTGAAATAAAATCAGAAAGCATGGAGAAGCTCAGCAAGTCTGGCAACATCTGTGGAGAGAAATCAGAGTTAACGTTGCCATGAATCACTGGAGCCCAAAGATTCACTCTGTGTCTCTCTCCACAGATGCTGCCAGATCTGCCGAATTTCTCCAGCCCTTTCTGCAAAGATGTTTAATAGTGGAAATTAGTATGCAAGTACAACTGTCCGTAAAATTAACTGTTTTAAAAAAAAACAGCCATTGTATGGACCACTCTCAAAACGTTATTTAGCTGTGAAAGTGTACACTTTGTCGGGAGCAAATTAATGCATAGCTAGAATTATTCACGCCATGAGACTTTGCTATTCAGACGTATAGGAAGATTTGTTTGATTCAAGTGATTAATCTCATTCCTATATTTAACTCGCTGTTGTCCGTCCAGCTTCTGTTAAATTCAGAGTCCGGTTTGTGCTGTAACAAACCACACTATGCAGCTCATCCGCTGATAGAAGCTGCTCCTTACACTGGGCAGATATACCATGAGGAAAGATTTTCTATTTTGGTGTTGTGTCCTGCGCTAATCCATCGTGCGAAAGGGGAAATTTGGAAGAATGTTCTCAAAGGGAAAGGGCACATTTAATTCGACAATGACTCTCAGCTTGTAACCAAACATCTTTCAGTAATGCGGCTAATTGACTTGTGACCCACTGCGGCCCTGGATCTCCTGCTTCCACTGTTTAGTGTCATGATGGATGGCACGACATTAATCTTACGTCGAGAAAAATGATGGAGCCGTCCTTTTCTCATCGCTTCCAGCCTTTGCCGGAGCTGTGCAGAATAAAAGCCGCTGCCAGGAATTTGTACTATTCACTATTGTCCCACTCGTTCCCACCGCTGTGCTCCTTCAGAGGTTTTGGAACAAACGTCAGTGAGGTGCCTGGGGTTCGGAAATCGGGCTGGTGGGGCTGGGGGTGGGTGAAATACAAGCAATTTATTTACAGTTTGGGGAAACCTCAGGTAGCAATTTCACAAGAAGGATCGGGGAAAGTTCATTTGAATTTGCAGTGCAGTGCAGTGTGAATATGGCCTTGGTCACACCTCCTTTGTAACCCCAAAGGTAATCTTGCTTCTAATGTTATTTGCGAGCAATACACATCGATCACTGGCATCACTTTATCCGTTGATAACAAAACGTCCCGATCAGCTTAATGGCATAGTCTGAACCACTGAAGAACTGGGAGTTAGAGTGTAATCCAACAATATGTCTGAGGTCCCTTTGGAATTATGACTTTCACGCTGTAACTTTGTTATACTTCCAGTAAACAATGTAGATGTTGCAAACAAGTTTTGCAAACATTGTGTGAAATCCAAGAGTTTTTCTACGTCGAAACCTCACGTAACTGACAGAGTAATCTTTGATACCGACCACATTCCAGTGAAATAAGTGGATTGTGTTACCAGAATTGGAAAATTATTACCAGCTTTACAAATGAGTGAACAGGCAGCTCTCTACATTTCGTTTAAAAAAATGTTAGCAAATTTGTATAAAAACTTGAGAAAGGGCGGAAACAAATGTAATTGACCAAGAGGGGATTTTTTTAAAATCCAATGAACTCTCTCTTAAAGTATTCACTGTCAGAGCAATCGAATACAGTAAATGATGAGAAATCGTGTTCGAGCCAAACGCAGTCACTAAACCGGTGATTGTGATCGGTTTCATGACGAATATACCGAAACCGAATTTTCCGTCACAGTAAACGATCACTTTTGAACTCAGATGCACCCGCATTATGAATTTATGTCAATGGTACACGGCTTATGTCTGATCAATGGTGTACTATGTTCAATTTCGCCCGGAGAGTTGCCTCTGCGTGTTGTTTTTTGGAGGCTGGGAGAAGAGACGGGAAATGGGAATTGAATGGGTGCAGATGGAAACACACTGGAATAATCCCTACACCCACGTCCTTTTCACATGGTGGTTTCAGCAGAAGGATCCAGACTGGTTAATTGGTACGTTACTGGGAAGGAATTTGAGTGCACCCTTTGAAAATAAAAAGGTCCAAATGTAAGCATCTGCATGACCAAAATCAATGATATGAACAGAATTCTTTCCTGTCAAGCAGCTGCCCTGATTTAGCTGAGGAGAAAGTGAGGTCTGCAGATGCTGGAGATCAGAGCTGGAAATGTGTTGCTGGAAAAGCGCAGCAGGTCAGGCAGCATCCAGGGAACAGGAGAATCGACGTTTCGGGCATAAGCCCTTCTTCAGGAATGAGGAAAGTTTGTCCAGCAGGCTAAGATA
>NC_057710.1:136903244-136907827 GCF_004010195.1 Chiloscyllium plagiosum | reverse complement strand
TCATTTCCCCTCCTCCCACCTTGTCTCAGTCAAATCCATCGAATTCAGCACTGCCTTCCTAACCTGCAATCTTCTTCCCGACCTCTCCGCCCCCACCCCAGTCTGACCTATCACCCTCATCTTGACCTCTTTCCACCTATCACATTTCCGACGCCCCTCCCCCAAGTCCCTCCTCCCTACCTTTTATCTTAGCCTGCTGGACAAACTTTCCTCATTCCTGAAGAAGGGCTTATGCCCGAAACGTCGATTCTCCTGTTCCCTGGATGCTGCCTGATTTAGCTGAGAACTAGTTTGTCGCAGTTGGTCAGAGAAAGTCTCGAACGAAAAGCGCCTTTTCTGAATTAAGACGAGAAACCTGATTATCTCAGTCATGCCGTCTTACAATAAGCAGTGAGGGGCACTTATTGAGCAGTGATAGTGACACTACCTTCCGGCCAGAAGGTTTACCATCCAGGTGTTCCACGTGCTGCTGCTTTGAAGCGCTTGCTTTTTTTTTAAAACCATTTTTAGTTGAGGAAACGAATTCACTATTATTTCCCCTATCAATTACTCCAACCAGTCTCTGTAATGTCATGGGTGGTGGAGGGCTCAAGAGTGAAAGACCAATGCACATTGCAAGCTCTGTCTCTGAGGCTTGATATTAGAAACATAGAAATTAGCAGAAGTAAGCCATTCAGTTCAAGTGCTCCAACATTCAATATGATCATGGTTGATCATCCAACTTAGTATCTTGCTCCCACATCCTTCCCATTTTCTTTGATACCTTTAGCCCTAATAACAAATCTAACTTCTTGAAAACGTATGTTTTTAGCTTCAACTGCTTTCTGGGTGAAGAAATTTCTCCTCAGCTCGGTCCTAAATAGCCTACCCCATATCCTCAGACTGTGGCCCGTGTATCGGTATCGGGAACACCCTTGCTGTATTTACACGATCTAGTCCTGTTAGAAGTTAATAGGTTTCTATGAAATTCCCTCTCATCCTTGTAAACTCCATTGAATATAGTCCTAACCTATTCAATCTTACCTTATCCTACTATCCAGTTCTGCCACCCCAGGAATCAGTCTGGTAAATCTTTGTTACACTCCTTCTACAGCCAGAACATACTTTGTCAGAGAAGGAGGCCAAAACTGCACACGTTAGGTGATAGAAAGATGAAATTTGTTCCAACATTTTTCACGTTTGGCTCATAATCAATTGTTATGTTTCAATTCCTTGACCATGAACATTAAATTATATCTTTAGCATAGATCATAATGTCACTCAGCAGAGATATTTTTAATATTTACATCAAATTTGTAATTCAAAGTAGCATTACTGCACGCTAATAGATCCTGAAACATATTGCTACAACATACTGCATTCTAAAAATGCCTATATACATTAACTATTTGTTACTTTTTTGCCATTATACATTTCTATATCTGCATTTGTAACATAGACCTTTATAAGAAAGGGAATTCATTCATTGCAGTTAGTAAGGAACATAGACTAAGGTGGAGTGAGTTTCTGAATTATGTTGTTGGAAATCAAGTTCATAGTGGAAACAGTTTTCATGAAGGGTCACCGGACTCGAAATGTTAACACCGCATTCTCTCCACGGATGCTGCCATACCTGCTGAGTGTATCCAGTACTTTCCGTTTTTGTCCTAGAACAATATGTTTTGGATCCAACCAGGAATCAGGCTGGGAGCAAATTACTGCAGATGCTGGTATCTGTGCTGCAGATGCTAGTCATTCAAGTAAATAGCATGTGTTTCCATCCACACACATTCACTTCCCACTTCCCTTCTCCTCAGGCCATTTGGATCTGATGTGTAATGAGGTAGATTTAATAAACAATGTCAGGATAAAAGATTGCCTCAGAAATAATGACCAAAACGTGGCAAAATTTAACATTCAGTTTGAGAGAAGAGAACTTGGGTTAGAAAAAACTGTGCTAAACTCAAACGATCGCAATTACAAAGGAATAAGGGCTGATCTGATGCTGAAGTGAACTTGAAAAGGAGTTAAGCAGCAAAGATGGTTGAGCAACTACAAAGATATACTCAAGTGAGGACGAAGGATTCTAGGAAGAGGATAAGCCAACCATGGTTAAGCTGGGAAGTTAAAGATAGCATTGAATTGAAAGAAAAATATATGTAGTGTATAAAGTTTAGTTGTAAACCAGAGAATTGGATAAGTTTTAAAAATCAAAAGTAAATAACCAAGTAAGAGGGTGAAAATAAACTTTGAGGATGTACTTGCAAGCAGTACCAAAGAGGACAGCAAGAGCTTCTTTAAATCTATGAAAAGGAAGAGAGGATCCAAAGTGGAGAATGTGGTTGGGGAAATAATAATGGCAGCCAGGAAATCGAGGAGGAGTTGAATAAATACTTTGCCTAAGTCTTCATTGTGGAAGATAGTTGATGAATAGCATTCCAAAATGACTAAACAATCAAGGGATAAAAAGAGACGAGGGAACAATATAATAACTATCACCAGAGAAAATGTTAGGAAAACTAAAGGAGCTAAAGACTAATAAGTCCCTAAGACCTGATCGGTTGCATGATAGGGTATTAAAAGACATAGCTACAGAGAGCATTGGCAGTAATCTTCAAAGAACCCCTAGATTCTTGGAATAGTCCGATAAGATTGGAAAGGTTCTAATGTAAGATCTTCAGTTTAAAAGAGGAGGCAATAAATATGTAATTATAGGCCACTTAACATTTTCCAATAACAGTGGAGCTAAGAGTCGATTATAAAGGATGAAATAGCACAGCATTTAGAAATAAGACCATAAGACATAGGAGTGGAAGTAAGGCCATTCGGCCCATTGAGTCCACTCCACTGTTCAATCATGGCTGATGGGCATTTCAACTCCACTTACCCGCACTCTCCCCATAGCCCTTAATTCTTTGAGAGATCAAGAATTTATCAATTTCTGCCTTGAAGACATTTAACGTCCCAGCCTCCATTGTGCTCCGCAGCAATGAACTGCATAATAAGATCAAGCAGAGTCAGCATGGCTTCATGAGGCAAAACTCATGCCTGACAAATTTACTAGGATCTTTTGAGATGGTAACAAGCAGGATAGATAAAGAAGACGCAGTGGATGCAAATCCAAATAGTTGGATTTTTCAGAAGGTCTTTCATAAGGTATCACACATTAGCATACTTAATAAGAACTGGTATATTAGCAGAGAGAGAGGATTGACTAACTAATAGAAGATGGGGAGTTGGGATAAGGAGGTGGGGTGTTTTTTCAGGATGGCAACCCATAACCAGTGGAGTATCAAAGGGATCAGTGATTGGGCCACAATTAGTTCCAATATATGTTAATAAATTGGATGATAAAAGTGAATGTAATATAGCCAACCTTGATACGGATGACATGAAGATTATGCAAAGGATTGTTGTGGGAACGAGAGAGACTCACGTTTGGTATGTTGCCTCCCAGGTGCAAGGGTACGTGATGTCTCTGATCGTGTTTTCCGGTTCCTGGAGGGGGAGGGGGAGCAGCCCGAAGTCGTGGTCCATATTGGCACCAACGACATAGGTAGGAGGAGTGCCGAGGATGTTAGACAGACTTTCAGGGAGCTAGGTTGGAAGCTCAGAGTTAGAACGAACAGAGTTGTTGTCTCTGGTTTGTTACCCGTGCCACGTGATAGAGATTCGAGGAATAGGGAAAGAGAACACTTAAATGCGTGGCTACAGGGATGGTGCAGGAGGGAGGGATTCCGGTTTTTGGATAACTGGGGTTCTTTCTGGGGACGGTAGGACCTCTATAAACAGGATGGTCTACACCTGAACCTGAGGGGCACCAGTATCCTTGGGGGGAGGTTTGCTAGTGCTCTTGGCGGGGGTTTAAACTAACTCTGCAGGGGCATGGTAATCCAGATTGTAGCTTCAGGGTGCAGGACCTGGAGTGTAGGGAGGTTAGGAACATGGCATAAATTTCCAAGGAGGGTGTCTGTAAACAGGAAAGTGGCTTGAAGTGTGTATACTTCAATGCAAGAAGTACACGAAATAAGGTAGGTGAACTTGCAGCGTGGGTAGGTACCTGGGACTTCGATGTTGTGGCTATTACGGAGACATGGCTAGAACAGGGACAGGATTGGCAGTTGCGGGTTCCAGGATTTAAATGTTTTAGTAGGGACAGAGGTGGGTCAGAGTGGAGTTGTTCGGCCAAATGGCCTATTTCCACACTGTAGGGATTCCATGATAAAAGTAGGAAAGGTCCACATTTTTTGCATTCAAACTCGACCATCCATGAAACATGAGTTCTCTCCATTTATCATGTTGGTGCTTTCAGTTCTTCTCTACAATAGGTTTTACTGAAAACTCACTGAACTGGTTGGCCAAATTCATAACTCATGCTTTCTCATCACTTGTGTAGCTGTACAACTGAATGGAGAGAAACTGCAGAAAGTTTGGGAGAAGATTTGTAGCTCGGGTGCTCGTTGTTGTGGTTCTGTTCGCCGAGCTGGGAATTTGTGTTGCAGACGTTTCGTCCCCTGTCTAGGTGACATCCTCAGTGCTTGGGAGCCTCCTGTGAAGCACTTCTGTGATCTTTCCTCCGGCATTTATAGTGGCCTGTCTCTGCC
>NC_057710.1:136870959-136901783 GCF_004010195.1 Chiloscyllium plagiosum | reverse complement strand
CCCATCCAGATGCCTTTTAAATGTTGTAATTGTACCAGCCTCCACCACTTCCTCTGGCAGCTCATTCCATACACGCACCACCCTCTGCATGAAAAAGTTGCTCCTTTGCAGATGGGGTACTGGGCTAATAGATGGGGTACTGGGCTAATGGTCGGATACTTGGTAGTGTGGATGAGCAGAGGGATCTTGGTGTCCATGTACACAGATCTCTGAAAGTTGCCACCCAGGTAAATAGTGCGGTGAGGAAGGCATATGGTGTACTGGCTTTTATTGGTAGAGGAATTGATTTCCGGAGTCCTGAGGTCATGATGCAGTTGTATAAGACTCTGGTGCATCGCATCTGGAATATTGTGTGCAGTTTTGGTCGCCATACTATTGGAAGGATGTGGAGGCACTGGAACGGGTGCAGAGGAGGTTTCCCAGGATGTTGCCTGGTATGGTAGGAAGATTGTATGAGGAAAGGCTGAGGCACTTGGGGCTGTTTTCCTTAGAGAAAAGAAGGTTTAGGGGTGACTTGATTGAGGTGTACAAGATGATTAGGGGTTTAGATAGGGTCGACAGTGAGAATCTTTTTCCACGTATGGAGTCAGCTATTACGAGGGGGCATAGCTTTAAATTAAGGGGGGGTAGATATAGGACTGAAGTTAGGGGTAGGTTCTTCACTCAGCGAGTCGTAAGTTCATGGAATGCCCTGCCAGTAGCAGTGGTGGACTCTCCCTCTTTATGGGCATTTAAGCGGGCATTGGATAGGAATATGGAGGATAGTGGGTTAGTATAGGTTAGGTGGGCTTGGATCGGCGCAAAAGCAGTGGTGGACTCTCCCTCTTTATGGGCATTTAAGCGGGCATTGGATAGGTATATGGAGGATAGTGGGTTAGTATAGGTTAGGTGGGCTTGGATCGGCGCAACATCGAGGGCCAAAGGGCCTGTACTGCGCTGTATTCTTCTATGTTCTATGATTATAGGCAGATTAAGGGAGTGGGCTAACAATTGGGTGACTGATTATAAAGTAGGAAAATATGAGGTTATGCACTTTGTCAGGAAGAATGGAGGAGCTGGATATTATTAAAATGGAGAAGGAATGCAGAAAGCTAAGAACAGAGGGTTTAGAGAGCATGAATGATGGAAAGCTAACATCCAAGTTCGGTAGGTAATTGAAAAGGCACATGGAATGTTTGCCTTTATTTCAAAGGGAATGGAGGTTTCACTAAAACTATATTAGGCTCTAGTCAGACCACAGCTGAATATTGTGAACCATTTTGGTTCACTTTTCTCAGGAGAGATATACTGGCATTGGTGGAGGTCCAGAGAAGGCTCACTGGGCTGATACCAGATATGGAGGGACTGAATGTTATGAGTGTTTGGGCAGGTTGGGCCTGTACTCATTGGAATTTATTTGATTTTTGCCTTGATTTATTTATTATTACATGTATTTTGTTACAAAATACAGTGAAAAGTATTGTATCGTGTCTTCACTCTCTGGTGCCATCTTAATACACAGAAAAATAAATCAAAATATAGAATATAAAGGCAGAAGAATAAAGAAAGAAAGAAATTCTGATTAACTTTACAGTCCTTCTTAGAGTCCTCCTCAATGGGCCATGGACCTGGTGGCCATGCACAAAATCCCTTTGCCGCACTACTGGAACAAAATTCACCAGTCTTCGGCACCATCTCACCTCCACCGATGACTTATGTGGCAAGGGCATCGCTGGACCTCACCAATGCAGGCTCTGCTGATGCCAGGTACCACAGCAGCCCAATCTCACCTCCGCCACCACCTCCATGAATCTGTGCTGGATGCAAACACTATCGGCAACCCAAACTCGCCACAGTAGCCATGAATCAACATTAGGACCATCGCATCAAATCACCCAAACTCTCTCTGACGTCACCACCACTAGTCTGCTCTGGGCCTACTTTTCGTCACAAGCTCCCAAGCTCTTCAACAAAGAGGTAAACAAAATAGGAGAGTATAAAACAAAAAAAAAGTAAAAACAGAAGAAACAAAAAGTGGATGGAGTGGCTCAGAGGCCCTACTCCCCTGTCATCTTATTGGAAAATACTTAGAAGAGCAAGAGGTGACCTTATTGAAACACACAAATCTGAGGGGATTTGACAGGATAGATGCAGAAAGATTGCTTCCCCTGTGGGAGAGTCTAGAACAAGAGGTTATACTCTCAGAATAAGGGGTTGCACATTTAAGATATAAATGAGGAAGAATTGCTTCTCTCAAAAGGTAGTAATTCTGCAGAATTCTTAACTGCAGAGAGGTGTCGAGGCTTATTATGAATCTTCAAGGCTGAGATAGACATATTTATAATCAGTAGGGAAATTAATGTTATAGGGAAAAGGTAGGAAAGTGGAGTTGAAGATGATCAAATCAGCCAAAGTCTCATTGAATGGTACAGCAGACTCAATGGGCTGAAAGGCCTATTGCTGCTCCTACACCTTGTGGTCTTACGGAGGAAATGATCCACATAAATTCGGTATGCTTTGGGCAGGAAGCACAGTACTATTTCTTGACCACACAGCACTCAAAAAAAGCATGGCTTGGGCTTGATGGCACAGAGACCTGAACTCTTGTGGAATTTCAATCTTTAACGTGCAAAAGATACATCATCCCCCAGAATTTATTAGTGCTGCTGATGAAATAGGAACACAGGAACAGGAGATCGTTTAATCCCTAAATCTTGTTCTGCCATTCACTGGGATTATGCCTGATCTGTGGCATAATCCCATGAGATTGCTGCTGCCCCATATCCCTTAATAACTCAGATCAACAGACATGATCAATCATTCTTTGATTTATAATTGACTTAGCACCATCTACTGTTTGTGGAAGACTGTTTATATCTCTACCGTTCATTCTGTGAAGAAATGTTTTCTACCTTCACTTTTGGAAAGCTTAGATGTACACAATGGAATAATGAAGTAAACTAATGATCTTGGCTGTTTTTCTGAGTTAGGTGGATGTAATATTTTAATTTCTGACCCGTGAGACTGTTTTCTAATTACTAACACACAAACATATTACAGACTGCCAGACAGCCAGACTGGGTGGTTTACTTTATTTGCTGTAAATGGGCTGGTAACATGATCGTTAATCTGAACACCCCAGTGAAAGAAGCATCCTCTGGCCAACTTTATGGGCCAAGGAGACCCTGGAAAAGTATGTGTCACGACACCGGAATCTCTGTACTCCTGATTACTAAACAGACCTCAACATTGCGAAAGAGCCGTTGGAAAGTGGATCAGTGAATATGAGACTGATGGTTCCCAACTCTGGCAAAATTCAACTCAAAATATTCACTGGGTTATCATTTGGAGGATTACATGGGTTTGAGGAGATAAATGTAAATTTTATGAAATTAGTAAGTCAACACTGAAAGTGGCCAAACCATAGCCCATTCATGTAGACCAGACTTACAGCCTGAAAACATGAACTGGATTCAGTTCAATTAAACAGAAACAGTTGTTGTTTATCTGTGTGTATGAACTTGGGTTAAATTCATTTCTGTTACCATTTTTCTGACCAATGCTTTCACTGAAGATTACAAAGTGTAATTGCTACCAGGTACAGATGATGGGCATCCCTCTCGAATAGTTATCTTGAACGGAAGATTGTATTTTCAACACGGTCTTTTACCTCAACCTCCCATTCCTTTGTTCTAAATGCAGCCACACAGATTCTGTAAACACTAAAATAGTTAATGACTTCATCTGGTGCAATTAAAATCACTTTTATTGAATACACCTATTTACAGTGCAATGAATCTAAATTCAAATGTGACATTATTAAGATAGAAATGGTCTTGTGTGCGCGCAGTCCCAAAGCAAAGTGATGCACTGTGAACATGTGCTGTCTGGGCCATTTGGAATGGTGCTACATTGCTGGTACCTGAGCAATTTGCCTGATTAAAAAATTATCAAATTGATTCCGTGTTCTATGGAACCCGTCTTTTCAACTGACCAATTACAATTACATAGCTACCAATAGCATCTTGTCCATAACAGGCTTTTGTACTTTACTTTAGGTATTTTGCAGCTTTCGATCTGTTCTTTAAATTCATTAATTTTCAAATGTTAAGGTCGATTACAAAAAATATAAAGGCATGTTTGCCTTGTTCAATCGGCTCA
Source organism: Chiloscyllium plagiosum (assembly GCF_004010195.1). Taxonomy (NCBI): domain Eukaryota; kingdom Metazoa; phylum Chordata; class Chondrichthyes; order Orectolobiformes; family Hemiscylliidae; genus Chiloscyllium; species Chiloscyllium plagiosum. The sequence continues at coordinate 136,897,643 of NC_057710.1, read as the reverse complement.
ACAGTGGCATTGCTAACGTTCTGATCTGCAAACTTGATTTAATTAAAAACAGGATGCAAATCCCATATAAAGAAATTGATTTGTTATTTAATTAGTAATTATTAATATACAAAGATTTAATTAATATTGGGTAAAGTGTCAAATAGTGAAAGAAAGTTTAAAAGTCACAAAATTGATACTTAAAAAAAAAATCTTGCTATTCTCTCTATGTGCAGAGAAAATAAAAGTGAGGCACAGTTACGGTATCTTTGTACAGGATGCACCATCAAGTAGGACTGAGGCAAAAGGTCCTGCAATCTCCCGATATTCTAGATCTTGACTATTCGTCTATTAGAGTCTTCAGATCAGGAACGTGTTTCAACTGAAAGTCCAGTAGCATCTGTCCATATGCTTTGCCCTGGAAACATCAATTATGTGTCATGAACATACAAGAACAAAAGGAATAGGAACAGGAGTAGGCCATTTGGAGCCAAATGGATCATTTGTGGACTCAGCTCCACTTACCCACCCATTCACTATAACACTTAATTCCTTTACTGGTCAAAAATCTCTTTGCCTTAAAATCATTCAATGAGGTAGCCTCAACTGCTTCACCAGGGAGGGAATTCCAGTTTCTTAATGCTTTGGGTGAAGAAGTTCCTCAACTCAGTCCTAAATATGCTCCCCATTATTTTGAGGCTCTGCCCCCCCCAGTTCAAACTATACACGCCAGTGGAAACAATATGACATTAGAGCAGACATTAGGCCACTCGGCCCATCGATCATGGCTGATGGGTTTCTCAACCCCATTTTCCTGCTTTCTCCCCATTAATTTTGATTCCCTTATCTATCTCTGTTTTAAATACACTCAATGACCTGGCCTCCACAGCCTTCTGTGGCAATGAATTCTACAGATTCATCACCCTCTGGCTAAAGGTGTTTCTCCTTATCTCCACTCCAAAGGATCGTCTCTTTATTCTAAGGCTGTGCCCTCAGGTGTTTACATTGGCAGGTCTCTCCTGCCAAGGGAAACACCTTCCCAATGTCCACTCTGTCCAGGCTGCTCAGTATTTTGTAAGTTTCAATCAGATCCCCCCTCACTCTTCTAAACCCCATTGATTATAGTCCCAGAGTGCTCAAATGTTCCTCATATGTTAAGTCTCTCATTCCTGGGATCATTCTCGTGAACCCCGTCTGGACCTGCTCCAGGGCCAATACATCCTTGTTTACGATACTCTAAACGTGGCCTGATCAGAGCTTTATTATGCATCAGAACTGCATCCCTACATTTATATTCTAGTCTTCTCGAGACAAATGAAAACATTGTATTTGCCTTTGTAACTACCAATTCAACTTGCAACTTTACCTTAAGAGAAACCTGGATTAGGATTCCTAAGCCCTTTGCATTTCAGATGTATGAATTTTCTCCCCATTTAGAAAATAGACCATGCCTCTACTTTTCCTACCAATGTGCATTACCTCACACTTTCTCACATTGTATTTCATCTTTGCCCACTTTCGTAACCTGTCTAAATCTTTCTGCAGCTTCCCGCCTCCTCAATACTATGTGCCCCTCCACATATCTTTGTATCATCTGCAAACTTATCCAGAATGCCTTCAATTGCTTCATCCAGATCATTAATGTATAAAGTGGAAGATGTGGTCCCAACACTGATCCTTCTGGAACATCACTGCCATCCTGTCGAAGGCTGCCATCCTGAAAAAGACCCTTTTATCAGCCAGTCTTGCCTTCTGTCAGTCAGCCAATCTTCTATCAATGATAGTACTTTGCTTCTAACACCATAGACCCTTATCTTAATCAGCAGCCTCCTGTGCGGCACCTTATTAAAGGCCTTCTGGAAGTCCAGGTAGATAACATCCATTGGCTCTCCATGGTCTAACCGGCTCATTACCTCCTCAAAGAATTCTAGCAGATTTGTCAGACATGACCTGCCCTTGATGAAACCATGCTGACTTAGCCCTATTTCACCATACAATTCCAAGTATTCAGAAATCTCATCCTTCACAATGGACTCCAAAATCTTACCAATGACTGAGGTCAAGCTAATTGTCCTATATTTCCTGTCTTTTGCCTTACTCCTTCTGAAACAGAGGGCTTACATTAGCAATTTTCCAGCCCTCTGAGATTCTCTCTGACTCCAGTGATTCCTGAAAGATCACAACTAAAGCCTCCACCATCTCTTCATCTATCTCCTTCAGAACTCTATGCTGTAGTCCATCTGGTCCAGATGATTTATCCACTTTCTGATCTTTCAGTTTTTCCAGCACCTTCTTCTTACTCATTTTTGTCCCCCCAACTCTCTTGAAGTTTTGGAATATTATTCATGTCTACCACCATGAAGACTGATGTGAAGTACTTAATCAGTTCCTCAGCCATTTCTTTGTTCCCCATTACTACTTCTCCAGCATCATTTCCCAGCAGCCCAATGTCTACTTCTTGCCTCTCCTTTGCCCTTTATATATCTAAAGAAAGTCTTGTACTATTTCCTAATATTACCGGCGAGCTGACACTCATATTTAATCTTCTCCCTCCTTATTTCTTTCTTCGTTGTCCTCCGTTGGTCTTTGTAGTCTTCCCAATCCTCTGGTTTCCCACCGCCTTTCGCCACATTATAAGTTTTGTCTTTTGCTTTAACGCTGTCCCTAACTTCCCTAGTCAGCCATGGTTGCCTCATCCTCCCTGTATCATGCTTCTTTTTCCCTGGGATGAATCTTTGCTGTATCCCTTGGACTATTCCCAGAAACTCCTGCCATTGCTGTTCCACTATCTTTCCTGTTAGGCTCCTCATCCAGTCAATTCTGGTCAGCACCTCACTCGTGCCTCTGTAGTTGCCTTTATTCAACTGCAATACTGTTACATCTGATGCCATCTTTCCTCTCTCAAATTGCAGAGTAAATTCAATCATATTATGGTTACTGCCTCCTAAGGGTTCCTTAACCTTAAGCCCCCTTATCAAGTCTGCCTCCCTGCTTTTACCTTATCTATTCCCTTCATAATTTTATACATTTATTGAAGATCTCCATTCATTCTTCTAAATTCCAGTCTAGGAACCAAGCTGCTTCAATTTAAATTGTTTAAGAAGGAATATTTTGGGTGTCGGGGCTCCAGGACGAGACAATACTGCAGAGAGAACAGTAATACTCACAGAGCTTGTACAGATCATGGGAGGGATGGCTGAGGTACTGACATTGCACCATTAGGAAGGGTATATGTTTATCACATCCTTTTAAAAAGGTCATGGCTCCTGTATTCTTAACTTTATCACTACCAACATGTGGGAAGTTCATACCTTTTATACTTTCTAGCAAGTAATTTTGCCAAAATAATTCAAATTGCAAAAGGGAATAAAGAGTATTTTAACATCTTGGGTAGGAAAGAAATTGCTTTACAAATTCTGGACAGCAGTTGGAAATGTGTAAATACCAAAAGTTACTGTGCAAAATCACATTGCAGACGTACCTAGCTCTTAGCAAATCCTACAAACATAGTTTTAGGAAAATCTGTTCAATGTTTTGCTGGTTCTTGGGCAGCTTTCTACATGCCTTCTCTGCAGTTAGTAATTCATTTAAAAGATCATCTAGCAACATGGGTGATTTGGTGATGAAAAAGAAGTTTAGTTGTGTGCAAGAGCACTACTGGACATAATAAAAATCATCGAGGGATAGATTGTGAAAGCAGGAGAGACAGCCTGATGTGTAATCCAGTTACCATACCTGTGGGTCACTCCTTAAAGATGCTATGCCCCCTCCACCCAAAGAATTTCTCAGCACGAAATTTAATCCCTGGATTCCCGGAAGGTCAAATCTGAGAACGAAACAAAACAAAAGTCAAAACATACTGAAATCCACCAGTGCTCATGTTCAAAATATTTCCTGTAAGGCTATTGCAACAGAGCTTATCACCAAACTGGAAGCTCAACTCTACTCATTCAAAGTCATCGAGTGTAGAGAGTATTGTGAAGGCAGTGTCTGACTCAGCTGTAGCTGGCAGATTTCAAGTCTAACAATATAATTCAGATCTCTATCTTCACCAATTTCCTCTTCCCCCCCCCCTCTCTGATAAATGAGTCTGGTTTTATTTTTAGCAGTTTGTGTCTAAGACACCAAGTCTGAACTGACTTTGCAACTAATAGTCTAAGAGGACTGGGAGAACTACAATGTACAGCCAGCAGTATTCCTACACAGCTAACAACAGATCACTGTGCTCTGCTCAAATTGTAATGGAAGATTTTAAGTAATGCAATTACACACGTTCATGAAGACACAGTGAAAATGATAATGAGCTAAACTTTCTTCATTTCACAAAAAAGGGAGTTTGTATATATACTTTGCATATAGAATGTGCTGGAGAAACTCAGCAGGTCTGGCAACATCTGTGCAAAGAGAAACAGAATTTGCGTCCAGTATGACTTTTCTTCAAACTGAGAACTTTCTGTCTTTACATTTGCTGCCAGACCTGCTGGGTTTGTCCAGCATTTTGTTTTTATTTACATTCATCTAGTATCTTCCAAAATCTCAGAACACCAGAGCTCTTTACATGCAATGAAGTACTGTGATGTAGTTGCTATTGTAACACAATTGTTTATAACAACAATTAATTTTCTTATTGCAAAGCGATTGATAAATCGACCTCGTCACGATATTTGACAGGGAACATTTTCCTTGACTTCTTGCTGCAGGGTATGAAGGCAGTAAATGGAAAGACAAGGGAGAAAGCTGACTGTGGATTCAGAAGGAGAATTTGGAAGGATAATCAAACAGCTACAGATGTGGAGAAGCATCATGTTTATATTCTGTGAAAACAAGTTTGTAATGACTGAATTTCAAGATGATTAACAAAGCACCCACAACCACTTGAAAAAAAAATCTGGTTCCAACGGGAAGTGAAGAATCGTCACACCACCGTAAAGGTAAACATTGAGTAATGTTCTAAAGAAAGTTCTGAATAAGGGGAACTGCACCCAAAATGGTAATGCTACTTTCTCTCCACAGATTCTACCAGAGCTGCTGAGTTTTCCCAGCAATTTGGAAACACTAGCTTTCGGAGCACTGCTCCTTCATCAGTTGGATGTGGAGATTTTTAATGAAAGAGCAAGATATTGCAATTAATTTCTGAATGGAGGGAAAAAAATGAATTAGTGAACATTACGACCACAATAGAACACCCAGCATAGTTCTTTGTTGTCTAAAGCAGGTTTCTGTTCAGGGAGAAAATTATTCAAAATGCTTTTCATCTTGCTGAGGCTTTCATAAAACTAAGTTGTTCTTTCACCAAACATTTCAGACAATGATAATAATCTAACTATAATTTGAGTGTAGTCTAATACATGCTTGAATTTCAGGCAAAAATCTGCAGGTTAATTGTTTCTGATGAGTTGGAAAATATTTGTTACATTACCAAAAACATTGACAAAAATATTTGTGGCCGAGTGTTCGTTGTGTCAGAGTCTTGTGTATGCTGACTTAAGTTATAAAATGAAGTGGAGCTCTAATCCAAAAAAATCCACAAAATCTTCACTTTTAAGCTTGAATACAGCAGGTAAAGAATGTGATTCTTTTACCAGCTGTATGATTTCAAATCATTTCTATGGAATAGTATCCTGCATTTTCTTGAAGTGTTGAGGAAATTTTCAGCATGACAAATGCATGCAATTTGCTAAACTACTTTTCCAATAAATCCATGTAGGTTTTATATAAAATATTGTTAAAGGTTTTAATAAAATAGGTTGTTATGCACAAATATTGTATTTAGTACAAATGTAACATTTAGCTTAAAAGCCAAGAAATTACATTTTCTGCTGGACTTATTGTTCAAAATCAGTTTGAGGGTGGAAATGGTTGCAGTAGAAAGCCTTTCACCAAGGACATCAAGATTAGTCTGCACATTGTTACCTGGCATTTAGAACCATTCAGAATAGTTGATGTTAGGATGTCTGAGGTTCAGATCTGGAATCTTCAGTAGGAATCCAGCTTTAATTCAAACTTGTTAAGCTATAGTTTTCCTTGTGAGGATAACAAACTTTGTGTCCATCCTTTTTCCCACCCACATAAATCTCTCTGTGCCAATCCTCTACTGTGCTGGGAATACAAAACTGTATTTATGATTATTTAAATATGAAAGGTATCAAAACTGAATCCATCCATTGCAAGATCTCCTTGACTTTCTTGTGCAATATCTTTGTGCCTTTTGCACCAGGTATGACACATAGCAACCCACAATCTCGGTTCACCCCCTCCCCACCCCCCTCCTGAATTCTGAAGGTAGTTGTAATGCTGAAGTTTTTCTTTAGATCTAATATGATTGCTGCTTTGGCTGAGATCAGCACCAACCAAGAACTGAATTTATGTGACTGTAAACTTTTGTGAAGCTGACTGCTGCTAATTGCATCAAGTCTCAACTCCAAGGATTTTTTTTCCATCTGTCATCAATGTACAGATTATATCCCTGTCTGAAAGGCCAATATCAAGTTAAGAAGGTGGACTAGAGATTTGCAGAAGAGGAGTTAAAAAAAAAAAATCTGTGCTGGGTATTGAGTGTTGAGGAATGTGTTAGGGCTTCACAGAGATCAAGTGTTAGAAATTGCCTATTCAGAAACTTGTTTTCACCAATTTTGCCAAAGTTCAGTTGATCAGGAAATCTGTCTAATTGCAATACTGCTACTCGGTGCCCAAGCTATAATGTGCTTAGGATGTGTTTGTTGTCGCAGTCAAACTGGTGTCCTTCTTTGTCTGTTTGTAGAAACTAGTGACAATGGGTCGTCCCTTTTGGTGGCCAGTTGGTGTTCATGTATCCGGGTGGAAAGTTTCCTACAATGGACAAAGTAGCAGGAAACCAAAGTTGCAGGACACCACAGGACAGGCAAAACAAAAACACGCACAAGAATTCTTAGCATTCTAACCAGAACTCCATCAATAAACACATCGATTTAGGCCCTATCTACCTTCCCTTGAAAAAAGGAACTGGTGGTGACATTACCCACCTTAAGTAACTAAGACCTATAAATAGTGAGGTGGGATATACCACCAGCGCTTCACCTGAGACTCACTGATGATGTTACCTAGTATGATGACGAAACATCTGAAAACAAACCTTCAAGGTTAGTGAGCTAACTTACATGCTTACACCTACTATTGCTTCGTGTTACAATCTGAATTGCTTTACAAATGGATCACTGGCTACCTGGCAGCTGTGATACTGGAGGTATGCAGGAACTATGGCATTCAGAGTCCGTCTTATGAGGTCCTTTTATGATTACACTCAGTTTGACTGTTTCTCCAGATTCCTTAATTGGTAAATTGAAGACTTTTCCAATAAATATTTTATTTTGCCTTCCATTAGATAATTTTCCATTACTAATTAGAGTAAGGACAATTGTAAAAACAAAGCATATACCTCGTTACCATCTTCCTGTCAGAATCTTCACTCTGTATTAGGTGTTGGAAATAGTTTTCAACAGCCTTGGCAGTCACAGCTTTCCGCAGGTAAGGGTAATAGAGAGGGTGCCGAGCTATGACTCCTATTGTATGGTGAAGACAATGAAAGTCAATAAAAGGCAAACTTGCAGTTGATTATGGGTGGCAAGAAACAAATGCTTTCGGGTTACAGATCCACAAAACTGTCTTTTCAGAATACACATTCTGTCTAGCTGTTATTTTTGTCAATATTCAAAACTGCTTTATTTTCTCTTACATTTGTCTACAATAATTTTCTAAGAATTTCTACTTATGGATACTGTAAAGGGTCAGGAAAAGATAAATTACAAATTCAAAAGCACATTCACATGCTGGTGGACCATTGCTGGCTTTGGTTTCCAGTCCAACTCCTGATTTAGAACAGACACACAGACTGAAAACTCTAGCAAAAGTAAATGTAACCATTTTATGCATTTGAGAAGTCAGATAATTGATGAAGCTGGTAACTGTCTGTCATCTGATTGCAGGCATGAGCAAGATACATGTCGTCCAAAGTGTACAGTGTTCCAGAAAGAAATGACAATCAGCAGTCTTATTGACTATGTTTAAAAAACAACAGTTTTTAAATACTTATTAGGATGATATCTTAATCATAGGTAATGAAACAATATACTCTCTTAACATTCAAATTACTACTGTTACATGTAACTTGGTTAAAAATAAAGCATGATTCATCTTACTTTCCCTCACTGTATCTCCCTGCCTCAGCTCTAGTATTAAGGAATAGGACATGCTGCGTCATGTTAAATTTTACAAGTTCTCAGCTGAGCCATTTCATGGTTTGAAACTGATTTAAGGGGTGAACAGTATTAACAGTATCGTGAGCAAATGGAAAAGAGCCAATTGCCTAAGTAATAGAAAGTGCATAGGTGCTGAATTGATGAAAAATATAACATACTGATACTTTACACAAATATACATTATTGAGATAGCAGTGACACTAGCAAAATGTTAAAGGAGTGATGTATGAATCACCATAACAACATATGAAATAGAAGTAGGGGTAGATGTTAAAGCCCCATAAACCTGTCCTGCAATTCAATAAAGTCAGGGTGTTCTTCGTTTGACAAATGTATTCCTTTTTTGAAGATGTAATTTGTAAAGTTTTTAGATTAGATTCCCTACAGTGTGAAAACAGGTCCTTCGGCCCAACAAGTCCACACCGACCCTCTGAAGAGTAACCCAACCAGACCCACTTCCCTCTGACTAATGCACCTAACACTATGGGCAACTTAGAATGGCCAATTCACCTGACCTGCACATCTTTGGACTGTGGGAGGAAGCCGGAGCACCCGGAGGAAACCCACACAGACACGGGGAGAATGTGCAAACTCCACACGTCGCCCAAGGCTGGAATCGAACCTGGGTCCCTGGTGCTGTGAGGCAGCAGTGCTAACCACTGAGCCACTGTGCTGCCCCATTGATAAGGAGAAGCCAGTAGATGTGATATCCTTGGGATTTCCAAAAGGTATTTTATAAAGTGCTATACAAAGATTATTATGCAAGATGGAATTGGGAGTAATATTAACATGGATGGTCTATTTGTTATCAGAGAGGAAGCAAAAAATAGGGCTAAACGGAACATTTACAAATTGGGAGGATGTTTTTATTGGAGTGCTGCAAGGATCAATGCTGGGGCACCTGCTATTTGCAATCTATGTCAATGCCTTAGAGCACAGACCCAGAGTAACGTACCGAGGCTTGTTGGTAATGCAAAGCTTAATGTGAATGCAATCTGTGAGGAGGCCATGAAGAGGCAGATTAAGTGACTGTGCAGAAAGATGACAGTACAATATGATAAAGTGTGAGGTGATTCACTTTGGTAACAAGAAAAGCAGAATATTTCTAAGAGGCGTGAAGGTTTGAAGTGTTAATGTTTAGATGGACTTGGGTGTACTCATACAAGTCAGTGTGCAGTTGGAAAAAATAATTGTGTAGACAAGTCGCATGTTCGCCTTGAATGAAATGGGATCGGAGAATGAGAATAAGGAAGTCTTGCTCAATTTATGTGGGGCTTTACTGAGACCACACCTGGACTACTCTGTAGAGTTTTAGTCCCTATATTTGTCTTAGATATGGCAACCTGAAGATTCACAAGAGTAGATCTTGGGATAAGAGGCTGAATAATTTAGACTTAGACAAATGAGAGATGCTCTCATTGAACCATACATAGTTCTGAAGGAGCTTGACAGGGTAGATTCAGGAGGTTGTTTCCCTGGTTAGGGTTTCTAGTACATGAGGACACGGCCTCAGGACAAAGGGAAAATCATTTAAAATTTCTTTATTCATTATTCAATGCCACAGTGTTGAGGATATTTAATTGTTGAACATATTTGAAGCTAAATAAATGGAGTTATAGTGTCTAATATTAAATGGCAGAGCAGATTTGAACAATCATATGATGTATGTCTAGTTATTTCACCCTCCCACCCTATCGCTCCCCCCTCTAAAATCTATGAATCTTAATCATGAATTTTGTAAGATTCGCCATCTTTTCAGTAAAGAAATCCAACTAGGTTCTCCAACTAGGGAAAATAGCCTCTTAGGGTCTACCCTGTCAATTCTATAAGAACTTTATTTAAACGATGAATTAAAAGTTCTGTTCCAAATACAAATTAGTAATTCTGTGCTTTGTCAATTTAAATTCCTTACACTGAACCTCAAGTACATTCATGAAGAGAGATTCAGCATTACAAATTCATTCAGATTGCTGAGATGAAAGCCTGGTAAACTGCTTGTGGAATTAATGATTGATGTGGAGTAATCAGGTTCAAAGTTATAAGGAATCAATTTAGACAACTGGAACCTCATGTTCTTGGGACAAAATGGCAGTCAAGCATTTTCTTTTCCTACATTCAGGAACCTTCACTGAACTTAGGGATACAATTGAAAGCATAGTTGTTCGCTAGATTAATCTCAGTATGAATTGCTTTTGACTAAATTGTGAAAATAATCCTTCCTCCCAAAGAGAGAGGAAATGTCACCTTTATTAAGAGAATGCCAGCAAAGTTAGCTGGCAATGCTTCCCTCAGAGCGCAATCTGAGGACACACAAGCTCAAAAAATAGTCACGTCTCCTTTGTTCTTTTCCAACAGACGTGACTATTGAAAAACTAGATGTTTTCAAAATGCTGGAAATGCTCAGCAGATTGGGAAACAGCTTTGGAGGGAGAAATAAAGTTAACATTTAGTCAAAACAAGAGAAAGAAACAAAGCAGATTTTAAGCAAATGGGGGAAAGGAGAGGGATAGAAGACAAAAAGAGAAGGTTGGAGAAATTAAATAACAAAAGGGAGCTGATGGAAGGCAAGAGGTGGGGGAGGGTGGGATGAGGTAAAGTAAGTAAAGAAACAAAAGATAGGTCTGAAAAGTGGGAATGAGAATAACAGAATATCACTGTCTTAAAAAATGGTGACAGTGACTATGACCTGAAGTAGCTGAATGTATAGGGTGTCTGGACTCTGGAAAACTGTTTAGAGCCTAAATAAAACACAAGGAGTGTTTGCCAAGCTTATCCAACTTTAATCAAATCAATGTAGGAGTTCAGAGTGGGAAAGGGGTGGAAAATTTAAGTGATGGGAATTATAAGCTTGGGGTTAAACTTGTAGACTAAATGGAGGAGTTCTACAAACGATCAACTAATCTGCATTGATTTCCTTGACTGCATTGTTTGCTCAATTGAAAGAATTATTAGCAAATCAGTATTTCAGCTGGAAAGAAGGTTTGGGCTCTGAAGATTGGGAAGAGTGGCTGTAGAAAGATTAGTACGGCATTTCCTACTCTTGCAGATGAATGTGCTATGGAAAGGAGGGATTGTTACGGTTGGTTGAAGACAGTAGCAGAGACTTGCAGAATGCTGAAAAGGGTCTTAAAATCTGCTCATTTGGTTAATTTTTGTTTAGCTGGTATTTAATAGTTGGACTTAAACAGATGCAAAGGTTATGTTTGAATTGCACTTTGGCACAGTGTCTCAGTGATTAGTACTGCTGCATCGACAATGCCATAATAGATTCGGGTTCGATTCCAGCCTCAAGTGACTGTCTGTGTGGAGTTTGCACGTTCTTGCCGTGTCAGCATGGGTTTCCTCCCACAGTCCAAAGTGGTGCAGGTTAGGTGGATGTGCTATGCTAAATTGCCCATAGAGTCCAGTAATGTGCAGGTTAGGTGGATAAGCCACAGGAAATACAGGATGACAGTGATAAGGTATGGGTGTGGGGTGTGAGTGGATTGTTCTTTGGACAGTCAGTGTGGACTTGATGGGCTGAATTGCCTGCTTTCAGATTGTAGGATTCTATAATTCTACAGTATTACACTACAAGAACATAATTGGTTGTGAAGCACTTTGGGACATCTAGAATGATCAACAGAACATAAACAACAGCATCACTGATGGTGGCTGATGAATGTTTGCTACCAACAGTAGAACGAAGAAGTTGGTCTACTGTATTGTGATAAAGGTGGGGCGAGAGGAGGTGGGAGTGAGAACTGTCAAAGTTTGGGAACTTGTGCAGAACCCATGCATCAAAGAATGGGATTGCATTCCAGGGGTCAGAAACAGAAGCTGTGGTTTGGGCACAAGGATCTAGGAGACATGCTGGAAGCCAGCATGTTGGAGCTGAAACATTGATACACATGTTGGGGCAGGAAGTGAGGTTCAAGGAGGAGACATCCACTGCAAGTCTGCTGCACTCCAGATGTCAAATTAGAGATGCTAGACAATATTTAACAAAATAAAGAAATCTAATAATTAGCCTGAGTCTACAAATTTACAATTAGGTGGGGAGTGCACTTGGTAATTTAGACGTAACTATCCATGAGCATTATCTCACTTGTCGTGCTTACGGTTTGGTCTCAATAGTACAGGCATGGTTATCAGCAAAACATTATCACCAAGCCACAGTACTGATAATAAATTATATTTTATTTTCAAAGTGAAACTTATCAAATATAACTTAGAAAAGTGATTACTGAAGAACCTTTCTTACAATTATTCAGATAAAAACATAAGAACAGCTGGACTCAGTCATATAAACATTAGTTACCGATATTGACAGTGTTGCCTTTGTCACCACTTCTTGTGTAGGCTAGTTCTTCTAATCGATAACTGCAAGGGCCGGATGGTAAATCTAAAAGTTACAACAATTTAAAGCAAGTATCAAGAGTCAATATGTAATGGAAAATTTTAATAATTAAAAAAAATAAAAACCCTATTCGATTTTTAAAATCTCAGGATGTTGTATAATGTACTCAAAATACCATACAAAAAGTATTAGGTTAACAGTAAGCAGATTTAAATTGTAGTCATGATCTTAGAGATTTAAAGTTACTCAACATGAATCCAAAAGTTTCTTTCAGAAAAACAGCAGGTCCCAAGATTACTTTAAAAGGAACTTGTTATATTGCTAATCACTTTAAACTTGATGGATGAAGTTAATACACATAATTAAGGACATTGATTTGAAAGAAAGTCTATTATTGAATAGGCTGGGGTTTGGTAGATTCGGACAGGAGAAGTGTCTACAATATTTACTTATCTTTATCATGTACATATTACAAGATAGTAATCCATGTCGGATTGGCTGAGGTCAATAAATATGAACTGCCTGTTGCAGTGATGGTGAAGACATTGTCTGAAAGTTTAGGTGCCCACAAGATGTCTGTGCATGTTCATAAACCTATGATATGTTTTTGACATTAACTTAATGGACCATAATTGATTAAAGGGAAAATGTGCAAGTGTGTAAAATATAAAGGTGGCTTTGTGCAAATTTGGGTGCATGTGAGATTCTTGTACAAGTAATTTTTAAAGGCATTTTCTTGATTTAGGAGCAATCTCATTCTCTGAAGCTGCAGAGAAAATCATACTTCAACATAGAAAAAACATCAAGTGAAAGAAAGAACCATAGTTTGAGAAGTGCCAAGCATTATCCTCAGAAAACCTCGATGGGCATTGTGACCACAGCCAATCTGCACCTGGCAGGGATCTATAAATAACCTTGGGATGGATGATCAAATTGTCATTTTTTTTTGTCTTTAATGCTTGGCAGGAATACCTGAGAACTGCTTGCTCTTTTCTGAACCAGGGCCTTGGGATCTTTTACATCCACCAGAATAAGAAATAAAGTTTTACCTAAATAGTGATACTTCAGTGTTGTACTTCAATGTTCATTACAGGTTGAAAGGTAAATGCTGGGCTGCTGCTTGAACAATCAAGACTGAATCCCTTTATATTCCAATATTTCATTATTGGAATATCCAATAATGTAGGAACGTCAAGGATCTTCTCCACTGTGCCAGGTAAGTGCCAACACCTTCTGCCTGCTGTCTCACATTGGTGGTATTTTACCAAGATCAGAGTCAGGAGTATCTGTTAGTGAGCACTTCACTGCTGCACCCTGACAGCTGGCCTAGTAGGAACCATCCCACTTCATAGACCAGGCTTAGCCCGAGGCAGGAGATGAGCCCATGGTGTCAGCAAATGGGACCTCACTAACACTCAGAAACAGACACAGGAGCATCGGACAGTTTCATCAGGGGCACTGGCTAACCTAATAAAGATTGCAGGACTGCAACAATGTGGTTGGAACCTTCCTTCCTCAAGCATTCATAAGTAAACTCTCACCATGGGCAGGCTGATGGCTGGTATGCAGGTCAAGCAGCCTCAGTCTGCTGGATACATGCACAGAACTGTTTTTCATCGCTCTAGCTCACCATCACTGGCAAGGTCACAGGATGACAAGGAATCTTGCCCCACTCTATGCCCCCTTTCCTCATATGGTGAAAAGATGGTGCCAGTAGGGTAGGAACCATACATGTCCCGCAGAAGATTTCTCTTGGGATCGTCTAGAGATGGCCAGGCCATCCATCTTCACCACGCCTGCCACTCCAAGCTCTGTGGGACAGGACACTGGGCCTCTGGGCAGGACACATTCAGCACGTCAGGGCCTTCTAAAACAAAAAACACCCAGGGTGCATGACCAAACTTCAAGGACATCTGGCTTCCTACACTCTAGTTGCTGAACTTGGCACTGTAGATGTAGTGAAAAGGAATAAAAAGATGAAAATTTTTTTCTGTCAACACAAGTGACCTGTCAATGTTTTCACATTTGTAAACAGAATTACATTTTTCACCATCAGTGTAAGTACAAGTCTCTGACTAGCTGCAACTGCAGCATTGAAGGTACACAGTTCATCTACCTTAGAGCTACACAATGTTCCATGATCCAAGGTGTGAAGTGAGCAGCTCCTGTACCCTGTGCAGGCAATGGGTAAATCATAGGTGACTGCTACTTTCCAGGTGGACAAATATTTCTATTGCATCACAGTATTACTGGGATTCATTCATTATCCTGTTTGATATGGTCAGGAGTACTTGATGCAAGCATTCAGACTGGTAGTAGTTTAATACCCAAGGTTCACAATGTATGTATGACACGCAGATGTACTTCAGCTTTAGCATACAGGTGTCTCCGTAATGGTGTATCTTTTGTAACATCTCACATTGCTCGAACTTGAAGCTCCTTCCCTCACAGAAAGAAACATGTACCCTGCCCACTATAGCTGTGTTCACAGACATTTCATTTTAATTTCCAATAGGATCAGTGACACTGTCTTCGTAAACTCCCAAATATAAATATTCCCTTCTTGGTAGCCCTCCCCTTCAACTCCACAGACTTTGCATTTGCCCAGGTCCTGTACTAATCCATCTATGTTTTCAACTGCCTACTTTACCATTGCCTCACACTCCCTCAGCCCAAGCTGTATCAGTAACTATGCAAGGCCTGCTAGTGCGAATTATCCTGTTGTCTGGATTGTGAGTCCATTGTCATATCCTCTGTGGTACTTTATCTGTTCTAAACAGAAGATGGAACACAATTTAATTTTATGTAGACTGCTGATAATATTTATGTTCTCTCTCCTTCAGTGAAGCAGACTTTCACTCTTTCTGCATTCTTTCTGTAATGCTTACAAGAAAAATATGACTCACTGGCAATCAGATGTTATGCATAAGTAGAAAGAAGATTATAAGACACAATGTACTGAGTTACAATACACTTTGTTATTGGTCCATTTGGAAATAATTTCAAAGTTCAGTCCATTAGTACGTGATGACTTGACTGCAAAAACTTTCAAATTAAGAGTGCTTTCTTGGAGCATATCTAAATATACCATTAAGTTGTGCAACATATATGCCCCTGCCCTAAGGTGAAGATTCCAGTATTATTAGTAAACTTTTCCAGAATGAAGCAATCTGGTTTGGGACAGATGGCAAAGGTTACTGAGCTAACCTTAATTTATCTTCTAAAGATAAAGCTAAGTCTGTTGTTAATTATTACTGCATGTTTATAAGTTCACTTCCTAACTCTTTCTGAACTTGTTCGCTAATGTACTACTCATCTTACAATTAAGGAAAAAATTGTCATTCCAAAAAATGTCATTTTTAACTGGTCCTGAAAATTTTGAATTTCTTTTAACAATTTTGCAACTGGTTAGTTGTGAAATCTTACTGCTGAAAAGAACAGAACTCATCTCCTAAACAGCATTTATCAGGTAAATCTGCACACTTGGGAAATGGCCTATTCTAACTTTGATAATTTGAAATACTGGATTTGATCTCCAAATGATTCAGGGCAGCACAGCGGCTCACTGGTTAGCACGGCTGCCTCACAGTGCCCAGGGACCCACGTTTGATTACAGCCTTGGGTGACTATCAATGTGGAGTTTGCACATTCTCCCCGTGTTTGTGTGCGTTTCCTCTAGGTGCTCCAGTTTCCTTCTGCAGTTTAAAAGATGTGTGGGATTGGTGGATTGGCCATTCTAAATTTCCCATAGTGTCCAGGGATGTGCAGGCTAGGTCGGTTAGCCATGAGAAATATGGGGTTAAGGGGTTGGAGTGGGGTGGTAGGTATGGGTGGGATGCGCTTCAGCGGGTTGGTATGGACTCAATGGGTCAAATGACCTATTTCTACACTGAAGGGATTCTATTTTATTCTATTAAAATTGTAAATACTCACCTGATGCATTAACCAGCACAGTACATGTTTTCCATTTTGATACTGACCAGGTTGCCATACAAGTGTAGAAAGTTTAATTTAACTTCCTGTACTTAGAATCACTGAAATCCTACAGTGTGGAAAGAAGCCATTCAGGCCATCAAGATGGGCGGCACGGTGGCACAGTGGTTAGCACTGCTGCCTCACAGCGCCAGAAACCCGGGTTCAATTCCCGCCTCAGGCAACTGACTGTCTGGAGTTTGCACATTCTCCCCATGTCTGCGTGGGTTTCCTCCGGATGCTCCGGTTTCCTTCCACAGTCTAAAAATGTGCAGGTTAGGTGAATTGACCATGCTAAATCGCCTGTAGTGTTAGGTGAAGGGGTAAATGTAGGGGAATGGGTCTGGGTGGGTGGCAGGTCGGTGTGGACTTGTTGGGCCGAAGGTGGTGTTTCCACGCTGTAAGTAATCTAATCTAATCAAACCAACCAAGAGCATCCCACTCACACTCAGCCCCCACTACATCCCATAACCCCACATTTCCCATGACCAGCACATCCTTGGATACTACGGGCAATTTAGCATGGCAAATCCACCTAACCTGCACATCTTTAGACAGTGGGAGGAAACCCATGCAGACACAGGGTGAGCGTGCAAACTCCACACAAACAGTTGCCCAAGGGTGGAACTGGACCTGTGAGGCAGCAGTGCTAACCACTGAGCCAGTCCTTAACTCTTGAAAATTTGTTATCATTCTGGAAAAGCTCCAATGCACCTCCATCATGGTCAATATATATCTTTCTTGAGGTGTTAGCCCAAAGCTGAACACAGTACACCAATTGTGATCAAGGCCTCTATGTAATTGAAACATACTTTTTTAAGACCAAGTCCTATTACACCTCGAGTATTACATCATGGCTCTCTTTCAAATAAGGTCAATATGCCATCAGCATTTTGAATGCTCTTTCTATCACCTGTCAGCTTTAAATGATCTGTGTACTCGAATGCTTAATTTCTTTGTTCCTTTATGTTTCCAAGTTTGTTTAAAAAAAGTTTTCTTCAAGGTCCATACCCCAACTTGAGCATGTTAAATCTCTTTTGCTATTATTTTGTCCATTTTCTTATTTAGTTTCCTTTCCTGTTCCAATTACCACAATTTATTAAAATTGAATAAACAGTGGTCTAATCCTTTATTCTATACAAAAAATATCTGGGGATTGTCATCAGTCACATCCCTCCATCTACAGGAACTGTTTCTTTCCTGCTTCTTCCCCATAATCTGGCACCTACCTCCCAACTAATTATCCAATCATGTCACATGGTGATCAATTTCATGAGGTCTTGATTTTGTCAACGTCTTGCGCAAACTCTTGTTAAATCCTCCTGAATGCCCATTTTGATGCCAGACAAAAATTACACTGTCGATCTACCATGTTAGCAATCTCCTCAAAACAAAAGTTAATCAGACATGGTTTACCCATCACACATCCTGGCCTACTGAGAATTATTCAGATGTTCAGTTACTCTGTCTGTCATGACAGATTCCAATAACACCACAAAATCAGTGAGAAACTCTTCTGAAATCTACAAAAATTTAGAAAACTGACTCACAGATCTGCAATTTTCAGACTGCTTCCTGTAACATCCTGAAGTGGAACCTATCAGCTCTGAGAGATTTATCTATCTTCAGTCACACTATTCTCTCCATTACCCTTTTCACATATATCAGATAAACTGAGTTCAGGTCTCCGACTTAAGATCGATTGTGTCATTGGTATTCCCATTATGGAAAGAGGTTCAAAATACTAACTGAATAAGGCAAAAGTGAGGACTGCAGATGCTGGAAATCAGAGTCTACATTAGAGTGGTGCTGGAAAAGCACAGCTGGTCAGGCAGCATCCTAAGAGCAGGAAAATCGACATTTCGGGCAAAAACCTGATGAAGGGCTTTTGCCCAAAACGTCGTTTTCCTATTCCTCGGACGCTGCGTGACCAGCTACGCTTTTCCAGCACCACTCTATTAACTGAATAAGCCTACCATTTCTGATTCTTCATTGCACAGAAGCTTCACTTTCACTTCAATGTAACCCTATTTCACCCTTATTGTGCTTTTATCTTATTTTAACAGATTTATAAAAATGCATTTTTACTAATAGATTTGGCATCCTTTACGAGTTCTCTTTTCATACAAGAATTTTGCTGCATTTGATACCACCCTAATCAGTTAATTTCCACTCGATTTGCATTGTGTAAGCTTTGTCGTTAAGTATGACACTGCCTCATATCATGTGAAAAGCAGAGTTGCTTAAAATACACAATAAAAAAGGAAATCTAAATAAAAATGTAATCCTTGTTCTTTTTGTAACAAATGAAATTCAATAAAGTTTGTAAGCTGTTTCCTCCAGTTAGGTTTAGACTGTTGTCTCCAATCCTTTGACCTCATTACAGGCTTCTTGCAGTCATCAACATAAGAGCTGAACACAAGAGGTGAACTATGAGTAACTGTCCTTGACAACAAGGGTCCATTTGATCATGGATGGTATCAAGGAGCCCAAGTAAAACTGGAGTCACGGGGAATTGGGGAAAACCCGTCACTAGTTGGAGTCATACCTGGCATAAAGGTAGTTTGCTATGGAATTCTCTCAGCTCGATGATATTGTTGCACAGGTTTCTCATGTCACTGTCCTAAGCTCAACTATTTTCAACTGCTTTATCAAAATCATTCCCATCATGGTAAGGTCAGAAGTGGGGACATTTGCTGATGATTGCACTATGGTCAGCACTATTCCAGACTCTGCAAGAAACTGAAGACGTCCATGTCTGCATATAGCAACAATTGGACAATGTCTAGATTTAGGTTGATAAGTGGCAAGTAATATTCACACACCCAAGTGCCTTGCAATGACCATCTCCTCTTGCCATTCATTACCATTGCTGGATTCCCCATTGTCAACTTCTTAGGGTTACCACTGATCAGAAATGGAACTGGACTAGCCCCTATAAATATAACAGCTACAAGAGCAGATCAGAAGCTGGGAATTCTGCAATGAATAATTTGCACCCTAGCTCCCTAATCGACAAGGCACAAGTCAGGAGTGCGATGGAATACTTCCATTTGCCTGGATGAGGGCAGCTCCAACGACATCATCAGTTTGACATCTTTTTGAAAGCCCTGTTGATTAGTACTCCTTCACCACTCACTCCTCCACCAATGGGACAGTGTGAAGTGTCTACAATTTACAAAATGCATGACAGCAACTGACAAGGGCTCTTTCAGCTTCCAAAGCTTCTCCCGCCTTCCAAACCTGTGGCCTCTACCACTCTATCCCCGTAACCCTGCATTTCACCTAACCTACACATCCCAGGACACTATGGGCAATTAGCATGGCCAATTCATCTAACCCACACATCTTTGGACTGTGGGAGGAAACCCACGCAGACATGAATCCAGAGAGAATGACAAGGGCAGCCTGTACATGGGAACACCACTACCTTCAACTTCCCCTCCAAGACACACCATCCTGACTCAGACTATATCTCTGCTCCTGGGTCAAAGTTTTGGAACTCCCTCACTAAGAGTAAGTGTACCTACACCATACAGACTGCAGCAATTCAAGAAAGCAGCTAATCACCACCTTCTCAAAGGCAATAAAAACGAGCCTGGCCAGTGATAAGCAATCCTGTGAATGACTAGAAAATGAACATTAACAATCAATTTAAGATAAAAATCACACAACACCAGGTTATAGTCCAACAGGTTTAATTGGAAGCACACTATCTTTCAGAGCACCACTCCTTCATCAGGTGATAGTGGAGGACACAATTCTAAGGCACAGAATTTATAGCAAAAATTTACAGTGTGATGTAACTAAAATTATACATTGAAAAAGACCTTGATTGTCTGTTAAGTCTTTCATCTGTTCGAATACCATGATAGTTTCACTTCTTTCATGTGTAAATCACGAAACCTTTTTTTTAAAAAGTTGCATTCTCAGGTTAGCTGTAACAATGGGTGTTAGCTAGACAATATGTTAGAGGTGTTAGCCCCCTGTGTTCTCTGTCTATGCCATGATGTTTAGATTTATTCTAATCTAAAAAGTGAGATAACAGAGTTTTACATGAATCCATGCAGTTTTTGAGCAAAGTACAATGTAACTCTGCAAGTACAAAGTTCCCCCTCAAAATATATATGTGCATGTGGGTCTTTGTCTCTGTGTGTGTGTGTGTGTGTGTGTGTGTCTGTCTGTCTGTCTGGGTTGGGGTTGTGAGTGTGAGAGAGAGTGTATATGTGTGTGTAGTGAGTGTAGAGTGTCTTAAGTCGGTGAGGGGTGCACATGTGACTGTGGGAGTGTGTGCGTGTGGCTGGGTGGGGGGGTTGTGAGTGTCTGTGAGAGAGAGTGTATATGTGTGTGCATGAGTGTAGAGTGGTCCAAGTCTGTGAGAGTGTGGGAGTGTGTGTCTGTAAGGGTGTGTGTGAGTGGCTGTGTGCATGTCTGTGTATATGTGTGTCCGCGTGTATGTATGCGTATAGGAGTGCCTGCATGTGTGTGTGTGTATATAAGTGTCTGTATAGTGCAAATGTGACATGAACCCAAGGTCCCGGTTGAGGCCCTCCCTATGGGTACCGAACTTAGCTATCAGTCTCTGCTCAGCCACTTTTTGCTGCTGCCTGTCTCAAAGTCCGCCTTGGAGGATGGTCACCCGAAGGTCTGAGGTCAAATGTCCTGGACCACTGAAGTGTTCCCCAACTGGGAGGGAACACTCTTATCTGTTGATTGTTGTGCGGTGCCCATTCATCTGTTGTCATAGCCTTTGCTCGGTTTCCCCAATGTACCATGCCTCAGGGCATCCTTGCCTTCAACGTATAAGATAGACAACGTTGGCTGAGTCACATGAGTACCTGTCACGTACATGGTGGGAGGTGTCCCCACGTGTAATGGTGGTATCTAGGTCCACACTCTGACACGTCTTGCAGCGCCTACCGTGACAGGGTTGTACGGAGTTGTCCTGAGAACCGGGCAGCTTGCTACGAACAATGATTTGCTTGAGGTTTGGCGGTTGTTTAAAGCCAAAAAGTGGAGATGTCGGGAAGGTCTTGGCGAGGTGCTCATCCTCATCGATAATGTGCTGCAGGTCACGAAGAACATGGCATAGTTTTTCAGCTCCTGGGAAGTACTGAACAACGAAGGGTACCCTGTCGGTTGCAGCACGTGTCTGTCTCCTGAGGAGGTCATTACGGTTCCTTGCTGTGGCACGTCGGAACTGTCCTCCACTAACACCTGATGAAGAAGCTGCGCTCTGAAAGCTAGTGTGCTTCCAATTACGCCTGTTGGACTATAAACTGGTGTTGTGTGATTTTTAACTTTGTACACCCCAGTCCGACACCGGCATCTCCAAATCAATTTAAGATAGTCAGTAGAGCTTATAACATGGTTTATTTACACTTACACACGCATATTGAGGCAGACTCTGACTCTCTGAAAACAAAGGAATATGTTTAAGCCTTGCACCATTTCTGAAATACACTGCCCAACATTTCAACTCCCCTCCCACTCTGCCGAGGACATGGAGGTCCTGGGCCTCCTTCACCGCCGCTCCCTCACCACCAGACGCCTGGAGTAAGAACGCCTCATCTTCTGCCTCGGAACACTTCAACCCCAGGGCATCAATGTGGACTTCAACAGTTTCCTCATTTCCCCTTCCCCCACCTTGCTTCAGGCCCACTGCATTTATTCCTGCTGAAGGGCTTTTGCCCGAAACGTCGATTTCGAAGTTCCTTGGATGCTGCCTGAACTGCTATGCTCTTCCAGCACCACTAATCCAGAATGAAGCTTTAGAAGCCTACAGTTTTCCTTTGCTTTCTCAATGGCAACCCCTCAGCCAATCAAGAGTTGAAATTGCAACCAATCAGTACCCGTTCCTCCTGCAGTAAAATCTGTTGTAGTTGTTTGAAATTTGGCTGTTTTTATCCTGATGAACACAAAATGCAAGTTTGGCAACCTGTCCCTTTTCATCAATACATCTCTTT
This sequence comes from Chiloscyllium plagiosum, assembly GCF_004010195.1. Lineage (NCBI taxonomy): Eukaryota > Metazoa > Chordata > Chondrichthyes > Orectolobiformes > Hemiscylliidae > Chiloscyllium > Chiloscyllium plagiosum. Next base: position 136,875,153 of record NC_057710.1, on the reverse strand, counting down.
TCAGAAATATTCATGTTCTGTACTACCAAGGGACCGATACCTTATAGTTAGGCTCATCTCCAATAGGAAACATGATCTTTGTACAAAGCCTTCATAATTTTTAAAACCTTCATTAAGCCTTATCTCAGCCTTCTTTTTTCAAATGACCGATAACCCTTTCCTGATGTGCATACTCATGAATTTATAGTATCATCATTGTAAATCTTCTTTGTACTTTCTCCCACACCTTGATATTTTATAATATAATGACTTGAACCGCAAGTAGTATTGAATGTGCAACTGTCCCAGGATTTGATATAGGTTTAGCATAACATCACTTGTGTTCAATTCTACCCCTCTAGAAATATAAACTAGTGTTTGGTTCCCTTTTATGACCATGCTAATCACTGTCACAATCTTTCATTATTGTGTATTTGTACTCTGAGATCCCCTTATTCCTCTACAGGCATCTTCCATGTGACCTCCCTATTCGTCCTACCAAAATGTACAACCTCACATTTATCTGCATTGAATTTCATTTGGCAATTATTTGCTGACAATTCCACCGTCAGGCAATTGTCCGTGTGGAGTTTGCATGTTCTCCCTGTGTCTACATTGGTTTCCTTCGGGTGCTGTGGCTTCCTCTCACAGTTCACAGATGTGCAGGTTAGGTGGATTGGCAATGCTAAATTGCCCATACTGTCCAGGGATGTGTAGGTTAGGTGAATTAGCCATGGGAATTGCCAGGTTATGGGGACAGAGACGGGTGGGATTCTTTTTGGAGGGTTGGTGTGGATTCGATCAGCCGAATGGCCAGCTGCTACACTGTAGGGGATTCTATTATTCTATGACTCAGTAAGTTTATCACTGTCCTCCTGTTAAGGGGTTGCAGACCTTCTCAGAATTGGCAATCCTCCCACCTTGATAGCATTTATGAATTTAGAAATTGCACTTTAGGTTCCAAAGTATAAACTGTTAATGCAAATTGTGAATAGCAGTGATCCTTGTAGGAAACAACTTTCTGTCTTTTATCACTCTGTTTTCTATATGTACAATTACCAAATTGAAGTAACTCTGCAAATTACTCATTTAACTCTCAGCACAAAGGGTACATTGTAGTTTTGAAACCCTAAAACGGGAAGAATGCAGTTGGCAAGGTGTATTTTTTTTAAAAGGTCTTACGTGCAAGACGTTATTAGTGCTAGTGAACTGAACACACTCTCCTTTCAAGTTAGGTAAAGAATCATGGAGTCACTGCACAGAAATCAGCTACCAAGTCTATGCCAGAATTTCTTTAGACCGTGAGCGCTAAGGGGAAACCAGTAGGTTCTATCCATTTGTAGAATGCATTTGAAGAGTGCCCCACAAGAAGCTAATACACAAAATTAGGGCCCATGGATTGGAGGTAATGTGCCAGCATGAACTGAGATTGATTCATGGACAGAACTTAAACAGTTGGAATAAACAGGATACTGTTAGTTTTACAAGCTATATTTAGGAGGACTCAGTGATTTAAAATTGATATTAATAACTTAGATGATCAAATTGAGTTTTATCCAAATTTATCCAAGTTTGCAGATGAGACAAAGTTTTATGGGAAAGTAAGAGAAGGATGGAAAGAGGCCGCAGAGGGATAGAAATAGGTTGGGTACGTTGGCAAGAATGTTGCACTCATTGAGACAGTGTGATGTTATCCACATTGATAAAAAAACAAGAAATATTGAAGGACTTTGGATAGGGTACATAGTCAAAGTCTTTTCCCTGGGATCGGGGAGTCCAGAACTAGAGGGCATAAGTTTAGGGTGAGAGGGGAAAGATATAAAAGAGATCTACAGGGCACTTTTTCACACAGAGGGCGGTACATTTATGGAATGAGCTGTCAGAGGAAGTGGTGGAGGCTGGTACAATTGCAACATTTAAGAGGCATTTGGATGGTTATATGAATAGGAAGGGTTTGGAGGGATACATGCCGGGTGCTGGCAGGTGGGACTAGATTGAGTTGGGATATCTGGTCGGCATGGACGGGTTGGACCGAAGGGTCTGTTTCCGTGCTGTACATCTCTATGACTCTATGACTTCAAAATGTGTGCCCTTGCACATGAATCACAGACAATTAACATTCAAGATCAGCAAGCAATTAGCATATTAGTATTTCTTGCAAAAGGATTAGACTAAATAAATCTTACTACAATCATAGAGGCCACTAGTGAGGAAACAGCTGGAGTACTGTGGGCAGTTTGTGTCCCGGGAGAGAGTGCAATCAAAGTTTACTAGACCGGTTCCTGGGACAAGGGGAATTACCAGTATAGAGCGGTTGAGTGGACCAGGCTCATACTTCCTAGAATTTCGAAGAATAAGAGCTAATGAAACATGAAAAGTTGTTAAGAGGTTCGATGGGGTATAGCAAGCACTGAGATAATACTTGTGGATCTAAATCACGATCAGTGAATATGGAGTTGGCCACTTAAGAATTCTTTGAACTTGCAATTCCACAGATTGTGATACTCAGCTGTTGACTAAATTAAATACAGTGGTCAAACAATTTATGGATATTTAGGGCAATAGGGTTGTGGGATCGTGCAGAAAGATGTCGTTGAGGTAGGAGAACAGCCATGGTCTTACTCAATGATAGTGCAGGTTCAGTGAACGTAATGACCAGTCCCTATATCTAATGTTCACATGCATTATCTTGCTTGTTACCACCCTCCTACTGCTGTCCATATCTGGTAACATTACTTCTTCAAAAAAAGCCATCACATACTTTTTTTTAAACAAATTTATAAACTCTTATTTAAATTATGGTTTGTGACCACTAAATCCACATTCTAATTATCCTTTGTGTAAGGGGGGGGGGGGCTTACCTTAAACTTGCACACTCTTTCTCCTCTCTTGTTATTTACTACCCTGAGGAACACCTGCTGAGATCTCCTGGCACTTTCAACAACCCCAACCATTGAGGTATGATTCCAATCAGTGGAGAGTTTTCCCCCTCATTCCACTGACTAGTTTTACGAGGGCTCCCTCATTCTACACTTGGCCAAATGCGACCTTGAGGTCTAATTAAAGTTCCAATACTAGCTTGCTATGACAGTTGCGTGCAATCAACTATCGTTACATTTAGACTGAGTGGGCCTGAAAATAACAAACTAGTGCTCCAAGAAGACTGGGAGCAAGAGTTAAAGGGGACCTGTGCATATATTTAAAATAGAAACTGTGGGCACTATGGATTATGAAGTCCATAAATGACCATTATAGAAATCAATAAACAAAAGATTTGCAGTAAAAAAATAAGACATGAGGAGGAAGGCATAATTAAAAACAGAGCTGCAAGGAATTACTATTAAAACAGTATTACTTAGGGAAGAGATTATATGAGGAGCAATATAAAAATGTAAACAGTAGAAGTTATAGTCATAAAATAAAGATATAAACAGATTATTAAAAAAAAAGATAAACCTTGGGACTAAAAGTAAACAGTAAGAGTTGAACTCAAACAATTGGAGAATCCATGCAGTTGCTATTCTTTCTTAATGTTTCTCTCTGGTCATCTTCTGGAATGACCCAATTCCACTATGTGGTTGTCTGTTCCATTGTCCTGTTTTTGAGTGGTGCATGTAACTCCCCAGCAAATTATTTGCTCTTCCAATGTCAACTATAGTTACCTTTGTCCTCTCTCCCTGTACTCAGTTAATGCTCAGCTGTGGCTATGACACTCACCACTGTTATGCAGCACAACCCTCCCCTCCACGCCCAAATACCCCTCCACCCTCAATCCCCTCTGGTTCCAGCTGGCAGGGGGTTCCAGGTGGTAGTCAGTAGACTTATTCTGACGGTTTGGTTATGTAAATAGGTGGGTGGGGATTGACTTGTTTCTTTTGTGCTTGTTGGTAGTAGCCCTGCTGCATATTCCTGAAGTATAGGATTGCTCTGATTTTCATAGAATTAACTTCACTGCCCTTAATGGAAAGGAAATCAGGCGAACAGCTAATCCAACATAGCTAATTTTCTGCCTTCAGTACAAAGTTATTCCCCACCTCCCCTGGCTTATCTTAACACTGGTTCTGGAAGAGCAACCTCAACCATAGGCTTTGACATACCAGTAATTTCAGGGATGAAAATGTGTTGCTGGAAAAGCGCAGCAGGTCAGGCAGCATCCAAGGAGCAGGAGAATCGACGTTTCGGGCATGAGCCCTTCTTCAGGAATGAGGAAAGTGT
>NC_057710.1:136859280-136869944 GCF_004010195.1 Chiloscyllium plagiosum | reverse complement strand
GCCCATGGCTACTCCTTTGGTTTGGAGGAAGTGGGAGGATTGGAAAGAGAAGTTGTTCAGGGTGAGGACCAGTTCAGTCAGTCTGAGGAGGGTGTCAGTGGAAGGGTACTGGTTGGCACGGCGGGAAAGGAAGAAGCAGAGGGCTTTGAGTCCTTCGTGATGGGGGATGGAGGTGTACAGGGACTGGATGTCCATGGTGAAGATAAGGCGTTGGGGACCGGGGAAGCGTAAGTCACGGAGGAGGTGGAGGGCGTGGGTGGTGTCCCGAACGTAGGTGGGGAGTTCTTGGACTAAGGGGGACTAGATCGTGTCGAGGTATGCAGAGATGAGTTCGGTGGGGCAGGAGCAGGCTGAGACAAGGCCGGGGCAGTCAAGTTTGTGGATTTTGGGCAGGAGGTAGAAACGGGCGGTGCGGGGTTGTGGGAGGCAGTGGATGGGAGATCCCCTGAGGTGATGAGGTTCTGGATGGTCTGGGAGATGATGGTTTGGTGGTAGGGGGTGGGGTCATGGTCAAGGGGGCAGTAGGAGGAGGTGTCCGCGAGCTGGTGTTTAGCCTCGGCGGTGTAAAGGTCGGTGCGCCAAACTACTACCGCGCCTCCCTTGTCTGCCGGTCTTCGTAGGATATGTGGAATGGGCACCCACATGGGCCCCAGCTATGCCTGCCTCTTCGTAGGATATTTGGAATGCGAATCCCCTCAGTTATTTCAGGGAGGCAATTTGTTTAATGTCAAACATTCAGGTAGTTTTGTGACAAGTTCTTAAGCTCACTAAAATCTTTTCCAAATTTCAGCCAAGACACTACATTTACCACAGACTAAATCTCAAATAGCTCATATCTTAGATCCCAAGATTTTATTTTCTGAAAGGAATTGATCTAACTTGTAAATGAATGAATTGATATGATATACTTTCACTGTCCCCCTCGGAAATCTGTTGCTGGAAGGACTGGAGCATTTTGAAGCCCAACAATGGCGAATTGAAGAGAAATTTAAAGGAGTTTATAAAATATGCCATAATCTAAAATAATACCATACCACTAGACATTCCACATGACAACAAATACCCCACATACATAAAGTCTGTAGATCCTGATGGGCTTCATTAGCCATCTTTGGATGGAATACAATCATCATTGCATGTGAGGGATAGCCAACAGGGAGTTCACAGCACAGATTGATTACTCACTCAGAAATACTGGGCAGAATTTTATAGGGATCTGAGAGATGTGACTACAAAATGTGGGGCAGAACTGGGTAATGGATGTGGCAATACCTATTGAGATGACGATCATTTCACTCTTTTTCAGTGCTTTTCACAAGCAGCATGGAGAATACCAGTTGATAGTGACCAACACTTAGAATCACAGAAGTCCTACAAAGTGGAACCAAGTCATTCAGCCCACCGAGTTCACACTGATCTTCTGAACAGCATCCCACCTAAACCTATCCCTTAACCTATCCCCATAACCTTCCATTTCCCATGGCTAATCATCTAGCCTGCACATCCCTGAACACTAAGAGTAATTTAGCATGGCCAATTCAACTAACCTGCACATCTTTGGATTGTGGGAGTAAACCAGAACACCCAGAGGAAACCCACGCAGATACAGGGAGAATGTGCAATTGCCACACAGTCACCCAAGGATGGAATTGAACCGGGTCCCTGGCACTGTGAGGTAGCAGTGCTAACCACTGAGCCACCTTGCCACCCTAAACACAGGACCTCTCACATGTCTATAACGTACAAATCCCTAAACGAGAATCATACCCCTAGATACCTTAACCCACTTGTTAAAACCCTTCCCAAAAGCAACGAGGGGCAGGCAATAAATGCTTGCTTGCCAGTGATGCTCATTTCCTATGAATGAATAAAAAAACAGACTCCCATCTTACCAAGCAAGCTAGCATTAGGAAAATGTGACAAGGAAACTAAAGCACACGGTGGATTCAGCTTGCTGTTGGCTCTGAATGACCTTGATTGGACACTGGTAACAATATCTCTCAGCATGTGTCATGGGCATCATGCATCTTATGTCCATAAATATTGGCATCTGGCATTCCACACTGTAAGAACCCTCATGGGCCATTTCTCATTCACTTAGAGTACACTTCTGCACTTCAATGCTACAACTTGGGTTGCACTGGCAACTTTCATTGTAATGCTGCTGCAAGGACACTGTGCATTCAGGGACATCCATCCAGTTCACGGACTGGACCAGGTTGCATCTTCAGTCTTTTCACTCAATCACTTGTTCTGACCCTACCTGGATGTGTACAGCATCCTGCCTTGTCTTATCTGCTTTACTCCTCAGCCTGAGATGCACGCTCACATTCCTGCTGTGCCATTTAATGCAGAATTAAAGCCTGGCATAAAGGAAAGATCCTTGCCACAGTTATTAGCATGTCTCTATAAAGATAAGGGTAAACCTTTGCTTAGGGGCATCAGCTAGTAAATCAAAGGCAGCAATGTCAGTCCAGATCCTGCTTATGTTAGGCAGAGTTAAGATCCTGGCTTTATAAAGGGTGACGAGCTGAATGAGCAGAGCACCACCCTCTCGGCCCTACAGTCGGCTGTTTTGCTCTGGAATGAGAGAGAAGCAGGTATTATGGAAAATGAAAGTGGGTGGCACAGCCACTCCTGTTGGCGGAGTTGGGGAGGTTGCCAAGCGAGTGAGTAGGCAGCACAGAGGGCGTGCAGGGTTAGTCATGTTGGGGGTTAGGTGGGTATCAGCAAGTGAGAGGTGATGCTACAGGCATTAATGAAAATGTTAGAGCATAAGTCTTGGCAGATGAGTTCACTGGCAGCGTTAGAGTGAGAGGTATCCAAAGGAAGAGAATGGCATTAACACTTCTGATGGAAGAGAATGGCACTAACACTTCCCAAAGCACTGGTCATTCCTCTGGACTGTAACTGGTTTAACCCGGGTGGCAACGTAGACCAGGTTGCATAGTTTCATGTCGTACTGTCCACTGCTGGACCTGGGAAAGAGCAAGTCCCATGCCAATCAGCGATACCTCCAGGACTTTGACCACAAAGTGGGGAGCTGATGCTATGTCTGGGACAAATGTCAGGAACTGTGCAGAGCACCTGGTAACTGGAAAACAGCCGTCAAAAGTTGGTATTGGCTAAAGAGATGCCGAGTTCTTATAGCAATTGTGCTAAGAGGGGGCAGAAATTGGACACAAGATACAACATAGGGATGGGCATGTGGTAATTAAAGAGGCAAGTTTGGTTAGCTATGGCAAACAAATTGTGCTAGGCTTCATAGTGCGGACCCCTCCAAAAAGACCTGATGCAACTCAAACTAAAATCAGGCGTAGACTGATTTTAAATTTAACATCTTTTTGAAGCATATCATCTGGTTCTACTACTCTGGACAAGGTGACTTCAAGTGTTATGTTATAGAATGAAAAAAACTTGAATTCTCAAAATGAAATGAGTTTATACTGCTTCCTTAAAGAGTAACTGTGTTTTGTATTGCGTTCTGTACTTTAAAATGGTGTCCCATAGACTTAAACCATAATATTAGCTGGAGTATAAAATGAGTGGAGAGTTTAGAGAAATAGAGTACCGCCAATGTACAAAAATGAATCAATTCAGCTAAAAATGAAACACAAGATCGATAAAACACTAATCGCACACCTTTTAGGTCATCCTCATTCTGTTCTATATTTTCCTCTACAGCAGGTAGCGGTGGATAATTCAAGTCCTCTTTAAACATTTCTAAGTGCTTTCCATTCAGAAATATATCAATCTGCAAAATAATAACGTTATAAGTTATAAAAAGTCTAAATTATCACAGGCTGAAGATACTTCAAGGTTGATTAGGTGGGCGCTACTCTCAAAAAGGAGCACTGCCCATAAGAAATGCAGTTGGCAACCACCATTTTATATTTTTTGTGATGCTTTTTTAACTGCACATTAAATGTGCAGCTATAACATGGAAGCTAGCTATGATATGAACACACTTATGCTTTATCCAGGCTAAAGGAAAATGTCAAATTGAGAGACTCGAAAATGCTACAATCCTTTCAAAATAATATTAATTTACTTTGCCAAGAAAATGAAGTGATATATTTGGTTGGGAGCATATGTGTTGAATGTTGGCATTTTAAAGGCTGCGCAAGAATTCAGTCCTGTGAATACTTGTGAAAAAACCTTAGAAAATGTGAGGACATTTTAACAAAACAATTACTGAAGAAAGTGGAATCCTGACTTTAATAAGTGGAGGCATACATTACAAAACTTAGGAAGTATTGTAAAACCTTTAGAAACTACTAGTTTGGTTCTGATGGGAGTGCTGTGTCCAATTCTAGGCATCACACTTTTAGGAAGAGGAAATACTTTGGAGTGGGTACAGAGGAAACTTACTAGAAAGGCTCCAGGCATGAGGGATTAGAGTTATCTGGATAGACTGGAGAAGCTGGGTTTGTTCTCCAGCATGGAAGGTTACCAGGAACTTTGATAGAGATGTTTAAAATCATAAAGGGTTTATTTAGAATAAATACAGATAAAACTATTCCCAGTGGCTGATAGGTCAATAGCTATAGGAAAGATTTGAAGTGTTTGGCAAAAAAAATCAGAGAAGCTGTCTCAGCCAATGAGTGGTTAGGATTTGGAATACCCTGCCTGATAAGGTCATAGATATAACAGCAATTTTGAAAGGGGAATTGGATAAATAATTGAATGAGAAAAAACTGCACTGATATGAGGAAAGAGTGAATGAGTATCACTGGAAAGACAAGATAGAAAATAATGCTATCTAAGTTGACATTGATGACAATAAATGAAACAAAAAAAACCTTAATAGATAGCATAGTTAAACTTCCAAAAATAGCAATATTCAAAAATAACACGCAACATTCTAGAATAAATTGATCAATTCTATTTTTAGGTAGAAGGCACAGAATCCAGTGATGAGAACACATTACGTGTGAAACAGAAGCATGGGGGGTCAAATATGGGGCAAGAGGAGGAGCACTAATTAGCATAAAAAAGACTTATATTAGAGGGAAGCTCCTTATATATCCTTAATGAACAATTTGAATACTCACTGGTAAATATAAATGAGGCAGGGTTATTGTTTTGGATGCCAGTTGACTAACAGCTGTAAATTCATCCCAAACTTGTTGCTGCTTTACCAAATATTTTTGATTTCAAGTTTCCTCCTCAAAAATATTGGCATTTTGCCAAATGTAAAATCAGTCATAAACCAAAACAACTGATTCTATTTTAGAATCAAATTCTTTAAAAAACAATTTTGCTTTCAACAAATCACTTGACATATTTAATCGTAGTACAACTTGATTAATACAGTAAAAGCTATAAGAAAATTACAGAAAAATAAGCTGTGCCAATGCATCCCTGCAGCTGACTCAATTTTAAACAACTTCTAACAAATATACAAAACTATTTGCTAGTTATATTGTACAATTGCAGTTAGTTTTAGTAAATCAAAAATTATGTATTCAAAAGCTTTTATGATGTTCCTGTTAGTGCTCATATGCTCCCCCCGCACACATACCCCCAAAAAAGCTTAATTTATAAACCCCATTCACAGCCCACAAATGTGTTTAATTAACAGAAGTTAGCAATGGCAATTAATACCTTCTTCAGTTGTGTGGGTGAGACCTATTTCTATCACAATTTTTTTAAACCCTGGACATAAAAGTGAAGTTAAATGCAAATTGTATCTAAAATCCCTGAGGTTTTGCACCAGTTATGCTAATGTTGGGCAAATTGTGCCGAATTATCAAGCGCGGTCAAGGGGAAACCCAAGGCCACAAAGCTTTAACTCATTATATTTTGACTCGGAGTTGAACATACTGAATGCTCAAATAATCTAAAATTGCATCTTAAGTCAGAATTTATATGAAAAAAAGCCCCAAATTATACACAATTCACAAAATGCCAATTCGCAAGGTAGATTTAATTTGGCTGTGCAGAGTAAAACTGTTTCTCTATGCATTTGAGAATGTAACACATTTACTATACCGCAACATTCTGTTTTGGATGTAAAAAGAAGAACGGCTTCAGAACAGGAGACCTATGAATAAATAAAAAGAACATTTAGAGTTGGTTTATAACAACTTATGAAAGTATAATTTGTACAATGGCTTAATTACAAGAAAACATGCAGGAACCCCTTCCTTAGTCGACCTAATCTTCTTCAGCACCTACAATGGAAAATACCAAAGTGAATCCATTTACAACTACACTTTCAAAATCCCAACTTTCTAGCCTTTGGTCTTCCAATCTTTACAACATCTATCAATTTGCTCACCTTTAAGTCTTTAGTCCCCAATAAAACAACTACTCTCTCTCACCCTGGTCATTCATCTTGGTACAATTCTCACCTCTTGTCTCCTCAGGCCAATGGATGCAGATTTGAATGGATATGGCAGACAACTGATTCAGCCACTCACAGATCTGTCAGGAGAAACTGCTCACACTTCCAGGATTGTCCTGTGATGCATTCCTTTCTCCACTGTATATGGTTTTCTTAAACCTCCCATCCCATCTCTCTCCCACACATCTCCAAGAGTAAGTGCGAAGAGCCCAAAAACTTCTTTGGCTCTAAGATTGAACACATCTGATTAGATATCTCTACTAGATCTTTGCTTCTCTTCCCTTAGACAGCCAAGCCAAACTTCCTTTTAAAAAAAACCCACCCTTACCTCAAAATCACACTGACCACTAGTTTCTCTTTTACATCCTCCTTTACCCTCTCTGAGCTTATCTTATCTGTGAGTCCTGATCCTTCAATCTTATCATCACTAAACCACTGACCACGTAATTTCCCTACCTGAATCATATTTAACTGCTACTGTTATTCGTTCTCTCACCTCAGACATTGTTGCTTTCTCCTTCAAATCTGTCATAATCTCTCATCTCTCCCCAAGAAAACAACTCTGAGCCTGCAAACTACCACCCCACATACAATCTTCTTTCCCTCTTCAAAGTATTTGAATGCCTGTCACCTTCTGGATTACCTCCCCAAGACTATATGCTTGAACTTTTCCAACCAGGGTTTGACCCTTTCATTGTTGTGAATGGCTCACAATGACATCTTGTGTTACTGTGACAAAGGTTAACCTTTCACTTTCACATCCTATCTGCTGCCTTTGACACTATCCTCCTTCCCATGACTCTCTAGCATCTAGCTGGGTGAGACTGCACTTATCTGGTTGCATACTTAACCATGTAATTATAGCCAAGGAATTTCCTGCAACGTTACCATTGATACCCTCTCATATTCTCATGTACATTCTACTTCTTGGCAATATTTTCGGAAAGCACAACATCAGTTTTCAGTTTTACACTGGCAATCATTCAGCTCTACTTTTCTTAGTTCTTTCACTGTCTCCAGTCAGGCTGCTTGCCTGATGTAAAATAAAACCAGGAACTGCAGATGCTGTAGACCTGAAAGAAAAACAGAAAAGCTGGCAAAACTCAGCAGGTCTAGCAGTATCTGTAGGAAGAAAGCAGAGTTAACATTTTGAGTCCAGTGACACTTTATCAGATGCTGCCAGGTCTGCTGGGTTTCACCAACAGTTTCGGTTTTTGTTGCTTATTTTTATTTTGAGGGCCAAACAAGCGGAATTAAATATTAGGAATGGCAAAGCCATTATTTTTACACCCTGCTGTATACTTTATTCCTTATCACCTATCAGTATCCCTCTTTGTAGTAACTGTCTGAGGTTGAACCACACTGTTCACAGTCTTGGTGCCATAGTTATGCTTCCAAACACATATCTGCCATCTCAATAATCACTTCCAAAATAAATCATCTGACTCTGCATCCATTTTAGCTCTCTGTTGCTAAAATCTTTATCCAAGAATTTGATACCTCTAGCATTAAATATTCCAATGCACTCTTGGCCAGCCTCTCATATTCTAAACTTCGTAAACGTCAGGTAATCCAGAACCACTCTATCAGCTTTACATCTGCTAAGTCCTGTTCACCCATTACCTAATATGCACACTGACCCATACCTGGTTCAGCAATGCTTCAATTATGAACTTCTCTTCATTGTTTTCTACAGCTTCACTCCTTTTTATTCCTTGCAATCTGCTTCAATTCCAGAATGCTCTGACATATCTGTCCTCCTTCAATTCTGGCCTGAGCATCCCTGATTTTAACCACACCACTCAAGGATCGTGTGCCTTTAGCTGCCAAGGTACTATACTCTCTTCAAATCCCTATGCCTCTATAGTTCTTTCCTCCTTTAAGCTGCTTCTCAGAACCAACGTGTTGACTAAGGTTTGCTCTTCTTTACTAATATCTCTCAACTGGTCAATATGAACGTTTGCTTTATAATTCCTTGTGAAGCACATTGACATGTTTTATTATGTTAAAAGGCACAATGTCAATATTTGGACTGGTTTCCCAATGATACAACTAATTAAGGCAGCAGAAGATCCATATTGACCAGAAGATCTCAATTCAAAGTTCACTTTACCAGTCAGCTCATCTGACAGGATACTGTGCACTATTTTTAAAGTGAGATCAAAATTTAGTATGTTCTTCTATGCGATGGTTGAGTTCCTGTGCAACTCCGCATTATAGAAAAATTGCACTTTAGAAATAGCGCTAAAAGAGTTGGCGATATAATCATGTCACAACCAACACGTTTTAAAAGTTTGTGCTTTAGAAACAGTGCCCCAATTTGTCAATCGCATTATAGTGAACTCATGTTAACAAAATGCGTGTTACAGCAGAACGACCTGTAAAGATGCCACAATGACCTTCTTTCATTTTAAACTCAACTTGATTGACATTAGTTAAGAAATACCCTTAAAATTCTGCACATGTAACAATAATTCCATAGGTGTCAAAATACATACAGCAAGTTATTTCAAGCCCCCACTTAATGTCACATGAAACTGGTCACCAAAACATGAGCATGTTGGGCCAGCAGCAATCCCACCAGCAGCCACTACCCTGTGATCCTGTTAGAAATGAACAGTTGCCAACCCTGTGAATGGTCAACTATTTGAGGACACATCTCATCCCTTACAAAAGGTGTGGAATCTCCGACTGTAGGGCAAGAGTGGTAAAATCTGGTTGAGCTTCTATGACTAGCTGAAGGGTTTTGCTGCCAACTTTCTGGCCTGGAGACTGGGCCACTGCTAGTCCATAAAATCCTTGCCATCATACAGATAGACTAACTATTGAGCTTTGCTTTAAATTATTTAATTCACTAAAATTATGAAAGCACAATTAGTGAGCCCAAACAAATTCTGCATTAGGTACATAGCAGTCAATAAGTTATTTTCTGCTCACAATATTTATGAATTCTAATCAACCTCTTCAGTGATATTATGACGCACATCAACAGCAGGTGGGACTTGAACTCAGGTCTCTAGATTCAGAGGTAGTGGCACTACCACAAGAACTTCATGGAATGAATTATAAAATTTGAATCGAGCCACACATTAGCTACATTGCATTCCATGGCATGCTTTGATAACATGCTAAATGTTAACATGTTTTGTAATATGATACTTAATTCAATATTTCAAAGAGGGGTCGATTAGCTGGTTTGCAATACTGAATGTCAAAAGTGTGGGCTCAATTCCCGCACTAACCTGAGAACTGTAGTGACCCTTCGGTTAAACCACTATCAGTCATCTACCTCTAATAAGAGAGCAGCCCTACGGTCCGGTAAGTCCATAGTGACTTCACTTTTATTTCCACGGTGTTTTAGAAAGGACCGATATTCAGGGTACTTGCACTAATAGTATGCAAGACGTGGTCAATATCCTGTAGGTAGCATATATTCATTAAAACAAAGCAAATTCCACATCTTTGATGGTGCACAAGACTTACCACTTTGTGGATTTTGAGAGCAGAAATTTAGATGACATAAGTCTTTTCCTATTTGTTCTCAAGAAACAACCATCAGTTTGCATGCAACAAAAATATAAAAGGATAAAATGAAAGTTGAAGGACTCCACTTCAGAGATACACTTAAGAGTGCCTGGCACTATTTCTAAAAGTGCACTTACTCTCATAGTTAATGAAAGGCTATTACTGCATCCACTGGGCATACAACCAGTTACCTATTCTGGAATGCAATTTTCAGACAACTTAACATTTCAGAAGTGCACTCTTGCACAAAGGGCTTCAGACTTAAAAACAACTACATGCAGCATTCACAGACAATTCTGATGTGATGAAATTGTTAACTGGTGTACAGACAGTTTATTCTAAGGCCCCAATAACTATTAACATACAAATTGCATATATTTGCTAATTAATTTGATCTTTAAACTAAACATATATATATATTTTTTGAGGAGAAAGTGAGGACTGCAGATGCTGGAGATCAGAGCTGAAAATGTGTTGCTGGAAAAGCGCAGCAGGTCAGGCAGCATCCAAGAAGCAGGAGAATCGACGTTTCGGGCATGAGCCCTTCTTCAGGAATGAGGAAAGTGTGTCCAGCAGGCTAAGATAAAAGGTAGGGAGGAGGGACTTGGGGGACATTTCCGACGCCCCTTCCCCAAGTCCCTCCCCCCTACCTTTTATCTTAGCCTGCTGGACACACTTTCCTCATTCCTGAAGAAGGGCTCATGCCCGAAACGTCGATTCTCCTGCTACTTGGATGCTGCCTGACCTGCTGCGCTTTTCCAGCAACACATTTTCAGCTCTGATCTCCAGC